>NW_005842199.1:1807893-1814527 GCF_000455745.1 Alligator sinensis | reverse complement strand
TGCTTCCAGTTTTGGGCTCCACAATTCAAAAAGGATGTGGAGAAGCTTGAGAGAGTCCAGAGAAGAGCCACGCGCATGATCAGAGGTCAGGGAAGCAGACCCTACGATGACAGGCTGAGAGCCCTGGGGCTCTTTAGCCTGGAAAAGCGCAGGCTCAGGGGTGATCTGATGGCCACCTACAAGTTTATCAGGGGTGACCACCAGTATCTGGGGGAATGTTTGTTCACCAGAGCGCCCCAAGGGATGACGAGGTCGAATGGTCACAAACTACTTCAAGATCGTTTCAGGCTGGACATAAGGAAGAATTTCTTTACTGTCCGAGCCCCCAAGGTCTGGAACAGCCTGCCACCGGAGGTGGTTCAAGCGCCTACATTGAACACCTTCAAGATGAAACTGGATGCTTATCTTGCTGGGATCCTATGACCCCAGCTGACTTCCTGCCCTTTGGGCGGTGGGCTGGACTCGATGATCTTCCGAGGTCCCTTCCAGCCTTGATGTCTATGAAATCTATGAAATCTATACAAACATGCAACTCCAGAATATTCAAGAGTGAAGCAAGACTCCTATTATTAATCTGATCTAAATGCAGACATTTGCAAGGGTTAGGGGAAGGTTAGATTGAGTTAAAAATGGGCAACCAATCTTAGTTCACCTCCAGTGCAGACCTTACACTTAGACCTGGTCTCAGTGATCTGAAATCAATCTAAACCTGTAACTGTACAGAAGTTCCACTCACACAGACCAGTCTAAAAATGTCTGAACCCAGTCTAAGACAGACTTGAATCAATGTAAGTTCAGACTTAATCGAATCAGGTTAGACTGGTAAATGGAACTTCAGTACAGTTACCTGCGTAGCCCCAAGGCTGAGAAAGCCCAGCTGCTGGCCCCAGTCCTAGGGCTGCACTTTTCCTGCCCTCCCCCCTGGTACCAAGCTATTTTTACCCCCTTCCTCCACCCAGGAACCAGCCAGCTCCCCCCTCAACCCTCAAGCTGCTCTAGGTGCTGGATTTATCAGCATTTGCTGCTGCCAGGAGCCAAACAAGTCAGCCCTGGTATGGAGAGGGGCAGGAGGAATGGGGGGTAGGTTCACTGGGAGAGGTCAGGGTTCTAATAGCCACTGGTCCCACTGCAAGCACCCCTGCAGATCCCATGAGCCTCCTGATCCCACCAAACCCTCCCAGCTCCCAAAAACGCCCCACAGACCCTGCTTGCCCCCATGATCACTCCTGTGGATGCCACCTGACTCCTTCCTGTGGATCCCACCTGCCCCATACATCCCGCAGATGCCATCTGTCCTCTCTTGCTCCTGCGGATCATGCTTTCCCCTTATCCCCCTTTCCACCCCCAATCCCTCCCCCCAGCGTGCTTGTCCCCCCCATCCCCTACCCCTCACACTAGTTGAGTGACAAATGCAAGCGGTAAAATGGTAAACAGCAATGCCCTAATTTCCTTTCCTAAACCATTATTTAATTTTATTTTCCTTCATTTACTTCCTTCATTAAAACTTCTCCTTCCCTTTTATTAAAATCTCAGTTTTTCTGGTTTCATCTTATGGAGGTTTTTCAGTCATTCTTGTTGTAGGTCTCTGAATCTTTCCTAGTCCTGCCACCAGTAAGTCCTTTTTGAGGGTATATCAAGTTGTGTGTGTGCATACACTTCTATATAAAAATTCTATCAAGCTGTGAAACAAGTGTCAGACATCTGGTTCCAAGGTAGAGAAGGTGGGAAGTGGTGCGAGGACTCAGGCTTCCTTGGATACCTTGGGCTCTGTAGTTGACATGTCTGTCTACTGATTGCCATGATATAGAAGGTTTCTGAAATAACTGAAGCATTTATGGAAAAATGATTATGATACCTCTAACCAGACCCTAGTAGTACTAGGGTCTGGTGAACTTTTCTGGACAGACCTGACATCAACATACTGCCCTTTTCCAACATATGCTTGCATAACAATGGTCAGATTCTGGACTGAACTCCCTTTTTCCTTTGAAAAAAAAGTGAAACAAGACTTGTTCCAGTTATCACTTTAACCACTCTTCTTGCTTACTTGCATTTTCCTTCAATCTTTTGACTTGACTTTTTAGATGGCAAGCTCTTGGCTTGTGGGCTACTGTTTCTTGTTCACACGGTGCCTAACATGTTTTATCTGGTGCTTGAATATAAATACTGTTTCTTAAGTATTCCTGCTATGACAATGATGACCCATTACTGACACCAGCTGAAAAAAGTTCACTTCCTGAAGGTGCAAGAACTGCAACTCTGAAAGAAGAAAAGGATTTATCCCGATTTACCTTAGATCAAGTGGTCATTTTTAATGCAATTTTTACCTCCCCTAGCCCTGTTTCTATTATTTGTACACAAATAACCAAAGCTACCAAAGTATATCTTCATTGCAGTTACTGCAATTACTGAAAGTCGCAGAGCTACCCAACCTAGCTGTGGCAGACTGCAACACAATACAAGTTAGCCACCTAATTATTTATTCAGCCTCTCATGTGGGCTTTGGGGCCTACACTAAGTTCTGTGTTCAGTGACCCGCAGCGTGGACCTAGCTTTCAGGTGCCAAGAGTATCTCAGGAATCCCTGGGCAATTCAGAAATGGATCCTGAATCTGCTGGCAGGGCCATATCTAGAGGGGACAAATTGGACCCTGTGCTTTGGGGGACCCTACGAAGCCGGGCAGAGCAGTGGGGGTGCAGAGCTGGCCACTGGCAGTCGCAGCTTCTTCAGGTCTGGGGCCCTGCACCCTGCTCAGGTCACCTCTGTCTGCTGGCATACCTATTCCATATCCTGCTGTCATAAGGGCTGATATTTGCTGCATGCTGGCAATCCTGAGCAAACGTGATAGTTGGGTCCTGAGATAAGCTCTAGGAACTATGTCCCAGTTGTCACCAAAGCTGGGACAAGAAGGAAACGGTGGCAAAAAGTCACTAGGCCAATGTTTCTCTATATTTTTACACTCAAAGAACCCCTTGTTAGTCTAAAGGCACCCCCTAGAAAATGTCAGCTGTTATTTTTCCACATGCTTTTTAACTATAGGAAAAAAATAGAGAAAGCAATTCTTCTGTGGCAAAAAACTCAGACCACACCAATTCAGAAGGGTTTTGACACTAGGGATTTCTATTTTAAATCTCTGTTTATCTAAGGAATTATGTCTGCATGCCTAACAATGCTAACATTGCAAGGCACCGCCTGGAACCCTTAAAAGAATCTCAAGGCACCCCAGAGACTCTCCCATGACTAGTATTGAGAGATTTGCTTTGTTTATGCATGTATGTCCAAAAGAACCCCCAGTAAAAAGATCCAGTACGCACAAATACTTCATTGGTTCAGCTTGCCCATTAGGAAAACTTACACATCCAGGAGCTTGCATAATTTCTCTTAAATTGCCCCTTCTGTTTATTACCCAGTCTTTCCAGGCAGGAAAGACTAAACTTCCCTGAAGATTTAACAACTGTCATCTTTAGACATATGATGATGAGACATGGTCTTCAAATCAGATTATAGTGTCTGGGGTAGCCTTTTGTTGAAATGCTGATGTTCCAGTGGAAAAGATAAAGGCACTGCCAATATGGGATAAAAATAATACCTCTATGGTCAGATCAGAGAGGCCAGACAGTACCCTGCTTCTTCTACTATTGCTGCTACATATAGAAGGGAGGTTCCATTTATAACTTGCCTGCTAGGGCCTTACACAGCAACAAATTGTTAAAATAAGCCATCAAGAATAAATCTATTGGAAGAACAGGTTTTAAAAGATAACCTCTCTCATAGTTCCAGAGAGGGTTGAATTGCCTTTGGAAAATGCAAGGGCTTGAAATGCAAAAGATTTTTGTTAAAGTTCTATTTAATAATTATTGACTTACTGCACAATTTCCACCAGTCATTTGTTTGGTTTGCCCCTTTCTGCTTATGAAAATGAGTAGGATTTGGTTAAGATGATTAGAATGACCTAAACACACATTAGAAAAATGTCTGATATCTTCTTCTAGGAAAGCACTGTCAGGAATACAATTCTCTTTTGTAACATGAAAAATGCTCAACTCTATAGGTTTGCTAGTTATTATTATTCCATTAAAGACTCCACACATTAAAGAAGTGGGAGGGCATTTCCTAGCTGAAGAAAATGTTTGTGTTGTTTCCACCTACGAGGAAGGCAGCAAACTTGAGCTCTATAATTTTAATTTAATTATTCCTTTGGATTACATTTAAAATATAGCCTGGTCTGCTCCTCAAGACGATATTTGGTTGTGAATGTGTGTTCCATTCGCTAAAGCAAGAGAGCTTTTCTAAAAGTTATGGCAGAATGCAGGCTGTTTGTAACAAATTTAATAATTTTAAGAGGACTCGTATAAAGTATAGGCTAACCTAAAGACATTTTTCTTGCATTTCAAAGGAAAACTTCTCTTCAAGTAACCCACTTAACCAAGAACATTATTTCTAAATGATAAAGAAATGTAAAGTCTAAACTTAGTTTT
This sequence comes from Alligator sinensis, assembly GCF_000455745.1. Taxonomy (NCBI): domain Eukaryota; kingdom Metazoa; phylum Chordata; order Crocodylia; family Alligatoridae; genus Alligator; species Alligator sinensis. Next base: position 1,810,049 of record NW_005842199.1, on the reverse strand, counting down.
GAATGTAGTTTCACCTACATTTAAAATTGAGTTTAGATTTTACATTTCTTTATCATTAATATAAACATTTTAAATATTTACAGGAACAAAGCTAAAAGCTAGCAATCCCTTCCAATATATCATAGCAAAAGCAAAGTAAATGAGATGTACGTAATATACTGACACGTAGTTAATATAAATAAGTGTCTGTCTGGTTTTCAAGTTAGGCTCTTATACTGTGCCTAACAAACTGATAACCTTTTTAAACTTCCCCATCTCTTCCCACTAATATCATGCATGGTTGCAACTAGAGAGGGAAACTTCCAAAGACAAATGACTGTACTATGGTATAAATCAGTTTTAGGGCTACTAATTCAAGATTCAAATTCAGAATTAAAACATTTGTAAATCTTTACCACTGAAATGGACTCCTTGTAACAAGCTACATCAAAGTGAAAAACCAATAAAAGTTCCACAGTAGGATGCCTGTAATAAGTAGAATCATGTCAGCTCTAGTCCACATAGGAAATGTAATGTGTAGTAGAGAGCACAACACGTTCATCATGTGTTTAACAATCTTAGATACATCACCTTCCCTGTTCCTTCTGACTGGCAGCATGTGAAAGATAAAAGCTTCTGTCCTGAAATTAATACCTGGTGATCAATCTTGAGACCAAGAGATCATGGTAAGTATAGACTGAGGCTGCTTCATCAGAACATGACAAAAAACAAGCCACAAACAGCTTCATCTTCCAAAAAAAGTTAACATATCTGATTACAAGAAACAGTTTTCTTCAAAAACAATTTGAAAATGAAGCCAAGCCTCACTCCACTATCTTTATGAACAGACATATGTTTAAAACTGGTATCTCTAACAATTCAACATAAGTATGTTAGGGACAACACCAGCCCACAGGATTTTTTTTTTAAATGTTTTGTTCCTACTTCCAAGTCTTGGTTCCACTATCCTTGTCCATCATATCATTTAAGGGTAAAAGGAACACATTGAACCTGGTTTTTTTTCAGGAGGGAGGGGAGGGCTGAATCTGAAAGCAACTAAGCTCATTTGAGTGCAATTGCTGGATTGCTATGCAAATGTCCAAATTGCTTGTGCATGCACAATTACTAGATTCACAAACTCATTATGATAATTCTGCATTGCTACCTTAAAAAAAATTCAGCCCAACAACTTTCAAAGTCTATCCCAGATAAAGCGCTACACAGACTTTGAAGCATACTGAGCAAGTTGTTATAGGAATGGCTGCAGTGTTGACACAGATAGTACAAATGCAATGTTTAATTTAGATTATTTTTCCCTCTGAATCTATTGTAGTAGACTGAAAAAGGTCAAGGGAAGAAAAGTTTGAGGAAAGTACAAGCACCTAGATAATAACAAATAGAAAAATAAGGCTGTGATCCAACAAAGCACTTAAGCACATGCTTAAGTGTTTTGCTGGATCACAGCCTAGAAGAACCCAGACCTTCCAGTAGCTGGCATCTTAGGAGCGTGCATAGTAGTTTATAATAATAAATCAGAGATAAAGGAATGCAAGCAATAATATTTATTAAGGGTGCAATCAAGCTGCAATATTCACATATCGTCGGGGGGAAGAGGAGTTAAGTACAAGTTTGGCAAATTAAACAAAATTAACCACGGGAACCCAAAGGTCATAAACTGTAGCCTTTTTACTTTATCCATTTAATTAAGAACCTGTGCCATTTTCTGTTACAGAAAAAAAATACTATGGTGTGCTGTTTCCTAGTGTTGTGCTGTTACATACGACACAGCTGAATTCTTGAGCATATTGTTATCCACAAATATTCAAGTTCGTGGCATAACATAACAGGGTGAGTTCCTCTGTGACCCACGAATTTAGACATATGGATGAGGTTTCTTAATGCATTAAAAGCTTGAAGCCTCTAAGTAGAAACTGAATGAAGTAAATCTCCCATTGTCCAATAACAAAAATGAAGACTTATTCATGATATTAATCAGTTGGGGCAACTGACAACTGACGCCCAGGAAAAAGCCAACCTATTAAATGGGTACTTTGCGTTGGTCTTTCATCAGTCCCATGGGACGCCCATGCCCGCTACGGGACAGGGAAGTCCGGGAGAGGGTGATCCCCTGCCCTCCATTAATGCTGACCTCATGAAGGAACATCTTGAGAAGCTGG
>NW_005842199.1:1793416-1806965 GCF_000455745.1 Alligator sinensis | reverse complement strand
TGCTTCCAGTTTTGGGCTCCACAATTCAAAAAGGATGTGGAGAAGCTTGAGAGAGTCCAGAGAAGAGCCACGCGCATGATCAGAGGTCAGGGAAGCAGACCCTACGATGACAGGCTGAGAGCCCTGGGGCTCTTTAGCCTGAAAAAGCGCAGGCTCAGGGGTGATCTGATGGCCACCTACAAGTTTATCAGGGGTGACCACCAGTATCTGGGGGAACGTTTGTTCACCAGAGCGCCCCAAGGGATGACGACTAGGTCGAATGGTCATAAACTACTACAAGACCGTTTCAGGCTGGACATAAGGAAGAATTTCTTTACTGTCCGAGCCCCCAAGGTTTGGAACAGCCTGCCACCGGAGGTGGTTCAAGCGCCTACATTGAACACCTTCAAGATGAAACTGGATGCTTATCTTGCTGGGATCCTATGACCCCAGCTGACTTCCTGCCCTTTGGGCAGGGGGCTGGACTCGATGATCTTCCGAGGTCCCTTCCAGTCCAAATGTCTATGAAATCTATGAAATCTCTAAGTATACAAAAGAATTTCTGAGTAACTTGGGTAGGAGGATTATTTAAAAACGTGTCTGAGAAACTCTACTAGACACTCGCATCCACAACTATAATTTAAAAAGTTGGCGGCCTCTAAACAAGGATAAAAAGCTGTGCCATGAAATTAAGCTTGCTATAGTATTCAAGGAGCAACTACCATATTTATTGAAATGCAAGAGAAGGTCCGCCCCCCACCCCATCAGAAAGGGGGAAAACGCCCCTCGTCTTACATTTGCATACGAGGAAACATCATTAAATACTTTGCCTATCATTACAGTGCATATGTGCAAAAAACTGGCAGAGAACAGGCACCTTCACAGAGAACTGGCACCTGACCCGCAGGTACTGCAAACACCAGGCCAGCACTGCGTGAGCTAGAACCAGCCCTAATACCCTCCCCCAAGTGTGAAAAATACTTGACCCTAGCCAAAAGGCCAAGATGCCAATGAGAACCTGATTTTTTAGAGTTTTTTTACAAATGTTATTAAAAACACATTTATTGCCCTACACTTACAATGCTACACATATTGAGCATTTTTGTTTTTACCAAGACTGCATATCACAGAAACAACTATATATAAAACAACGTACAACTACATATATTAAACCCTTAAACATCTATCAACTTCCCAGAAAAAACAAACCCTTACAGCATTCTCTCTCGTCGTACAGAACTCCACCACCTGAAACTCTCCACCCCTCCCATCAGTCCTCTCTGGTGGTTTAGTGAAACAAGTGCGTCCAGTACTTTTTCCTCCACTTCTCCTATCTCTTCCTTGTCCCGATTGATGTAGTACTTCAATTCATGCAGCCCCAGGTCCAAGAACTCAATGAAAGCCAACTCCTTAAACACCTAGAGGTTTCTTATTTTCCATAAATTAGTTTTAACAAATGCTAATAAAGGCCTTAACAACATTTCCTCCAGTCCCTTTGGTATGAGTCCATATAGTACCATCTTCCACACTAATAACAGGCTTATTTCAGTGACACTCAGAAAGCAGTAATCCTTTCCCACACCCCTTTTGCATATGTACACTCCTAAAATATGTCCCACCATTTCTTCTTCCCCACACCTTTCCCTTGGGCATCCTGATGACCTCATCAAGCCCCATCTGTGTTGCACTTCTCTCACTGGCAAGATATTTCTCTCAACCATCCACATTAAATCAGCTTGTTCGCATTTTAGTTGTTTATCTACCACCAGTCCCCACACTTTCTTCACTTGTCCTTCCGTGAAGTTTCCCTCCAGCACTATCCTGTCTCTCTCCCTTACTGCTTCCATCAATTTCGTATGATCCGTCTGAACCTCCAACCCAATGCTGCCTATTTTATATCTCTCTGTGAATCCTTCTACCCTAATGTAATGAATCAGTGATTTCCACGCCCATGGACTCTAAAAATTTATCTGATATATTTCCCATTTCCTCAAAATTGCAACTGCATGAAATGAGGCAATATATGCTGTATTACCCCAATACATACATTCCCCTTTCCCTCTGCTACTGCCTTGAATGTCGCGCTAACATAATTCACATAGACAAACAATCCCAAATCATCACCTTTTCCTATGCTGTATTATCTTTTCCTTCAGCGTCTATCACGATCCCTAACACACTTTCTCTCTCTCATTTGAAGGCTCAACTTCTCCAAGTCTCCCCAGTTCCCCACTCCCACTATGGTGCTTTTCAATCTATTTAGTTTAGCCCCCGTCACATCTCCATACTCTGTTGATCCTTTTCAAATCAAAAGTCTCTCTAAGTACTATATTTATATCATCCATGTATAGTATGCATTTCACCTCACCCCCTCCTGGTATATTTAGTCCACTTAGGATCTTGTCTTTTCTTATTCTTTGTGTGAATGGTTTCATGCTGCACACAAATAGTGGCGACAGGGGGCACCCCTTATGGATTTTTAAGATCCCATTAATTTGGACTTGACTGTCCACTTCTCTATACAAATAACTTTACACAGTATAATAATTTCTCTGGGAACCCCATTTTTCCTAGCACCTCAAATATGTAATCGTGATCTACTCTGGCATATGCTTTTTCTAAGTCTAGGTTTACTATAGCTGTATTTGTTTTCCTCCTAGATACAGAATAGTGTATCTTTGATCACTCTGACTGCTTCAGAGATCATTCTACCTGGTGCTGCACATACTTGGTCTTCATGTATTATCTTCCTCAGGTTTTTCTTCATGCTCAAAGCCAGCATCTTGGCCATTAATTTATAATCCATATTAAGGAGCGTAATCCCTCCGGTTATTCAGGAGTTCCTTCTCCCCTTTCTTGAAGAGTAAGATCACAATGCCTCTTGTAAAATCCTTCCCCGTCTCTCTTGTTTCTGCTGTATCCTCAAACACCGCCACTATATCGCTCCCTACCCATGCCCAAAACTTCTTGTAATATCCCATAGGCAGTCTGTCTGCTCCAGGTGATTTCCCCTCTTTTTTAGGTTTTAACACTCCTCCACTTCCTTTAAGCTTATATATTATTATATTTGTTTCACCTTCGTTAAGATTCTTTAAGGATTGTGTCACCCAATGCTTTAAGCTTTCCTTTTCCCGCCTTCACCCTGGCCAAAAAGTACCGGGATCACTCTTCGTTTTCTCCCACCCACAGTGCTTGTGCCAAGAACATTTTCTCTCTCTTTTTTTTAAACCAGGTTTCTAACTCTTGCCTGGATTCTTCTACCTCTTGTCACTCATCTTCCTTCCGTGGCTTCCTTTAGCAGCTCCTGCATCTTTCTTTGCAGCTCTTTTAGCTCTTTGGTTCTTTTCCCCATGTATTTTTAGCCTCCATTCCTGAAGAATTCTATAGTTTTCTTCTTCATCATCTCCCACCATTCTCTGGTACTCCCAAAATATTTCTTCAGTGTTTGATATGCCTCGTGTACACTTGATATATCTCTTCGTCTTGTAACAGCCACACATTTAGCTTCCAATGTCCCTTCCCTCTCATGAGGCCCTTACCAAGACTTATTTTCACCTCAACATCTGGTGATCACTAAAAGCCACATATGGTTTTTCTTCCTTATCCCTATTTCTTTTGATACAAACACAAAGTCAGTTTTTGGTAGTTTCTTTCCACTGAGGTCTGTTCCAGTGAAAACTTTCTCCCCTGCCCACACATCTCTTAGTGACTCTTCTATTATATTTGTTAACAGTCTCGATGACCCGTCTCAAGCGCCGTTTCCTCCTTCCCCTGTTGTCGCTGACTTTAATTACACAATTGAAGTCTCCCACTATTATGCACTGTCTCCCTCCAGCCACATAAATCACTAGCTTTCTAAGTAGCACATTCTTTCCCTTCCTCTCCACAGGTGAATATACACTGTAAATTTCTAATGCTGCTTCCCCAGTACTATCATTCCTTGAAATCTGCCACTGATGACTTCTGCTACTTGCTTTGCTCTCAGCTCTGGGTTCTTGAATAATATTATTACCTTTGCCACTTTATTTTCATTTGTCCCTGACCACCAGGATGGTCCCCATCTCTAACTTCTCTCTCAAAATATTTATAATCCCTCTTCCTTGGTATACCACATTCTTATGGGCAGATTATGTCTGTCCTTACTTGGCTCAACACTGATTCAACCTGTTCCCATCTTTTCCTTGTTCAGATATTTCTGATGTTGAGCAAAACTACTTTCAATGTAATTTATGCTCGTTTTAAACTAAGTGGGCTTGTCCCTTGAAGGTTCATCCATGCTTGCCTTGAACTGTGCGCGCCGGTTCCTTCAAGCTTAGTCTGTGCTACTGCTCAGTGATCAGCTCCTCCCCCTTCCTCACTCACATCCCTATAGCCTTTGCAAGTTGCCAGGTTGCTTTCACATTTAGGAAGGCTTTTATATTCCCATCTCCCCGTCGTTTCCTGCCTTCTTGTCTCTTGGAGCCCAGAGGCATTAGTGACAGGAAACTGCTGTCTAGCTCTTCCTCCAACTCACCTCCCTCATGATCAAGTTTCTACTTCCTGGTCTTCAGCCCGTGAGTTTTCTTTCTTTTCCCAGCCTGTGACTCTGGTTCTCTGTCTTGCTCCATCTCCACTTCTGTTGTTCTTTCTTCCCTACCCCCGCACTTCCTTGTCTGAGCTGTTTGCTGTTTCTGCCCTCCCTTCCATTCCATCTCCTATCTCCTGCACTGCCTCGATCACAGAAATGTTGCCCCCCTCCTCCTCTGTTTCACCCTCCTGCAGGGTGTCTTCCACCATTTCTACCTCAGTATTCAAACCCCTTCTCTCCTCTTCTCCTCTAGGTTTGCCTATTCCTCAGGGGGACTGACTGCACTTGCAAGGGCTTTAGGCACCTAGGATACAAGAGTCCCTCTCCCTTGCAAATAATTAATTTTAGCAACTCCTGGCACTCTGCTGTTGCATGCTCGTCCTTTCACATCTGTCGTACACTGTGAGTGGACAGTGTGTGAACAGGTGCCAAAACTTTCCCGAATTTGCTGCACTGTTTAGATGCAGAAAATTATAAAACCCTGGTGTGTCCCAATCTGGATCACTAATGGGAGGTGCAGCACCCCACCTGAGCTCCACTCATCTGCTTGTAATCATTCGTGCCCTCCAAGACCCCATCCAGATACGATATTTGTCTCTTACTTTCTCTACCAACATTACCCTTTGGACACACTTTCTCATCCATCTATGTCTTTCACCTCTAGTAAATCTGTGTACATTTGAACTATCATCATTCTTTCTCTTGACTTTTCCCCCATTAACTTTATCCCTCTTAATTCCTTCCTCCCACACTTCTCTGCTCATTTCTTCCAAAAGTTCTCATACCCTTCTCCAACCCAGTAAGTCAATCCCAAGTCTTTTGGTTCAAGACAGCAATCAGGCTGGTGAGATGCTCTGCCTGCACCTCCAAAATCTCAAACAGTACCTTTTCCTGTCTTCCTGGTGGCTTCATCATTCTCATTGTTGCCACCTCCGCTGTAACTCCTGCTGTCACCTTTTTCCTTTGTTTCTTCTCCACCTTCATCTGTCTCCAGATCTTCATTGCCACTCAGCTCTTTCCACCTCATACTTAGTTGCCACAACTGCCATTGTTTTGATCTTCAGTTCTCCCTCCTTCACTCCTTACGCTCCAACTTTGTTGATCCCTTTCTCTGCCTTTAAGGCATAGATCAGCCTTATAATGCTGATGGAAACCTACCACAAGGGCAGTCCAGGACTACTCATCTGAATTAGACAGTAGTGCCAATTTCACACAGTCCCCACTCAGCGCCAACTCCTTTTCAAGTCATGGTAAGCCACAACATTGCATACATTTGGACTTCCTCTTCACTCCCATAGTTGAGCTGCACCTTTCTCCCCATTACCAGTGATTTTTTCACCAGCCTTAAATGTCTGGCAAATGTGACCAGATAGGGCCCTGAACAGATCAGTCAGAATCCCTCTATCAGCTCCTCTCTCAGCCTGTCACATATGAATAGTGTGGCCCCACCCTCCATGAGGTGGAGTCAGTCCAGGTTACCCTACACTTCATCTGCATATAAGTTTTCGGAGGATCCCAGGACTTGTGACAAAGAACATCCCATTCCAGTCATGAGTGGGAGATGAGGGGGCTAATTAGCACACAGATCCTTTGTGATGAGGTAACCTAGAGTACAAACACATGCACACTGAACAGTGCTGAGCTGTGGTGTCACCACAGCTTGAAATGCTGTCGACTGGTGAGGCTCTGCCCAATAATCAAAATGGTAAATCATGAACCTACAGATGCATCACAAGCAGGTCCAGGGAGGTGAACCTTCCCCTCTATGCAGTGCTGGTCAGGCCGCAGTTGGAGTACTGCACTTCAAGAGGGATGTGGCTAACCTTGAGAGGGTCCAGAGGAGGGCCACTCGCATGGTCAGGGGGCAGCAGGCCAGGCCCTATGTAGATTAAAGGGCCTGAATCTATTCAGCGTCCACAAGAGAAGACTGAGAGGGGATCTGGTGACCATCTATAAACTCACCGGGGGGACCAGCGGAAAATAGGTGAGGCTCTGTTCCCCTGGGTACCACCTGAGATAACAAGGAATAATGGCCACAGATTGATTGACAGCAGAATCAGCCTTGATATCAGGAGGCATTACTTTACAGTTACGGCTGCCAGGCTCTGGAATGGGCTCCCAAGGGAGGTGGTGCTCTCCCCTACCTTGAGGGTCTTCGAGAGGAGGTTGGATAGATATCTGGATAGGGTATTATGATCCCAGCATTCGTTCCTGCCCAGGGCATGGGGTCGGACTTGATGATCTGTTCAGGTCCCTTCTGACTCTAGAAACTATGAAACCTTTTGGTTTTAGATTACTATCACGTACCATTTCTACAAGATATAGTATATTTACTTGACTATAAAATGACCCCCCAATAATTAGATTCTGTATATAGAAATCTTATACATTTATTATTTTCCAGGTATGGAATCTAAATATTAAAGTATTGTCTTGAATCCCTCCTGGCCTCAATGTTACAGCAGAGAAAGCAGTGGCTGGGAAGGGGAGGGTCAGGTGTTCCCCTTGTCCTCTGCCCTGGCCACTTCTCCCCACTCTAGCCTTCCTACCCCACCAGTTTCCCACAGCCTTTGCCACCCCCCCACTCTCTGCCTCTTTTCCCCAAACTCTCCCCACTTCCTAGTCTCTCCCTCTTTCCTCCTCTTCTTTCCCCCTAGTCTCTGCCTCTTTTCCCCCTGCTCCCCAGTTTCTGCCTCATCCCTCAAAACTCCCTCCAGACTCTGCCTCTTCCCCTCTCACCTTACTGTCAGACCCTGTTGGGGCTGCTCTGTCCCAGAGTACAGCACATGGAAGCTCTGCCCTTACTTGGCCATGCAACAGTGTTGATGCTGCTAATTCCTCAGGCAGGGGAAGAAGTTTTCATTTGTTCCTTGCCCAGGAGAGACCCCAGCCAGACCTGGAGCAGAGCTGTGCACAACAGTGAGTGGGAGGGAAGGGATTTGGGAGCAGTGGTGCGGGGGAAGGACAGCGGAGCAGAAATTTCCGGCCTAAGTGGACGGTGCATGGCAACTAGCTGCTGTGGGTCTGACTCTGGCCCTGACCCAGGCTCAGGATCAGAGTCAGAGCTGCAGAATCCACCTGCTCCCCTCTCCTCTTGGTATGCAAATGTAAGACCAGGGGCTTCCCCCTCCACCCCCCAATGACTGGGAGGAAAAACTTTGTCTTTTATCCAGGTAAATATGATAAGTGGATACAAAAGTGCTGCTTAAAAGCGTGTTTTGAAGGACCTGTGCTAAAAATGACAGCAGTTAGTTAAAAAAAAAAAAAAATCACCTGCAGTAGTTCTGTTTGAACTAAGTCTATGTTTATTTCAAGGTCAGTTTTTTTTCAAATTTGCCCCTCACTTCCACGTGTTTAGGGAGACCAGGACCTGACAGTAAGGAGGAAGGAAAGGACTGCAGGGGGAAGAAGTTGCCGGGGTAGAGGGAAGGAGGGCAGAGGGCAAATTTGACCCACCTAATTTATTTTCCCTTTTGTAGCAGTAGTAGGGGGATAAAATTCAAGGCAAATCTCCAATACTTAGATTCTATACCTGGAAAATTATAACACATTTATAAAACTTCCGTATACAGAATCAAATTTTTGGGGGGGGGGGGGTCATCCTATATTCAGGGTCATCTTATATTCAAGTAAATGTATATAAGTGTTCGTGTAAACAATTCAACAATTCTATTGTTATAAGGATATATTCTTATGTAAATGGACATCAGAAAAGAATAAGCCCGTTTTTCCTCTTCAAAGGATAATGCTCAACACTGATGGCAAAAATAGGTCACTGATGGCAAACATTAAAGAACTAAAATTCTAACAGCAATAAAAACATGAAATAAGAGTTTTTATTTCCACTTTCATAATAGAGCAGTAGCAGCAATGGGAACAGAGACAAAGCAGTATATTACGATAAAAATCAACAATTCATTTAATTAATAACTTGATGTGTCCACCATTCAGAAACAGAAGACGGGCTTTAAGGTGAGTGAGACACCTAAAAAAGCCAAGTGATTTTTCTGACATGGTGTCCCATTACCAGCAGAAGTCCAATTATAATTGAAGACAAATTTAATGAGATACAGGGTGATTACTAGAGACCAGCAATTTAGTAAGTTTTTATTTAGTATGCCTGGGAAGCATGAACTGAACAAATGCTGAGAAACCTTATAGTTCCTACATATAGTTTAAGAACTGCCTAGTGGGGGCTACTTTTTTGGGGTTTTTTTTTTTTTTTTGAGAAAAAGAAAAAGAGCTAAGGGCCATGATTTATTTCTCAGTACAGAGGTAGAGTAATCCTCATGCACAGCAGGAAGCATACCAATTTTTGGAGGACCATTATTCTATTTGGATTTCTTTTTAAATGAACTCATCAGCATACCTGGAGCCTAAAAGAAGATTAGAGATTTGAAGGTCATTCCTTTATCCTGTCCAGGGGGGAAAGGAATACTCTATGTTGTCCAATTATTTTTGAAGCATTCAGAACGTCAAAAAGTTTAAGTAATGACCAACAGATGCAACTGTTGTCGCAGGAGAGCATCAAATATGATATTCAAGGATCTATGGTATGTGCCAATTTGGTAGTCATACCTACTATGCATAATATCTACAGCATTCAAATATTCCTTTTACATATAAATTTTTGCTGTTATACCATAGAAGACTAAAACAGACACATACAAATTGCAGTGTCAGAAGTAATTTGTGAATTAACTGAATTAATTCACAAATTCATTGTATATGCAAACTGGAGTAAATGTTACTCCTTCTAACTAGGCTCCCTATTTCAGTAGATATACCTATTTAAAAAACAAAAAACAAAAAAACAAAAAAAAACACACCACACTTTCATGTCAAGTACTAAACCAAATTTACAACTTGGTATTAATTTCTTCGTAGTGCCTCCTTGGAAAATAAAAGAAGCCAAAACATTCAATTCACAAATCGCATCTCCAGAAGCAAATATTACATAACAAATGAGTAACTGTTAGAGTAAAGCAAAAGCTATGTAGATCCTTGACTCCTTTCTAAGCCACAGGATACAATTAATTGACTGAATGAGAAATCAAGGATGTGTCACATGCATTTTCTCACATTCTCTTCATTTTCATATTAAAATATTTTCGACGATAGACTGCTGTTACACAGGGATGAGGAGAGCTACTCATTTAAATTTAAAGTGCTATGAAATTCTGCTACTTCTTGATATCTAAGGAACAAAATAAACAAGTATATTATTTTAAAAGTGTTAGATGAATCAACAGCATAACAGCACATGAATTCTTACAAAGATGTGAATAATTTAGAAGGTAAATCACTTTCAAATTCAGATTAACACCTCTAAAGAGCAGGGTCTTGTGCATTATTATCCAAGGATATCTAGAGAACATATATCATTTCTCTAACCACTAAACTGACCATTGAGTCATACAAACAAAGCTGTGAGAAAGTTGATGTGGCATAAAAATGCTGCATTTAGAAAAAGTTTATCAATCAGATATCACATCATATATCTGTCCACTTACATATAGCACTTGTTAATTCTGTACCTATTAAATATATTATTTTATTAATCCTGAAAAAGCAGATCCTTCAGTAAAACATTGTACAAAAAGTAGTGATGTTAAACAACAGCACTACTAGCAAACTGTTCTTTCCTTTCTTACCTTCATATGTCTCTAATATGTGTACAGTGTCACCTATTTGTAAAGAAAGTTCATCTGGTCCCCTGGAGTCATAGTTATATAAAGCTGGGAAAGGGTGGGGAAGGAAAGGAGGGGAAAAAAAGAAAAAAGAAAAAAAAAAACTATTAATGCCACAAAACAGCATAAATTTGATTTTAATTCCTACACATCTGACAGTGATTTCTAAACAAATTACTGCTACCCTCAGCCTTTTGATGCAATTCTTTAAACTATTTCACTCCAGCTCTGTTCTAAGCCATTACTACTTTGCCTCAAAATATAAATAAATAAATAAAATACATGAAACCGGCCTTATAGAAGCCCAACATTTCACCCATTTCTAACATCTTTGCTCTTGCTTTCCTGGACTTCAGCAAGGCCTTTGACACTGTCGACCACTCCATCCTCATTAAAAAACTAGGCGACTATGGCATTGATGCCTACAGTCAGACAGATTGCAAATTGGCTGAAGAGTCATACTCAGAGGGTGGTGGTGGACGGCTCATATTCGACCTGGGGGGGAAGTGGGCAACACAGTCTCCCAGGGCTCGGTCCTTGGGCCCGCACTGTTCAATTTCTTTATGAGCGATTTGGACAATGGGGTGAAAAGCAACCTGTTTAAATTTGCTGATGATACCAAAATTTGGGGTGAGGTGGGCACGCTAGTAGGGAGGAAAAGACTGCAAAAAGACCTGGATAGGTTACAAGGGTGGACTAACAAAAACAGGATGTGTTTCAATACTGACAAGTGCAGGGTGCTGCACTTGGGCAGTAGTAACCAGCAGCACCCTTATAAGATGGGAAACTCCCTTCTCTAGAGCACGGAGGCAGAAAGGGATCTTGGAGTCATTACTGACTCCAAGATGAACATGGGCCGACAATGCGAGGTCACGGTTGGCAGGGCTAACCAGACCCTATCGTGCATCCACAGGTGCATCTCAAGTAGGTCCAAAGAGGTGATCCTCCCCCTCTACACGACACTGGTCAGGCCACAGCTGGAGTACTGTGTCCAGTTCTGGGCACCCCACTTCAAGAGGGATGTGGACAACATTGAGAGGGTCCAGAGGAGGGCCACCCACATGATCCAGGGACAGCAGGGCAGACCCTACAATGAGAGGCTACAGGACCTGAACCTGTTCAGCCTTCACAAGAGAAGGCTGAGGGGGGACCTGGTGACCATCTATAAACTCATTAGGGGGGACCAGAAGGGTTTGGGTGAGACCTTGTTTCCCCTAGCACCCCCTGGGATAACAAGGAATAATGACCACAAGTTGTTGGAAAGTAGGTTTAGTTTAGACATCCGTAAGAACTACTTCACAGTAAGGGCGGCTAGGATCTGGAACCAACTTCCAAGGGAAGTGGTGCTGGCTCCTACCCTGGGGGTCTTTAAGAAGAGGCTTGATGCCTACTTGGCTGGGGTCATTTGAGCCCAGTTTCCCTCCTGCCCAGGCAGGGGGTCAGACTTGAAGATCTACAAGGTCCCTTCTGACCCTACTTCTATGATTCTATGAAAATATTGTTCGATATTTTCAGAGGCTTGTCTCTTTTCCAGAATTAATAGTTTTGTGTCAACCTTACAAAGTTATTCTAAAACTTATAGCATCATTTCCAGTCATTCCTTATAACTGGTATATTCAGTTAAGCTCATAAGATGTTTTAGAAAGTGTTCATTTATTAACTTAAAACAAAGTACCCTAATATTCCCAGAATAATGAGGAATGGTGTACACCTCAGGACTAACTGAAAGATAGATTGAATCTATCAACATATATGCTAAAAAAACCCAAACATGATTGAATAATTATATGCATAAAATAGACAAGTTGGTATGAGTTGCTAAATTGTATTGTAAGGCATGGCTAACATCCCTCATTCCAGTTTATTCCAGTCAAGTTCTTATGGTGTCAAAGTGCCTAACAGCTGATAAACGTTGTCCTGTAACAGCCCCTTATCAAGAAGATTTGTTAAGGAATAAAATGAAAATACTTGCATATAGTAAAAGTGATTTTTCCCTATTGCTAAAGGAAACCCAACTTGGATAATTTACCAAAAATGCTCATTTTCACAGACATTTCTTGTATTCCCCAACAGTTATACCCAATAAGAGGGGCAATAACTAAACTGTAAAAATCCAAGTACATTCTTGCTCCCAACATTGAGTTTACAAAGTCTTTGGTCACATAATGCAGTATAAATAGTAAGAGGTATGCCTATGAGTAGAGATGTCCATACTTAGAGTCAATAGCTGATAACAGGTATTAAACAATTGCTGACACAAAAGGGATGGGAGGGGGGAGGGAATTCAGTGTGCATAGGTTCTCTCAAAAAACAGACAGGTTGTACTCCCCAAAACAATCTTTTTATGTTGGCCGCATGTCAAGACCATTGGGTGCAGCTCCCCACTGTAACGAGAACTTTGCAAGAAGTGTTTCAAGTGACAACAATCCCTGGACGATACAGAAGTTCATTGTTGGTTCCGGGGAGGGGGAAGACCTAGCTGTTGGCTGCAAGCCTGCAGCTGGTTTCCCCTAGCAATGGCTCCTCCTCCTTCCCAGCCCACCTGTATTCAGAATGCGAGGGGCAAAAGAGAGCAAAGGGAGCTGGTTCTAGGGGTTCCCCAACCAACGCTGGAGGGTGGACTGAAGCGCCTCGGGGGGGGAGGTGCTCCAATCCACCCACCCCACCCTCCAGCACTGGCTGATGAAATACCAGACTGAATTCTCTCCGATTCCTTTCCCCGCTCCCATTCTGAAAACAACAGGTTCGGAGACAGCACAGACAGAAGTTACTGAAGACAGTTTTGAAACATTTTCATCTGAACCCACATGCAGTGAGGATTCAGATTATGTGGGATCAGGCCCCTGTCAAGAGCTTTGCAGCCATGCACTTGTCTTTGGTCACAGCAGTAGAGTACTCTGAGGCCAGACTGGGTGAAAGTTTGTCATTTCTGTCTGCGCCCTTTGTGCTCCTGAACATGAGAAGACTGGCTTTTATCGCATAATGGTTCTCAAGAATGAGGGAAGTCCTTTGGATTTGCTAATTTTGTTGAAGTGGATCTTTAAATGTCTGAAAAGTACTGGTGATATTGTTGCCATTGCTGGGTAATGTATTCATACTGTATTTTTATTCAAAGCCTCAAGATTTTTAAGAAGAAAACCCTCAGGTTTATTTTTCCTTGGGGAATCTTATTTGTAAATACTGTAATTTCAAAAGCTTTGGGCTCCCTCCTCCAACCAACTATGGAAACAGTACTATGGTTTCTAGTTCATTGATGTAAAGCCATGTGTCATGCTTCATTAATAGTCTGCACTTCTTTTTCTTGGGGGGGGGG
>NW_005842199.1:1776246-1793285 GCF_000455745.1 Alligator sinensis | reverse complement strand
CAGCAGGGTCTGAGGGCATTAGCAGGTACAGCAGTTATTTACAGTGTTTATTTGCAACCCCTTTTCTCATGTTCTGGAGGTGTACAGTTATCCTGTTTCATGTAAAATAAATATGGGCAAATACTTGCACAGGTTTGTGTCCATTTTGCTGGGCAGAGACTCTGGCAGCCAAGTGTCTAATAGCAGTTTTTGCTGGACCACCAGCTGAGGTTTACAAGTTAGAAAAAAATGAGCTTAAATGGACACACTATTACAGAGCTTGTGAAACTCTGGTTTTGCTTGATATCAATGCATTTTTTCCTAGGTTATATATATATTTGGTGCAACTTTCTTTATTGATATCCCTTGTCCCCAAACAAAATAAAACTAAAAAACTCAAAACCCTACTTTATAACCCTCTCCCATGCCCCCCAAACAAATAAAAAACACTATGTGTGGACACAGCGCTTGTGGACCAGTGCCCAAAACTGAAACACCCTTTTTTTAGTCCCTGCAGATCAGACTTTAGCAGTGCCTGGGACAGCATCACAAAGAAAGCTCTTATCCCAGTTTTTTGATACAATGTGTATTTCACTATAATCATATTACAACTATAGCACTTGCCATGTTTCTACTGTCACTTATCTTCCTGCCTCCACCAGGTTTCAGACGTACTTTTAGGAAACAAATCTAACCTTTGCCAAAAACCCTCTTAATTATGCTTCAAGATTCTAATGCCTTCAAAGAAAGACAGAAGCCAATCCATTTATGGTACATTCAGAGGAACTAAGCTTAGGTTACTATAGTTCTTTATTTTGCTTTATTTGCCTGAATCCATGAAGACTTCAAATTGAAGAAAAAACCCCAACAAATGGATTCTATATATAGAAAATTTATAAATTTGTTATAAATTTCCATGCATAGAATCTAATTACTAGAAGGTCATCTTAAATCTGCCCCCCTCCTCCACCTCTCCCCCCCCTCCCTTGCAATTGGTGCAATGGGAAAAGGAGAAAAGGAGAGGTATGTGGCAGAGTGGGGCAGACAGCCCCTTTACCCCCACCACCTCACCACTTGTTCCCTCCTACCACCTGCCCCCCCCAACTCTGCAGTGCCTGCACTCCCTGCAGCCTCCCCCTGCCAGCTGCCTCCCCACCTACAGGCCTGCACTTACCAGTGCCTTCCTCCCAACACTGCTTACTGTCCATTCCCTCCTGGAGCACAGAGCACATGGAAGCTCTGGCCAAGCCCAGCTGTACAGCAGTGGTGACAAGAGGCAGCAACTCTGGCATCTCAGGGCTAGAGCTGCTGCACCCACTGCTCCGTGGCAAAGCAGAGACCAGAGTGTCCACATGCTCTGTGCCCCAGGAGGGGCATGGAGCCAGAATCATTGCAGACAGCAAGCAAGGGGGGTAACTGGCACATTTCCTCACTGCATTCACACTTTTACTCTATAAACAACAGACTATAGGACTTAAGAAATGAGCAAATGTTTAAATGACAAAAATATTTTTAAAATGTACAGCAAATAAGGAAAAGCAAACATAACACCTATCAGAAGGCTTTAAACATAGGAGACAGTTTATGGTAACAAAAACACTACAATGCAACTATCACAAAACTGCAGACTTTTACTGGAAACTAATCACTTCAGCAGCATTCAGTGTAAACTTCAGGGAATGGTACCACTTTACTGACATCAAAACCAGCCAAACTAATTATTCCTGGCTTAAATAAAATTTTGACTTTTTCATTGCAAAATATATAAATAAACAATCCCTCTAGTAGATAGCTGAAGTGTAGCATTTTAATACCATAATTGCTATTCTGCAAGGGAAGAGTGTTCCATGAAAAAACATTGACAAAAATTAACATTTTGAACTGTTCAGAACAGAGAAAATGTTAACAATAATGAATACATGGCATGCTTCCTAAATAGCAGAGCACAGGGGACACTCTATTTGATAACAAGCATCAGAAATTTTCCAGTCTAGCTCTTCTATACTATGGAAAAGAAAGTTATATAGTCAATACCATTTTTTTCAGACTTGGATGCCTACATTTAAGAACCCTATATATTGACTGGGGGACCCAAATAAAATTGGCCTGATTTTCAAGTCTGCACAGCACCCAGTGAATTCAATAGGATTTGTGAGTATACAGCATCTCCATAATAAAAAGAAGCTGGATTTTGTTTTCCTTCAGAGGATAAACATGGATTTGACTACCTATACTTTAAGCACACAAGTCTGGAAAAAAATCTGGCAGTGGGTCAAACCTTTGGCTCAGATGTATTCTTTTATGCATCATCACTACACTTAAACTCTTACTATTCATTTTCAGGCATTTGAAACAAATGTTACTAAGACAATATCCTACGGGAAGAAATTAAGTTAAGATATTAGGAAAATCCTTTTTTTTTTATTTTTGGTAAAAAAAAAATATTTCTCTCTCTCTATATACAAGGTTATATATATCTACACTCTAATTACATCACAAAAGGATTAAACCTTTCCCATTACAGAAATCTGCACCCGCACAAAGGCCTACTGGCCACCCGAACCCATTACAATATCCGCAAACGCGTGCAACACACACAAAACAACATCAGTCCATTCTGGTCCCTTTGACCAGCCCTTCCTTCGTTTTCACCCTTGCCCTGCTTCCGGGGTCACATACTCAGTTTAAGTGGCCTCTCTGTTGTTGTTGCTCCAGCTTCTGTTGGAGGACCTGCTGAGGCTGTCGCTGTCCTCTGTTCCACTTGTCTGTTCCTCTTCTCCGCTGCATTTGCTTCCTTCTTCACTTGGGGGGTTGTATGAACCTGTGCCAAATGTCCCTGTGCCAGGTGATGTTTGCTGCGTCTTCTCTGTCCTCTGCTACCAATTTCTGGTAATAGGTCCAGAGTAAGCTCAGCACCATTTTCACGCAGCCCACTACCTCTACGTCCGTTTGTCTGTATAGCAGGAGGTTCCTGGCCTTCCACAGGGCGCTCCTGATGCAGGATGCAAACTGGTCGAAACGGGTTGATGGGCTCCCCGGTGTTTGGCAAGGTGCCCGTACAGTGATGCTTTGCTGGTTAGCCAGCTGACGCCAGTCACCACTTCGCAGAGCTGTTTCACCCTTTTCCATACCTCCTTGGCTGAGGCGCAGAGCCACAGGAGGTGCTCGATTGTCTTGGTGGCCCCGTGGCTGTTGGGCCACAGGCAGTAGATCTTGCCAACTGTCCCTCTCTATGTCTCCAGGCCCTCACTGGTAGCATTCGGTGGGCTATGAGCCAGTTCAGGTCCCAGGAAAATACATTAAACCTTTATCTTCTCTCTCATATAAATGAATTCCATGCTTAGACAAGGTGCTGGGCAAAAACCCTGAAGAATCCGTTATTCTACTTATCGAGGGTTACCATGCATCTGGATTTTCCCAGACATGTCCTCCTTTTGGGTCCTCTAATCTCCACCCAGGCAGTTTTTTGAAATCTGAACAAATGTCTGGGATTTTGCTCTGCTCTGCTGGTGGGAGTGGGGAGAGAGAGCAATTGGAGGCAGGGGGCAAGATGTGGCTGGCATACAGCCAGGCAGTGTGGTGAGAGTAGCTTCGACGCACGTTCCTGCCAGTGCTGGGGAAAGGTGCCCCACGGACCGGGCCAGTGGCACCTGTGCCCATGCTCATAGGGGTGGGATAACCAGGAGAGGCTGCTGGTGGGAGGGCGGCCAGGCAGCCTGGCGTGGCATAGGAGCCCCCACCTAGGGTGGGGGTGCCACAGGCCTCTCCTCCTGCTCCCTGCAGCCTCTGCTGCAGCTGGACTCACTCCACTGCCACCTACATGAGTAAGAGTCACTGTGTTCCAGCCCGGTCAGGATAGGGGCAGGTGGGGGCCCCCACAGCAGAGCTGGAGGGAGCAGGGGGATGTGGGTCAGGAGTGAGGGGCAAAGCTAGGGCGGCTGGGGGCCAGGAGTGCAGGGCACTGGCAGTGCCAGGGAGCTGTGGGTCGGAAAGGAGGTGCACCAGCACAGTTTGGGGGTAAGGGTCAGAAGTGAGGGGCAGCAGCAGGGACCGAGGACTACAGGTTGAGACTGAGGGGCATCAGTATAGCCAGGGTGGATCAGGGGTCTGCAGGCTGGGAGTGAGGGACTCCAGCAGGGATGGTGGCTGCAGGTTGGGAATGAGGTGCCCCCCACAACAAGTGTGCTCTTTTTGGAACTGGAAATATGGTAATCCTATATTTATTTACACATAAACAACAGTCAGGAGAGGCAAACAGGCCACACTGCCTTGAAAATACAACTCAGTCAAATTTGTCAGGGCCATATGCACAATATAGCATAACTCTGCCATCATTTTGATTCGCTCCTTTATATCTGGGAGACAGAATGATATTGTTAATTAGTACCAATTGTGATGAGGACAGCCATCTAATAGGCACTTTATTGTGATGACCAGGGATCCTGGTTTTCCATTATTAAAAAAAATTAAAAATTGCAAATTCTCTGATAAAACCTCCCAAATCCATAATTGAAATTAAAGGCCCTCCACATTCCCCCCAGCCCTGCTGGTGCCCCTAGCCCCCCCCAAACCCTGCCAGACAGGCCCCCAGCTGCCAGGGCTATTGGGCCAGGGACCCAGGTCCGCAACCCTCTACCCCAACAGGAGGCAACAGCTGCTGCAGCAGAGCAGAGCATGGAGCTTGCTCCCCCCTGCTGTGGGCTCGGGTAGGTGGGGCCACCTCTCTGTGGCAGCACACGCTCCCAGGGGTAGGGAGGACCTGTGCCTCCCAGATTTGTATGTGGGGTAGGGACAGAACAGATATGCACTGCATGCTTGGGCTCTTGCCCTGCCGCCCTCCCCTGGGGCCTCTGCAGCCTGGCAGGTGCAACCAAGCTCTGCAGGGCAGAGCGTGGCTGCGAGCTCTGAGCTGCCCTGGCAACATCTCACAGATGTGTGGCAGCAGTGAGAGGCACAACCCTGCATGCGCAGGGCACATGTCACCAGGGCAGCACAGAGCTCACAGCAGGAAGCAGTTTTCCTGCATGGCCGCACTCGGCCCTGCAGTGCTGGGTTGCACCTGATGGGCTGCAGAGGTCCCAGGGAGGACAGCAGGGCAGAAGCCTGAGCCCGCAGTAGACAGCCCATCCTGCCCCTGCCCCACACACAGATCTAGGAGGCATGTGCCCTCCCCCAAAGCGAGCACCACATTAGGGAGTTAACCCCCCCAAGACAAGCTGCCCATGGCCCCATCTGACTCCCTACCAGGGCCCTGTGGCCACGCATTGCAGCCCTGGGTCCCAAGCCGCACACGCTGCTCAACTGGGCAGCAGCCCCAGCCCTGCCCAACTCCCTCCCTCCCTCCCTCCTTATGGGGGCCTCAATCCCCCCTCCACTTACTTGCAGGACCTGCTCTCCAGGTTGCCTGGAGCCATGTGCATGTGCATGTACATGCTCATGGGACCCCCTGCCTGACCACGCTCCTCCTGCTCCCTCCCAGCCCCCTGCAAGCTGGAACTGTACCAGCCAGCAGAGGGCTCATTGCAAAGCTGCAAAAGCAACAGGTTACTCTGCTAAAATGAGAAATCCACATTTTACTGCAGCAAGGGGGAAATCAACGTTTTACTCTGTTTTTCCATGGGAAATGTAAAACCCGAGTCCCTGGTGATGACCATCTCCTTTGAGAGAGGACACCAAACAGCCAAATGGTAATGTTTGGTTGCCACAGTCATCCCTTACCCAAGCACAATGAGAAGTAGTAACTAAGTGGTATTGGGGGGGAAGTTTTTCTTTTTTGGTAAAGCATGTGAAAATATGCCTGCAGCATGCGATTCAGCCAGTTTTCTACTATCAATAATACTAACAGTAAACAAAACAAATATCTAAAGTTACTGGATATCCAGCCTCTGTAATTATCATCAAAATAAGACTTGATAAAGCACACCATAATGAAGTGATCTAAAAGCACTGCAAATAGCTTTATCAAAATATACATCACAAAAGCTGTGAGGTTTCAAAAGATTCCTTTGCAGAACAGGTACATAAACTAGCCATTGAGCTCACTCTATGGGCATATTTTTGCAAAGACGCCCTTGTATTGTTTTATAATACCTAACAATTTATCCATTATACTAGGATTATTTATGTTTTGGGAACAGACAGAGTTGAAGAAACAATGCGTGAATCTGGTCCATTTAAAAAGACATCTTGTATCGTTCCATCCCAAAGACTTGCCTGGGAGAATTACACAAGACGAATTTCTGGCTTCAGAAACAGAAAATGGGAAAACAAGAAATACATGGCTTTTGGCTTTAGACAGGAGACCTGACTGCATCATCACATGGTTAACCCAGTCCAAAAGAGGAACTCGGTGCTTACTTTTGCATGAGGAGGCTTCTCTTCCTGATGAACCCGAGGTAAAAGACATTGATAAGAACTTTCCATTACAATCAACATGCCTCAAAGTTTTAAGAGAAATACTAGTATTTTATTGCGAGTATCTCCATTCACAGACACTACACCCAGTGGAAAAATGACCAAGCATCCACACAAAACTGAAAGAAATGACTCAGTTCCCGAATGGATAACTGTGCTACCTTTCCCCAGCATCAGCAGTCAGAGTAGCAGGACAAATATGCTGCAACAATTCGCTGCCAAGTGCCACCTCAGCTGTTGAAGTCATATCCAGACAATGCTCTGTCCATGCTTCCAAGCACTTAAGGTTACAAACAGACATAATCTTTGAAATAGGATCAACTATGCTGGGATACGTCCCAACAAGTTGATCTGCTTCACTGGCATCTACAACAGGGCCGTCATCCTGCAGAGTCGTTCCACTGCTGCTCCCAGGACTTCAGGGGCCCGATCCAGGGGAACAACAGCCCTGGGTGCTGCACCTAGAGTTGGGGCACAACAGCAAAACATACAGGCCATGGGGGTGCCATACAAGGGAATCCATACGGTGCACAATAAGCCAGCAGAAATTCTTGTGGCAGCATAAGAGCAACGTCTGTTTGCACCCTAATTCAGCAGTTAATTCGTTAAAGCTTTTTCTCTCCTAAGCCAATGTGAAAGCCAACACTGACTGACCAGAGAACACAAGCCAGGTGCCAGAGTCCCACCAGAAAGAGAAAATGGATTTCCTTTCTGGGATCGTAAGACAGATGTTAGACAGAGATTTGGCTGACATGGTTTAGTCAAGGATGTTCCTGCCTTGAGCAGGGGGCTAAACTAGACGATCTTGAAAAGGATGAAGAGGCATATGGATTCTCCAATGTCTTTGCCCTGAGCCATAAATAGCTAGGTATTTAAATGAGTCTGAAAACTTTTAATTTCGTCCAAACAAGTTTAACTCAGGACTGCTACTTGAAAGCATTTTTTAAAAACTTAGAGAAATAAATGCAGGACCTCGTTTTCACTTACTGATTATCCACATCCCACACTGACTTGGTGTGGAGTAGTGGGTGTTGAGCACATATGCAAGTCAGGCCAATAAACTGTTTCCTTGACAACCATATTATGAATAGTTTCATATTGACTTGCAAGGAGATGGCCCATATCAAGTGAACTATTAAATCTAACCTGCTGTTGAAATTGAAGAAAGCAAACCTTATCATAATAGGAACAGCACCTAATAATTTTAGAGGACACAGTGATGAATAAGAACGGTTGCTGCTCTTGAGATCTGTATTCAACGAGAATAGTTCCAGATGGATTCAGTATTTTCTGTTACTTAGTTGATATGGATCTGCTTGTGGGCTGAAGAGCATTCAGTGAATATGACATACTACCCCAGTGGATTTGAGAGTTTGAGTTATGTGATTTAATGAACCGAGCTAGCATGGTAAGGGAACAGCAAACAAAATGCGCACAAGCCACAAGGACGGAGAATGCCCTACAAGAATCTTACATATTTGTGTGCAGTAGAGTAAAATGTGTTATTCCACGCTTAAGAGAAGCATTACAACAGAACCACCCCCCCACACACATTTCTTTTCTTCATTCATGCCTGTTTACAGCAGACAGAGAGACTCTTTTCTTATAAGATCTTCCTCCCTTCCCCTCTTTACCAAGAGGTCGAGGTACTCCTCCTCACAATACCAGTTCCTGCAGAAATTTTATTCTAGTTTCCGATTGCAAGCTGCTTTTAAAAAGCCATGCCTAATACTGATGATGATCAATATGCACAGCTTGGGTTTACAGAAGACATAAATCCCTCCTGGTCTGAAAGGCATCACTCAGAGCACTGATAGCATGTGTTTGTTTGTTTTGATGTATAGCATCTCCCTCCCCAACAAAGGCTCAGGGAGATAAAACAATGTACAGGAAAAAACTAAGTACACTAACTATAACATTTTTAAGAAACATGGCAATATGTTCCTCTGCTCCACTGACCTATAAATTAAACTTCATTTGGACATATTGTTAAAGGCCAGAAGTATCAAAGGATTACCAGCACTACATAAAAAGGGGAAATAAAGGCATCCCTACCAGTCCCATATTCCGATGGCAACTAGCATTAGTCCTCCCAAATTACACAGGCCATACAATATTTTATCATTCCAAATCGCAGTGAAATCAGTTCTCAATTTCTACTCAGGGTCCCATTCGTTTCACAGTCCAAGGTATCCACGGAGGATGTGCTTCCTAGAAAAAACAGTTCTTAGAGCCAAAGATAATCACCAACTTTGCATAAAAGAAAGCACAGGGTTATTTCTCCTGGGAAATGTAACAGGTCTCTGTCATTGATTTCATTAATATCATTCTATCAGTATTCATATAGCAGGACTGAATTAAATTCAACACTTGGGAGTAGACCATACATCACTCTTTTTTTTTTTAAATAAGTAGGAGAAATCCGTTTTCCTCTCCTTCATGCTGCATCCCTTCTCCTACCTACCCAGCAGTGGACTAGCTGACAAGCATTCTGGGAGACCTAGAAACAAGAATCCCATGCAACTCCAGAGAAGGGCCACTCGTATGGTTAAGGGCCTGTAGACCAAGCCCTACGAGGAGAGACTAGAGAAACTGGACCTTTTCAGCCTCCGCAAGAGAAGGTTGAAAGGTGACCTTGTGGTTGCCTATAAGTTCATCACGGGGGCACAGAAGGGAATTGGTGAGTATTTATTCACCAAGGCGCCCCCGGGGGTTACAAGAAATAATGGCCACAAGCTAGCAGAGAGCAGATTTAGACTGGACATTAGGAAGAACTTCTTCACAGTTCGAGTGGCCAAGGTCTGGAACGGGCTCCCAAGGGAGGTGGTGCTCTCCCCTACCCTGGGGGTCTTCAAGAGGAGGTTAGAGACCCATCTAGCTGGGGTAATCTAGACCCAGCACTCTTTCCTGCCTATGCAGGGGGTCGGACTCGATGATCTATTGAGGTCCCTTCCGACCCTAATATCTATGAATCTATGAATCCAGGGATATGAACAAATATTGCTTCTTCTAAAAAACAGGTGTCCAGCGGACCAAGTGTCACATTTTTCAGAGGATTCCAAGGTCAAATTCAGGAACTGCTTACCCAAAAAGATGCCTCAAGAGTCTCTCTGCCTTCTGTTTTTTCTAGCAACAAAACAAAATGGTCTGAATGCAACAACAGCCTGGCTAAGCCAGGCTTATGGTCTGAATGGTAGCTTTCTGGCTCTTCTGCTGAAAAAGCAGCAATGTGGTCCTACAAAGAACTTCACCAGGTATTGCATGCCCCATTGGGAGTTAGGCTAAGAGGTAAGGGACAAGGTTTTCCATAGTTTCCATGGCCTGATCTACCTGCCCCCGATACAGACCCACGGCAAACTCCATTCTCCAGCAGTTCCTGCCTGTGCCACTGTGGCTGGTTTCCATGGAGACCCCAGCAGCAGCCGCCCCCTGACAGCATGGAGCTGGCGTTTCCGTGAAGATCAGCCCCAGCAGTGCTGGCAGGGTATGCGGCTGAGCATGGGAAGTGCTCAGGGGCTGGGATCTAGCAGCAACGACAGCGTGGTCTGGAACCAGGACAGAGCCGCGATCTGCAGACCGCACACCCTGGACAGGGGTGTGCAGGCACCGGATCATTGATCTGCCCCATCTGCAGACCACGCTGCTAGACTGCAAGATCCCAGCCCTGGCACTGGAGCAGCAACCCTCCCTGCTGAGCACCCTGCCAGTGCTGCTGGGGCCAGTCTCCACAGAAACCCCAGCCCTACGCTGTCACGATGCTGCCCTGCTGGGTCTTCTATGGAAAATGGCCCCAGAAATGTGGGTAGAGGCTGCTGGGAAATGGAGTCCGGCCACCAGTTGAATCCACCATTTTGCCCACCCCGGTCTATATGCAACAGTTGTAGATGAAACTCACCACTGTACAATGCAAGTACTTCTGGCACACAGAAATCCATCATTATTCTATGCAATATAATCTCACTTTGACTTCAGAACATAGTTGCACAAAAAACCTAAAAAGTTTCAAAGGACTGACCCCTCTCCAGGAGAATGGTGGTAAGTGAAACTCAGGAAAATTCTTAAAGGATAAATATAATGTAGTGTGTTTCTGTATCATCAGCATTAGTAGGAATCCAGCACCACTAGAGAGGAACATTAAGCACCATTCTAAGGCAGTCAAGGTGCTTAAAATACAAGGCACATGTAAGAATAATAAAGTAAGAAGTGACCCCATCCTGCTGGTTGCTTAGTCTGTCTAATGACTAAATAAGCATTCAAGCCTGTTTTACAGACTAAGTGCACATAACAGGAGCTGGTGCTCAAAAATCAATGAAATGGTTAGGTCAGTACTGTGAATGTGCTAATACTTCAAGATCAAAAGAAAAAAAATCTAACTCCCTTAACTTATTTTTTTTAAGTTTGTTGCCTTACAACACAGTGTACACAAGTGATCATATCACTCCAACTTCTGAACAACTGGCTTTGTAGGAAATGAGATGCTGATCTATACTAATTCTGTCAGCTTGCCTAAAAGCAGAAGTCTTGGCATCTGTTTTCCTGTAAGACACAATCATAAATAGATCAGTTTAGGCAACACCACACACCTGTTTTTTCAACAAAAAACTCCAAATAAAAAGCAGTCAGAGAAAGGAATTTAACAAAAAAGTAATTTAACAACAACAACAACAGAAGTCAGCCTCCCTGCTTTGCCAGCCCCTTCAAAGACCTCTTCTCCCACACCCACTTATAGACCTGTCCAAACCCCCACACCCCCTCATGAAAGCCCTCTCTTCACTACCCTGCTAATGACAGCAGGGTAATGACATACCCTGCTGTCATTAGCACCTCCACCCAATTCTAAAGACCCCACACTCAGCAGTTTCCTCACCAGAGACTCCACCATTACCACCAGTGTCCTCTTCCACTGGGTTTGAGAGAGGAAGGAGACCAGGGTAGTTCCAGAGACTTCCTACCACCCTCCCCACTCCTGACCCCAAGAATCTCTCCTCCACTAATTCTTCACCTCCTACTCAATAAGATGAAGATGATTGCTCAAAGAATGCAGTGCAAAGCTAAAAATAAATACACATGCCAGTCTTCTATACTGGCACTTACCAGCCTCTTGGTCTCTCTCTGTATCTCCTCATAATGACCTATATCAAAAGAAGATAAGGAGACCCATGCCCCCAGCTCATCTCCAATGCTGCAGGCTAGCCTCACAGAAGTGTGAGCATGCATCCAGCTGATAATCTCTTACTCTTAAGTGCTTTTATCACATTGGTATTAAAAATGAACTGTCTGAAAACTGAACAGGAACAGGATTACTTCTTTGATACATGTATATGTATATATGGCCATGTTTGCGTGTGAGTGTACGTGTGTGTGCGCATAGCAAAAACCAGGGCTAGGGACAGACATTACACATAAACCAGTTAAGTGACCAGAAACTGGTTTAAACCTGTAACAAAACAGATGTTCAGTGCACATAAGCCAGTTTGAAAATGGCTGAAACTGGTTTGAGATAAGTCTGATACTACATTCAACCAGGCTTAACTGATTTGGCTCAAATCAGTTTATGCAATGTCTCTCCTAGACCCCTTGCTGGTTTCAGATAAACCAGACTCCCCAGCATGCTCCCTGGGCTGGATAGGGCTCTCTGCTCCACAGCAGAGCTGGCCCCTCCCCTCTGCTCCCTGGCTGCAGCTCCAGCAGAGACCTGCAGGTACACAGAGTCTGCCTGGCTTCTGCCTGCTAAGCAGGGATTATTCTCCTCACCCCACTGCCTTACACAGACACCTCAGCATTAGCTAGCAGACCACATGCTGGCTACAATCATAGAATCATAGAAGTAGGGTCGGAAGGGACCTTGTAGATCTTCAAGTCTGACCCCAGCCAGGTAGGCATCGAGCCGCTTCTTAAAGACCCCCAGGGTAGGAGCCAGCACCACTTCCCTTGGAAGTTGGTTCCAGATCCTAGCCGCCCTTACTGTGAAGTAGTTCTTACGGATGTCTAATCTAAACCAACTCTCCAACAACTTGTGGCCGTTATTCCTTGTTATCCCGGGGGGCGCTAGGGGAACAAGGTCTCCCCCAAACCCTTCTGGTCCCCCCTAATGAGTTTATAGATGGTCACCAGGTCCCCCCTCAGCCCTCTCTTGTGAAGGCTGAACAGGTTCAGGTCCCATAGCCTCTCATTGTAGGGTCTGCCCTGCTGTCCCCGGATCATGCGGGTGGCCCTCCTCTGGACCCTCTCAATGTTGTCCACATCCCTCTTGAAGTGGGGTGCCCAGAACTGGACACAGTACTCCAGCTGGGGCCTGACCAGTGTCACGTAGAGGGGGAGGCTCACCTCCTTGGACCTACTTGAGATGCCCCTGTGGATGCACGATAGGGTCTGGTTAGCCCTGCCGACCGTGACCTCGCATTGTCGGCCCATGCTATGGGAGACGACAAAGACAGACAGGCTTTTTGGAGCTAATCAATAGATAGTTTAATGTCCTTCCTTGGCAAAGCTATTTAAAGAGAGCTTGGACAGAGACTTTTGTTTTTTAATGGGTTGATAAACACTGAGAGTTAGGGATGATAAACATCCCCCGCTGGACTGCTCAGAAAGGGACGAATAATCCAAGCATACTGCTGGGGCCTGGCCACGCCCCCCCTCATCTCAGCTCCATAGAAGGGAAGGGAGGGCTGCTCTAGCATGCCCCAGCTTCTAGCTTGAGCCACTACAGGCATGTGCCTGCATTTCTAGAATGAAAAGGGAATGTCTGTCCACATCCAAATTGGTTCAAGCTCTGCAGGTTAGACTGACCTGCAAAGATTGAATCAATTCAGGCTCAGGCTTTTTGAATGTCTGTCCCTAGCCCGGGGAAAGAGAAAAGCCATCCATGCTAAAAAGCAATGTTGGCACAAAAACAAATGGGTAAAAGCTTGACCTTGAATAAATTTAGGCTGGAAATTAGGAGAAGGTTCCTAACCAGTAGAGCTGTGAAGTTCTGGAATCACTTTATAATGGGAGTACCGGAGGCAAAAAAACAAACTAACAACTAACAGCTTGTAAGATGGAGACTGATAAATGTATTAAGGGAATTATGTGCCCTCAGGGAACTAGACTTGATGATCCAAATGGTCCCTACCACTCTTATGTTCTATGCAAAAACAGCATACACAGGGAATCCAACGTTATAGTCTGACTCCATACAGAATTTGGCGGAGGAAGAGAACAAAACATGTAGCTTGGCAATGGGTTTAGAGTTTGTATCTTTTTCCCTTTTTAAATGCACAAACTAGGTGTACTGTTATAATTGGGTCTTTGCCTCACTACAAGCTTCTCTGACTGAATCAACTGAACTCTTCCTGACATGGGGCCTTGGCAAGCTGGGCAGATCTAGTTCTTACAACTTTTCAGTATTCCCTTTCTGCTCTGTACAAAATCCAGTGCCAATGAAGGTTGGCTAGATCTGTATGAATTTCTTGGAAGGTAAATAATATTGGCTCCTTTAGAAGGTGGATGATTGCTGCAGCATAAGCCCCCCGCTTCTCCCAAGTCTTACCCTCCTCATTGAAAGCAGCTTTCTATTGCAGTGAATACAATGTTGTAGGGAGTGCCTCTTTTGATGAGTATTTATACAGCAGTGCAGCAGTCAGCTTAATGTGCTAGCTATATTTTAAATAGTCATTTCAATTGACTATAAAAAACAAATACAGCTCTACACAATAAAACTGCTATTGTACTACTGCAGAAATATCACCCAAAAAAGGTGCCCAAAACCTTCATTCTCTGCAATACAGGGGCAAAAAGTCCAAAGCAAGACAGAACAGGATGGTGGAAAGTTGCTTGTTTCCCACTGTCCTTTCTGTCTCGTTTTCCACAAGGCGAAAAACAACAAATCAGAATCCCTGCATACTTATACTAAAAACTTGTGGGGAATAGAAAATAAAGAGCAGTAGTATTTGTTCCGTGCAAGTCTTTCCATGCAATCCATACCTTTATTTTGCTTGCAATCACCTTAAATACAGGTCTAAGTCCTTCAGGCCCCTCATTTCCTACAGCAAAACCACAGAGAATCAGCAAAAATTCATACAGAAGTAAAATAATCCCAGAGGAACTTAGTCCCCTTTGTTAAAAAACAATGGCCAGAGAGAAGAATTACTTGCAAACAGCTGTAATTTGTCCCACCAATGTTTTCTTTCTCTTACACCAAAACCAAGTCTGCTGCAAAAAACAGGAACTCTTTACTACTTGTAGTTTGTTTCTGTGTTTATTTTATATTCAGAAATTAAAGATTCAGAATCAAACATATAAGCACACAAAAACAGTACTGCCTGCACTAAAGATAAGAGCAGCATTTTGCAAAAACAGGGAAAAATTGTTTTTCCCAAATCAATAAGAAGTCACATGACTTATGTAGCTTTCAGAATAGCAATAAAAGTGGCTTGGCTTGGCAGCTAACCCTAACAAAAGAGCTACTGTTTGCCTTAAAGCTTCTGAAGTACTCTCTGGTAATCAATCCCCTTTATTTGAAATGGGGTTTCCTTATCTGTTGTTAAAACAGGATTTCGCATAGTCTCAAAAATTACCCATTAAAAGTAGTATATCCATTTTGAAGGGAACGGAAAAATAAAATGTAATTGGAAAAGAAAACATCATCATGACATACCTCCCTTCAGAATGAAACTGAACCTTTTTAGTACAACATGAATATATGGCCTTTCTTAAATTTATAGAGCAGTGGTTCTCAACATTCATAGACTCAAGGCACCCCTTGGAAAACCTCAGCTCTTAGTTTTCACTTGATTTTTGACAACAGAAACATAACAGAGCAATTATTCTGTGGCAAACTCAGAAATATCTCAACAGACCAAAATATTTTCATCGCTATAGATTCCTGTTTGAAATCTCAGCATTTAATCTTGTAACTTGTGTTTGCACAACTAACAGTGCTAACATTGCGTGGGACTTCATGGCACCCTCAAAAGGATCTCAAGACACCCTGGTTAAGAATCACTTAATTGATTGTTTTCCAACAATCAGTACAGCAGCCAAACTCCCCACCCCCTAACAATTATCTGCAATTAACTCAGATTAAAAATGTATAATTTAATTATTTAATCCACTACCCTTTTCAACACTGAACGATTAACCAAGATTATCCCAAAAGGGGTATCAATCCAAGTTTAACCCAGGCTTTCTCAAGAGATAGAGACAGTAAAAGATGCAAATATTATAAATGCTATACAAATATTTTAAGAATCCTGCCTTACTGGTAAGGTGAATCCTACACTTTACTCTCTGCTCTTAGATATATTTCAATAGGATAAAGACCTAATAGCTACCATCTGAAATGCTATACCTGCACCTGAGATATTTAACCGCATCTTTATTAATCCAAAAGAACTCAGATAATATACCTGTGCTATCAATTATCATGAAGTGAGCACAATAATTTGAACAGAGAATTTAGAACACGGATGCTGCTCACATATAATAATAATAATAATAATAATAGCGTTTAAACCATCACTAGCCAAACAACAATTTGCAAACTACTTCTACCTTTACATAGAAAAATCAGACAGTATAGGTTGTTACTGAATGTGTTAACACCAAGACCTTAAAAAATTACTAGATTAAGTACTAAGGCGGGGTTGGGCAGAATACAGCCCGTGGGCCAGATCCAGCCCACTAGGCCATTCTGTCCAGCCCACGGGGTCCCTACAAAATTTTTAAAAATTAATATTTATTTGCCGCTGGCTCCTGTCAAAAATGACAGGAGCCAGGGGCAGTTGGACCCAAGGGAAGCCATGGCAGGCACCTGGAAGAGCAGAGCCTGCCTGGCCCACCCCTCCTAGCCGAAAGCCCCTGCCTGCCTATGGGGCTGTTCCCACCTGTGCCAGAGCAGGAAACTCAGGTAAGAGCGGGGTCGGGGCTGCGCACGCTGGTCCCCACCTGACCACGGGATTGAGGTGGTGGGACTGGGAGCAAGGAAGCACATGGGAGCCAGCACTGGTGTCCTGGGGCCAGTGCCAATGGGGCCCAGAGTGGGGTGGCTCCCCTCTCTCCCGGCTGGGGCACCCCCATCCCAGCCCCATAGAGCCCAGCCAGATGCACCCCAGCCTCCTATCACCCTGCTCTGTTCCCAGCTGGCACTGGCCCCGGGACACCGCCTGGCTGTCACTGGCTCCCAGCCCCCTGTCTGGCCCTTGGGGCAGTGCAGGGTCTGCCTGGGGCTGCTGGGGGTGGCACGAGCCAGAAGGGACGTGTCCCAGAACACGGGAAGCACAGGGAGACAGCGCAGAACTGCCCCCCTCCCAAAGGAGGCTCTGGGGGGTGCAGCTGCTCCAGGGATAATGATCCGGGCCCCCCTACCCTGCAGGGACCCAGCAGCAGTTCGCTCCCCGGCCCCAGGATGGGCAGGAAGGCTGCGCCAGGAGCGGGAGTGGAGCCACGGCCACTTTTCTGGTTCAGAAGCTCCTATGGCTGCAAGGAGTCCGGGGGTCCTGGGAAAGCTCCTAGATGCCCCGGGGGCAGCATGGGTTGCCTCCCAAGGCCGCTGAGGGTGGCACAACCTGGCAGGGTCCTGGCCCAGGGCAGGAGATGCCCAGGGAGGTTGCAAGAGCTTCTGGAGCAAAAAAGCAGCTGCACCTCCACCCTGGCTCCTGGCTCAG
>NW_005842199.1:1765066-1776141 GCF_000455745.1 Alligator sinensis | reverse complement strand
GGGGGGGGGGGGCCAGGCCTTTCCCCCGGGGTGGCGGCACACACCAGGGTCGCCCATGAATGGGGCAACCAGGCCACTGCCATTCCAAGCCTCAGACATGGGATGCAACTTCTGCTCCACCCCACCCAGCTTCCCACATGCCGGGCCATGTCCCTGCCGGGTTCTGCTGCCCCCAGTGGCCTTGAGCAGCACCCCCCGCACTGCAGAAAAGTGGCCATGGCGCCGTTCCAGCTCCTGGTGCAGCCTCCCTGCCTATCTCAGGACCAGGGGGTGAGCTATCGCCAGGCTGCCAGGCCCTGCAGAGTGAGGGAAGCTGGGTCTTCCCCCCAGGGCGGTAGCACCCCCCCCCAGCCACCTGTGCAGGGGGCAGCCGGACCGTTGCTGCCCTAAGCCTCAGGTGCACGAAGCAAGTTCCGCACCACATCCCCACGCCACATTCCTGCCAGCTCATTCCACCCCCAGTGGCTCCAGGAGCCCACTGCACTGCCCCCTGGGCCTGACAGACCATTCCCCAGCAGCTCCTGGCCTCCTGGCCATGGCAGGGGCCGCCAAAGTGCAAACATGGCCACGAGGCTTCGGGCAGCAAGGGCCCGGCTGGCTCCCCCCACAGCCAGCCCCAGGGCACAGCACATCAGGCAGTGGAGGAAGGCCGGGGACCCCTGCTCACCAGGGGCCTGGTGACCCACTAGCAGCTGGCCCTCGGGCTCTGGGCTATTGCAGGGAAAAAGCAGGTGCTGACCAACTCAGTGGGGAGTGCACAG
Source organism: Alligator sinensis (assembly GCF_000455745.1). Lineage (NCBI taxonomy): Eukaryota > Metazoa > Chordata > Crocodylia > Alligatoridae > Alligator > Alligator sinensis. The sequence continues at coordinate 1,775,380 of NW_005842199.1, read as the reverse complement.
GACACTCCCATGCACACCTCACACACCCTCAAACCATTCTTGCAAACCCCACAGCCACACCCTCCTCCACACACAATCACACATCCCACAAATACCATACACATACATTCACAGCTCCCCACAAACCCCAAATCCTTCCACCCACACCCCCCCGACACCTCTGCACACCGCACACACTATGCAACAGTAAGATATTGTGCATTTTGAGCTATTATGCAATCACTTCTACATATAAAGCAGACACACACATATCAGGACAAAAATATATTTTTTAATTGAATTAAAATATAATATTATGGGTATTTGATTTGTAGTACATAATTTGTTTTTTTCTGGTTCTAAGATAGCAAACCCTTTTCCCTGAAGGAGTACTTCCAGGGGCAAAGGTTGGGACTTCCGGGGGCAAGGGTCAGAGGTCAGGGGCACAACTTCTGATCCCAAGATGGCGACCAGGGGGCGGGGCACCTGTCAAGGGGCGGAGCTACCCATGAAGCACTCAACAGCTTGCCAAAACTCGATAAGTGGCCCTCTGCCCAAAATTGCCTGCCCCTGTGCTAAGGGACTAGTGTCTTAACCACAGAAAATGCCAGGGAAAGTTTGGGTGGAAAGGGATTCCATTTAACAGAGATTGAGTAATTTGCCACAAACTGACTAAAACTATCAACACTGTATGGACATGTATAGCAATTTAAGATTTCATCTATTTTACCCAATGACCAATAAATGCAAAAGACATAAATCCACTGGGAGCAGCAGTCAGACCCCAGTGCTCCCTCTTATCAACAGAAGTACCCTCCTCACTGCACCAGTCTCATTCCCTCCTGCTCTCCTTCTGACCCCATGACTTTTCTCCATCAACTCTCTGCCTTTTCACAATGCCCCAGCTTCTAGAAGAGGGATGGAGAATATCTTAGCCCCACCTAGCTCATTAGAAAGATTTAGGGGCTCAAACTACCTTTGGCTGAGGATAGCCTGGAAACTGGGTCTCCCGCTTCTGAGGCAGAGGCCACTGGGCTTATAAGTGGGTGGCCTTTCTACCTCTTGGATGGCCACTAGGTCTGCCTTCATTTAAAGATTCATGAAGTCTCCCCATGGACTGTGACAGTATGGGTGGAGTTAAGTGCCAGCGTGAAACACGTCCAAGTAAGCAGTGGGCCAAAATGGAAATGTGCGAGAAACTTGGATATCCTTGTGGCTTGGTGGCTGTTGTGCTAGGTAGATTAGGATCCAATTTAACAATTCAGTTGCATACATGCACCACCTGTTTGTCTTAGGCAGCTGATGAGGATGTGGCCTTTAGCTTTCAATTCAAAAGGGAGACCACTGGTTGTAAAGATTTTTTACTGTCATTAACGATATGACTGAAGTTCAGAAAGTAAAATCATGAAATATAATTTGAGCCAGAGTAGGGCATGAGGAAGTAGGTAATGTACTAAATTAACTCCCCATCCCATCCCGCCTCCTACCCCCATCACAGTCAATTCATTATAAATCTGCACAGCAGGTTTCTCTGTTGTCCCTTTCTATAAATCAATCGTGATCTTTCGCTCCACCTTCTTATTGTGCTAATCAGTTTTCCTAATGTGTGCTGGGCGGAGCATATGAGAACATTTCCTACATGCGTGTAGTACAAAGCCTTTCTGCTTTAGCCTCAAATGAATACACAGTGGTGTAACAGAAGCCATTCTAAAACATTTCCTAAGAGTATATAATTGTGGTATCTGGGACTTCTCTGTAGTAGCTGTCTATAAATGCTGACTGAAAGACAGTCATTGTACCCTCAATAATTTTCAAATTCAGCAAAGAAAACAGCAGTCGTGCTTGAGGAAGAATGTCAAGCTGTGACTGTGAACGTATCTTTGTGCTAGACAAGACTGTAAACCTAGGTCTAACAAATTTCACAAATCACCCTTCCTTTTCAAACACTCATTTTTCTAATCTCCTCAAAATCAAAAAGCTTGCTGATGTACCATGCATTATATATAGAGCTTGACATAGTAAGGAATCTAACTTGGTAAGCAAACACTCAAATATATTTTTTTTATCTTCAATTTGTATACTTCTCTCTCAAGGCAAGACTAAGGAACCAAAACATAATGATAAAATAAGATATATGGTGTTGGTAATTCAAGTTTCTCTATTCTAAAAAGCAAGTTATTTTACATGCATAAATCAGGAAGCTTACTTCTTGAAATGTTTAATCATTAGGGGTCTGGCCCAACTCAAGGATGCAGCCAGCTAATTTCTCAGGGAGATCGTGGGACCGGCCACCATTTTTGCAAGCTGATCGCAGCGGGTCTTCCCCCCCCAACACACCTTTGATTGGGTAAGGGGTCCCACTGGGCCCATCAGGCTGATTGGCTGGGAGGGTGGTCTGTCATATGGCCCCACCCCTCACTGCTGACTGGTGGATGGGTGGGGCCATATTACGTGTTAGAAGCATAGTAGTAATACTTTTAAAAAGTCCATAGTAAGATGACTGATGTCTAAGTTTAATTTTACACAGCAAAATTTACATTGTGCTCCAAAAAGAAACAAACAGAAAAATAACAAAACAAAACTTCCACAACAACTACAATTCTTATTTTGGGATTCTGTGAGCTCTTGTTTTTTAATGCTTAGCAAACCAATGGGTAAACAAATTATTTGCTTAAAAAAGAAATTAGAAAGCAAGAGACCCCAATTTTTTTTTAAAGTGTACAATTCCACTAACAACCTTAAGCTTCCCTAACATATCACACTATCTAAATAATGTAGAAACACACCTATAACAATTACTTTATTCAGATTTCCTAGCATTTCTCCTTTACCTGCTGTGAACAGGTAAAGGTATACCCTATCTGATGGTTTTAGACAAATCAGGGACTGTATTCATGACTGATTATCTGGCCATTAGGTGAGTCATCATGGAAATTTAACAGTGAAAGAAGATTCTCTCAAATGCACGCTGGAAAGAATAAGAGTTTAAGTAGTCTTTTTATTGTGCCCAGAAATGAAAGATAGTATAGCTCTGTCTGTTCCAGGTCTTCTCATGAGGTGACCTCAAAGATGTAGAATGGGAGCAAATAATAGATGTCAAAATATTAAAGTCCCCTTCCTGTAGCTAAAAGTGTCAGACAGATTACATCTTGAACACAGATGCTGAAGATAAGCAAGATACTAATGCTGACTTAGAGGGAGAACACATGGGACAGAATCAAAGAGAAAAGGCTTTCTGCATCATGCCAGTTATTTACACATTAATATTTTACCAGTGGAATAATATAGTTTGGTGTGGAGATATCAAAACTACAGGCAACGCTATAATGCTTGGATATAATGTAGAGGCAGACACAGAAGGGTAAAGTTCCCGTAAGTTCTCACAGCAATTTGAGCTGTCTTAGTGCTAGCACTCTCATTCTTTTAAACCAAGATCCAGTTACAGTATTCCTATTTTTGCCCAAATTTATAGTAAAAATGTTTTATTCTTTAGCTACATGGCACCATCTAGAGACCATGGTTCCACTGTAACAGACACTAGGCAAATACAACTGACTGTGTCTAACCCAATCAGCTTCTTAAACCCTGATGTTGGAAATCTGGTTCCCAGATCTTCCTTGCTCCGTTTCACCTGGCATCAGCTTTGGACTCCAAGAGCTTATACATTTCTTGTTGTGTTCTAGACCAGGGGCATCACAAATGGCCTGCAGACCAGATCTGGACCATGGAGCCTGGGGGAGGTCCTGGCAGGCCAGGGAACTCAGTTGGGGCAGGACCTCCTGCCGAATCCACAACCCTTTGGACATGGTTGCCAGCAACATGCGGACAAGAAAAGGTCTATTGCTGACACAGGCCCACTTGCTCCAACATCCACTGTCCTTCCCACAGGCTGGATCCAGCCTAGGTGGCAGAGTAAGTTTGATACCCCTATTCTAGACAATGGTAGTAAACCTTCCTATGCTTGGCAGAAGGCTACACCTTTAATTGTATGGGCCTTGTCTGATCAAATATTAAATTATAAAGCTTTAAAATCTCATTCAATGCAACTGAAAGGACTTAAGATCATGAGCTAATTGAGGCTATAAAGTAACTCGAAATCCAAAATCAACACTTTCCAAAAGAACTGGAGGCATCAGCTTTTGAGTCCAAAATTAACCTGAAGTTTCTAAACCAACCTGTTTGGAAAATGAAATAGACAAAGAAATAATTTTCTTTTTAATATGCCTAGTTAAAATGAGATTGCTCATTTTCTCAGAAGTTTATAATATATATTGTGGTTCCTTTTTTCTTTTGCTAATTGACATTAAACTTTCCAGAAAAAACATCTTAAAGAGAATATTATAAAGGTGAAATGCAAAGCAAGCCGATTTACTGAATTTTGGCAACATTAAAGAGGGTACCTTTGTGTCTCAAAGTCATGCCGCAAAAAAGGAAAAAAAAAAAACCTCAGAGCCTTAGTCACCAAGATACCGCTAGCTTTTTCTAAATCAAGCAGTAATCTAACCAAGTAAATAAGAAAAGAATGCTAGGGGTATACTGCCAAGAAAAGTCAGCGTATGCAGCCAGAGTGAATAACTGTTTAGTTATCAACATTCTCTGCATGACTAATTCAAGTATTGATGTACCTAAAGAGTTATCCTAATTGTGTTAGGACTTGCATGTATATTATCCACAGTAACATTTATTAATAAATAATTCATACAAAAATAGAAATTGCTCTATCACACCAGACCACTCCATCTAATCCAAAATCCTCTCTAGTTGTGACAGTGTCCAGTAAATAATGCTTCAGAAACGCATGCAAAATCCCTGTTAAAACAATAATTCATTAGTCTGCATGGGGTAGAAGGGAAACCCTTTTGTCAGTCAATGACAGGTTTGTCTCCTGAGACAGAAGGATGTATATCCCTTTAGATTATTTTAATCTTATCTAATGTCATGTTAGATGTTCCCTTTATCCATATAAACGTCTTTTTTGGCTTCAAGGACTTCTGTAAGTACAAAATGGACAAACTCAAACATAAAAAAGTTCTATATAGTAAATGCAAAAAATCTGGCTCTGTCAAAATATTGTTTTTTCCTCCATGCAGCTACTATGGAGACAAACGCGTCCAAAAAAAAAAAAAAAATGTTGCCATCCCAGCTGCAAAACCCGAATCTGAACACGAGCTACTTCATTTAACTAATCACTTAATATTCTGGGCTCTGATTCCCTACTGTCTTCTCCTTCAGTCCCTTGAAAACACACTGCAACAAATGCCTCAGTCAATCTCTTTTAAACAGGTTATCACTGAAGGTTCTTGAAATCAGAATCGATAAACACCTGTCAGGAGTGGTTCAGGGACAGCTGATCTTGCCTTAAGACAAAGTAACAAACTGACAATGTGATTTTTGAGACCTGTCATCCCTGTATTCCATGATTCTATACATACCAGCTGCTATCTTTGTGAAAAGAAGCTCCAGTCTGCTGAAAGTTTCTGTAGCTGCTTTTATGGCTACTGTGGAAAGTTTCCTGGGAAGCTTGTGAGAAAATGGTACATCTTTAACTTATTACTCTATCTGATAATTAACCAATCACATTGAGAGAGATAGGAAAAGCATAAGAGGGCTGTAATAAGGTCAGACAGAAGGGGAGACTTATGACTACTGGAAACTCTCAGTGACAGGATGCTCAAGTCTTCTTCTCATATCTCTACACCACATTTGACCATTTTGTTACACATGCTTGTGCTCATTTACTGTACTTTGCAAGGTCTTTCATTGTACAGGTACTCCTCATTTAACGTCGTCCCGGTTAACATTGTTTCATTATTACATCGCTGATTAGAGAAAATACTCATTTAAAGGCGCGTGATGTTTGGTTCTAACATTGTTTGGCCGCCGCCTGCTAATAGGCAACTACTGTGACGTAACTGGATTCACTCAACATCGTTTCGCTTAGTCGTATTTTTCAAGAACATAACTACGATGTTAAGCGAGAAGTAGCTGTACATGTGCCTTTAAGCAGCAGGTACTGCAGCAGGTGTTGCATAGTCTGAGGCTCTGTGCCAGTCACAGGTGGCTGAACCAATGGTATAGCTCCCCTTCTTCATTAGGTCCTTGGAGTGTCCAACCCCAGTACATAGGCAGTTGGGGAGTCGCCACCTTTGCTATGGTTCGTCAGGCCCTGCTGGTAAGGACTCGGCTCCTGGAATGTCCATTTTTCCACTGTCAGGTATTTTCTTTAGCCTTTCATTCTGCATTTGTCATCATGTTTCCTTGGCTGTGGCAGAGAGGCTGGGTGCTGGTGAGGGAGCTCCTGTTTGTCTTCAAAAGTTTGTGCACTGTGGGATGGTCATACAGCAGGTCTCTCACATCTTCAGTTTGTCTGGATCATTCTATCATGCTGGCCACTGCAGCTCAAGTAAAGGAGCAGGAATATCAGATATTACCATATTTACTCAAATATAAGATGAAGTGAGGTATGGTGTCCCATTGCCTCCACCCCACCTCCCCCTCTATGCCCATCAGCATGGGGATAAAAGCCCCTCATCTTATATTCATATATGAAGTGGATAGGGGAGTGACTCTGTGACCAGTGACTCTGGCCTTGAGTCTGGGTTAGGGCCAGAGTCAAACCCACAGCAGCCTCCTACCCTCCCTCCACTTAGCCTCTGCAGCTTCTGCCCCCCTCCACCCCACCAGATGCAGCTCAGCTCTGGCTGGGGCTGGGGTCTCTCCTGGGCACAGAATATATGGAAACGCTTTCCCCTGCCCAGCCAATAAGCAGTGCCAACACTGCTGCAAGGTCAGACAAGGCCTGAGCTTTCATGTGCTATGCTCCAAAATGGAGCAGCCTGAGCAGAATCTGATAGTATGGGTGGAGGGAGGCAGAGACTACTCTTTCCTTCTCCGAACTCCTCAGTAACTTGGGGGAGCCAGGACAGAAAAAAAAAAAGAGGAAGAAACTAGGGGGAGCAGAGGATGGGCAGAGCATAGGGAAAGGGGGCCACATGACCCCCCTCCCCCAACACTCCTTTCCCTATTATAGCGGGGGGGGGAGAGGGGGAAATCAACACAACCTTTCAATACTTACTTAGTTTCTATACCTGGAAAACTATGGAAAATGTATAAATTTGCTATATATAGAATGTAATTATGAGGGGGGGTCATCTTACAGTCAGGGTTGTCACAACCCAAAGTTGTGGTTTTTTGTTTTTGTGTGCTTCGGCACCGCTAAATTATGTTCCCGCCAAATTGCAGCTTTTTTGCACGGTAGAGTTTTCTGCTGCAATAGGAGAACCCGCGTGCAAAAGAGTATTTCCTGCTGTTTGTAGCCTTCTTTGCATGGTGCATTTCTTTTGCATCATAGTGATGCACGGTGCAAAGGAGTTCCCGCCATTTGTATTTAGATTCGTGCCACATTATTGGCCGGTTCTAAATGTAGGCATACGTGGCGGCTAGCTATTGGCTTGTTAGCCGTACAAAAGGCTTGGGTAGTTTCCGCCCAAGTCGGACAGAGAGGAAACCTGGAGAGATACAGAACTCGCCAGGAGGAGGAGACTTCGCGATGTGTGAAGATCTCCAAGCGATGTGGACCCTTGCGGACCCAACGCACCTTTCTTAAGCAGGCAACGGAGGTCCGTTTAGCTTCTAGCCTCTCCCCGTCACCGAGCGCAATCCTGGACGTATCCCTATCCTATATACCCAATTTTCGAACCCACGGAGTCTTAACAGCTCCGGGGGACCTGGGAACCGAACAGAACCCACGGAGATTCAGCCACTCCGTGAGGAAAGAATTGTCGAACCCGCGGAGCCTAAACCACTCCGGGGTCAAAGAACCGAGTTTGTCAGAGTCCTCCAACGAGGATTCAAGCGGAGCTGCGCCTGGAAAGCTGTCCAGCCTACACCGCGACCACCTTGGGTGTAAGTAAATAATCTTTTCAATCAACCATTACGCCTCCGTAACTGATTCTAGCTCGTGTGTACCTTACCGCCCCGCGGTTTTCTTCGTCCCCGCGTGCCCGGGCTGCTGGCCACAGTCCGCGTGCGCAAAGACGGACCCAGCTTGCACATGGCGAGGATGGGATCAGGAGCCGGCCTGCACAAGGGTCCTCTTATATTTGAGTAAATATGGTATCTGTTTCACTGTTTCAAGATGATCCTACCCAAGCTTAGGTCTTATTCAAAAGTAGAAGTGTAAACAACTTATGTATACCATAAATGGAACCATTTATTTTGTGTTACTCTGATTTTCTTTACACAGCCTTAATAAAAAAAAACTCATTTTAACCACATCACTTATGTTTAAGGCTTTCTGAATTTCAGAGAAACCATCCTGGAGAGTCAAATACCCAAATCTTTAACAGGAAGTAGTGACGAATGCTCAGAGTCCACCTCACACAAGACTCTCAGCACACAGACTAAAGAGCCGGCTACTGCAAACTGACAGATGAAAGGAAACATTTAGTATTCATAGACAAAAAACAATTTAAAAGAATAAAAGACAGAATACAACATAGATGAAGCATATAAAGTGAATAGATGTTCATGCAGTAAGACCATGCTGGTGCCCTTAGCTCAGCCTCTGCACATACTTTTAGAAGAGCTACTGAAGACTTTTAAAGGTGTATATACAGGAACTCAATTCTGACACATCTTAGGCTACATAGTTCCAGAATATAAATCTTGCCCCCCTCCCAAGCTGGTGTAATAAGACCCAGGGGGCGTAAGTTTCAGCTCCTTCTCTTTCACACTTTTTCCTTATAGTATAAACTCTAAAAATTGACAAAAAGCTCATGGGGAAAAATGTGTTACAATGTCTTTAACTGAAGGATAATATAGTGCTAACTGGATAAAAGTAACATATATGGTTATATGCAGCTCCTGAAAAATACATTCAATTGCTTAGCTGCAGATGCCAGGAAATACACACCAGAAGACATCATTCATTACTTTATGTTCAAGTCTGTAGCATGCTATGCAAGTACTGTTTCCTGTGCATTTTAGTTAGGCATGAATCACAGATTCTCCGGCGCACACAGGCTACTACATGTGACAACAATGTCTGGTAACTCTAAAGCTCTGGAATTAAAATGGAGAACCACGCCTTTAGAGCCAGCACATACTATGGGGTACACATGGTACACATTCCCTCCCCATGCGTTGGTGGCCCCCTTTGTTAGGAGGTCTCCCTTGGCCAATTGCCAGTGCTCCACTGAAGAAATGGAGAACAAAAGGCCTCTACAGATGAACAGCAGCAGAGAAAGACAGACTTCTTGATCCATTTTCCACTGTTTCACACTCCTGCTCTTTGCCAAAGTCACTACATTTCCAACCTGAAATGTGACCTCATAATTAAGAACTGCAGTGTAATAAATGCTCACAGGGGGTGAGTTTCAAGTTACATACAATCTTAACTAGAGTATTTCCTCTGTGGCCAATGAGTACTTAACCATGTGGCTATACTGTTTTTTTAAGAGTTATTCTATTTGCTACATTATTGTTGTAACATTATTTTATAAACTTCAAATGAATTGCAGTATGTCCGATGTCCATCTCAAACATTCCAAATTACCTCAAAGCTTTATAGTAATTTTTCAACATGATTTGTCCACTCAGTTCAAATGCATAACAGATTTCCCTTTCTGACCAATACATTTTTGAAAGTATGTAGCCTTTAGAGTTGCTCACCATCTGTCTGTTTCAAGTCCTGCAAACTCAAATATCATCAGCTACTTCCATCTGGCCCAGTGTTTAAACACATTTTATGTTTCAAAGTCAACCAAAGTAAACTGAAGTTTACTTCCAATACTCAGCTTTTTCCCCAGACTTTTTCTGCAAACTAGATGGACTGATGCCATCCATATTGCAAAGACACTGAAAGATCCATCTGGAAAGCAATACACAACAGAGATGACCACAGCATGATGAAGCACCACAACGCCAACAGCCTACCTATCCTCAAAGGCGGAACTGGAAAATCTGAAGGTGACATGCTCCACTATCACTTAAAAAAAAAAAAAAAAAATCAGTGAGCTAGCTTACCACTTCCTCATGAATAATGATAATAATTTATAATTCCCACTGAGTTTATAAATACAATAATCTCCATTATTGGGAGCACAGTTCAAGGAACTACCAGTAAATATTCTACATTTTGGCATCAGGTGTCTCTTATTACTTGCTTGAACCTGACTTGGAACCAAAGCACAAATGAGACCAGGGTACACCAAGTGCTATATGCTGTTTAAATACATAGGAGGACAGGGTCCCCCAAAAACATGCACTTTTTTCAGTCAGTCCTTCATATCTAATGGCCTCAATGGGCATTTATACACGTGCTCCATTGGGAAG
>NW_005842199.1:1751245-1765035 GCF_000455745.1 Alligator sinensis | reverse complement strand
CCCAATTGTGATTTTATGCGGGCGGGTGTGGGGGGGGGGGGGGGGGGGGGGATGAACTCTTTAATAAGAGCAGCTCCGAGAGCGCCAGGAACACCACATGTATCAGCATCCCCACAGTCATTTTTCAGCGTGGGGACACTGATACACGTGATGCTGGAGTCTGCTGGAGCGCAGCAATTACCATGCTCCAGCAGACTCAGTTAACTGAGTTTGCTCAGACATGCTGCACTATTATTACAGTGCATTGGAGCAGCCTCCCTGCACATATATAGGCGCCCAATATTTCAGCAAATTTCAGTGGTCTGTCAAATTCCTCTATTTTTACGTTTGTTTTTGCAAAAAAAGGGGGCAGTAGAAAACAGAATCTTTATATAGTAGATGCAAAGCACCTGATACCATACTGTCAAAAGACTTTGAAAGAAATACATGGGCAGCTATAAGGATTTCCAAAACACCTGCACAGGTTAGGCTATCAAATTCACCACTGCTTGGATACCCACTGTGTTCTTATCTGCATCAAAGTTCCTGATACCTCTGAAAATTTGGCATCTAGCACTATAAGAATCTACTCTGTATGCAACTTAGGTCTCTGTTGGTAAGAATGGCTAATACCCTGCATACAGAGGCCGGAATATACTGCCAACAACAGAATTTTTCAAACATCTGTGTCATAGGACACCCTAGATTGTTTTTTAAAAAGTCTTACATAGCTCAGCTTAAATCCTGATCAAGTAGGTTTGCAGAGATCAAATGTTCTTTTGTTTGCACAGGACAGAGTTACAAAGTGGTTAAGCAGAAAAATTCAGACAAACACCTCCAACAAGAAACAGAAAAATATTCAGAGATGTCAGTGAGGCCAGCTGCACCCAACTTGGGCTAAACTAGTCACACTTAGATGTTGTTCATTATTTGAAAAGTTAGAGTCAAGAATACTGTAAAATGCTTTAGAAACTTACAGATGTGTTTTGGTACATATTAATGATTATGCCATACCACTGACTTCTTTATTTTATATAACATTGCGGTCACAATTACTTTAAACAACATAATCAAGGACTTTTAGGTGATTTAATATTAATATGGTTAAACATAATAATATATGGGTCCCTTGTTTGAATTTTCCACTCAATAAAAAGTTCTAATCAAAAAACAGGTTCTCAATTTTCCTGTTCCAATGCCCTCTGGTCAAATTAACTACCATATACCACCAAAACACATTTTGTGAAAAGTATCCATGCTACCATAATGTGACCAATAGATTACAACAAAGTAGCAGGACTGTGAAACACTGTACAGAAAAAATTCAAGTGTCACAGCTGATAATTACTTTGGTTGTTTATCCATCTGTTTGCTTTTTCATGTATATGGATACATGATTACAGATAACAGCTCTCAACTGAATTATCTTGGTTTAGTTACAAAATATATGGAGCAGCAATATACTTCAACAGATATTTTAGATTTCACTGATAAAATTGAAATTTAGCAATTACTGCTATTTATATGAAACAAGTCCCTATGCTAAAAAGCACACTTTACTTAATGTACTAATTATATACACATAGCAAGAGAATTACAATATTAGTTCAAAGCAAATTATATTAAGTTGTTTTTCATAACTATAGTTCTAAATATTTATAACAAGTTCAAGATTTACTAAATGAACCAAGTTTGAGTAAGCACTAGTTTAGGAAGAATGTATTTGAATTTCCCTCCAGGCTATAATAAGTATTTCATTAAATGTCAATCACGTGAAAAGCAACTTTTTTTTTTCCTCAGAGTACTATATTTTAAATATAGCCCTGGCACGCACCACATTCTAGAAACTAGAATTAAAAATATATTCATATTTAAAAAAGAACAATACTAATTTTTATGCTGTAAATATGCATGAATAAAAGTCTTTTTAAACAGAGGTAGTAGCCAACAAGTGATCTGGAAAGCTCTCTGTATGTAGCATGTGGCAGATTGGGGAGAAAACAGGAAGCACAGAAACAGATACAGCAGGAACCAGAAAGCAGAGCAGCAGATTGGGCAGGGAGCAGAAAGAAGAGCAGTAGAGTGGGTAGGAAAAAAGGATCAGAGTGGCACTCAGAGTGCAAGGCCAATTTGTGGCACACCTCCAAGGGAGCTTGGCCCCCACTGTATTTGAACATCTATTCCATCTTCCTGCTAATGAAAAGCTGTTCAATATTAACAACAGGCACACACAAATTCTGGATCTGCAATAACTAGTTGTCATTGAACTTTAAAGAAAGATTCAATATTACTACAGATGGAAGAAAACAGACAAAACTGACATATCTTCAACAAAGATACATGGATACAGTCAAGTTCACCTTTTCAAGTTATTGCCATAGATTGGTTATCATTAGGAATCCTGGTTTGCTCTGATAAAAAAAAAAAAACATGCAAATTCTCCGATAAATCCCCCCCCAAATCCGGTATTAAAATTAAAAGCCCCTTGCAGGCCCCGCTAGCCCTGCTGGTGCTCCTCAACAATCCCCCAGCCCTGCTGGTGCCCCTCACTTGCCCCCAAAGCCATTGCAACCCTGCTGGTGCCCTTCACTGCCCCCACCCTACTCATGCCTCACGCCCCCACCCACAGCTCCTGCCCCCTGGCACTGCTGGAGCAGGCCCCCAGCCGCCAGGGCTATGGGGCCAGGGAACCAAGTCTGCAGCTCACTGCCCCCAACAGCAGGCAGCTGCAACAGAAGCAACATGGAGCCAGCTCCTGCTCTGCCTGCTCAGGTGGGGGTGGGGCCAGCTCCTGGCCCCCCCAGCCATGACCCACAATCCCCAGCCCTGCACAAGCCCCACTTACCTCAGGCTTCAGGAGCAAAGAGTGAAGCTGAGCTGAGCAGAGATGTGGCTGACTGAGCATCTCAGGCACCACTCTTCCCCCTCCCCCTTCCCCTCCAGGCAGGGCTTGGGGTTTCCCACTCTGTTTGCAAACAGCTCACGCAGGCTGGAGCTCAACCAGCTTGCGGAGCTGTTTGCAAAAGCAAGGAATCCATGGGTTTCTCTGCTAAAAAGAGAAATCCTTGTTTTCTCTGATAAAAAGGGAAAATCCATGGTTTCCTCTGTTTTTCCATGGGAAACAGAAAACCAGGATCCCTGGTTATCATTGATTGTAACGTTTAATCTCATAGTAGCCAAAATTGATGAAAACTGTAAACACTTGTAGTTGTGTTTTAAGTTTGACAATTAGGTAATGTGTATTTAATGGCCCACAGCTGATACTGGATAACAGGATCCAGAAACACATACACTACAGTGAATAAGTTTTGCCATGTGTGAATGAAAATGAAGTAGCATGCAAATAAATAGATGTTGTTTTTCTGAACAGAACATATTAGTCTGACTTAGAATTACTATTAGTTAATTTATATCTAATTGCATTCCGTATATTATCCTTCCAAGCTGTTATTGTACATCAGTAAAAATGCACGAATTAAATTTTACAAAATATGAACTGCAGCCAAGCCACTGTGCAACATAATTGTATCAGTACTCCTAAATTAAGCAAGTTCACGGGAAGACCATTACTTGAATAGAAGAGCTCCAAAGAATACACCTAAGAGTGCGCCATTTCAGTCTGTTCCCAAATTGATCCAGCCTCCCCCTTTTGGCGTGCACTGCTTCGGTCCGGCCCTGCAATTGGCTCCCGCATCTCCCCCCCGCACTGTAGCCAGCAGGTAGGTAAGCATGGGTCCCCTGTTGTTGCAACGCATGATTTTTTATTGTATGCAGCTTAGAGGGAACACTGGTCCTACCATAAGTGAATGTGGTAATTCAGGCAGACAAGGTTCTTTGGGTAAATCTGATATCTTTTACTAGACCAACTTAAATAGTTGGAAAAATTCTTCTTAGCAAGCTTTTGGACACAAACCCCCTTCGTCAGGCTGAGGAAGCATCTGCAGAAGATCTGTGCTCTTCCTGGATGGAGTGGTAAAGCCGCCGGAGGCCAGTAGGTATGCAAGGAAGTCAGTCAGTGAAAATGTAAATTGAGGCATCAGGGGGTGAGAGACAGGTTGGGAGGGGGGGGGGGAGTAAATGAGAATACCTGGTAAAAAGTGAAGGGTTTACCTGGGAAGTCAGATGTTAGGCAGATTATAATGTGTCATAAATCCAATGTCTATATTTAGTCCATGATTTTTGTATCCAGTAGACTGCTGAAGTTAAGTTCATAGGCTTGTCTGTGGAAAGTATTTTGTAAATTCCCTTTAAGGATTAGAACTCAGATATTGGAGAGACAGTGTTTTTTTTTTTCTTATGAGAAATGTGCCCCTCCCCCCTGCCAGTAACTGGGTATTCTTGTCTTTGATAGATTTCCAATGTGCATTCATTCTGGTGCGCAGTTGTCTGGTTTCTCCTACATATTTTCCACCAGGGCATTTTGTGCACCGGATTAGATGTATTACATTTCTGAAGGTGCAGATGTAAGATCCAGGAAGGTTGATGGTTCTGTTGTGAGATGTAGTAATTCTGAGGGTTGTGGAGATGTGTTGGCAGGTTTTACATTTCTTGTCCTTGCATGGTCTGGATCCATTCGGTGCATTTTGGGCCATAGAAAGTTTGCTTCTGGTGCTGAGGTTGGCAAGGTTGGGTGCTTGCTTAAATTTGTGGTAATTCAGGACACCTCTGCCATTGAGTTGGTATCAAATCAGAAACCTAGCTGGGAACAGTGTTCTGCTACCAAATTCTGGTTTTTGTGCAAGACAAATCTGAAGTCCCGATCACTTCAAGATCTATAAAATGTTTTGCAAGAGCACAAGTGTTAACCCAGGTATCCTGGGCAGATTCAAGGTCCTAAACTAGTCTGTAAAAATGTCATGTGCAAAAGATGCTATGTGTTACTTGCACAGGATTGCACAACAGCAGCAAATAAAGCCTGTCTAGAAAGCTTGTAATGCTACATGTGATCCTTCAGAATGAAAAGCTTTTTAGGCAACTATGTGAAAGCTTAAGACCCTCTCAGGCTACAATGGCATTTAAAAGTCAGATATGGAACTGGGTGTGGTTTAGCTACACCACCACAATACAGCCACAATGCGCATTACATTACTTACGTTGTCAGATGATTTCAAGGAAGTCTGCAATTACTACTGGAAATAAGACTGCATGGAAGTGGCTTAGTTTAAGGAAAAATGGGTAAAGCGATTTACAGTAGAGTTGCAGCATACGCGCATTTAACTTACGCAAATTCAACTATATGCGTTCGGCAAAAAAAAAAGAGAGAAAAATAACAATTTAAATAGTATGAGCGATTCCCCCACCATTCCATGCAATGAGTTCCCACCTCTCATAGTGTGAGCATCTCGCCGCACTGAGTGCGATTCTAGTGTTTAAAGATATGTATTTTTCGTACAACATGGACCCTAAATGCAAGCCAACTACTTCATCTGGTGCTCAACCAAAGAAACAGAGATCTGTTCCAACGCTGGTGGAAAAACTGGCTGTGTTGGACTTATTGAGAGATGGTATGTCGGTCTCCAACGTGGCGCATAAATATGGCCGCAACGAATCTAGCATCCATGCCATCAAGATTCAAGACAGAGAGACATTTGTCAAGCTGTGGCATCAAGTGCTCCAATAACTGGTAAGGTGACGAGCCAAGTGCGTGATAAGACTTTAGTAAAGACTGAAAAGGCATTAAACTTATGGCTGGAAGATGTGAACCGTAAACGTGTGCCTATCAATTACAACACATTGCAAGAAAGGCTCTTAGCGTCTACGTGCTGTTCAAACCTCCCACCAAAGAGGGACAGCCTTCTGATGAGAAGGAATTCAAAGCCAGCCAAGGTTGGCTTAACAGTTTTAGGAACTGTTTCAACCTCAAAAATGTGCAGACTACTGGTGAAGTTGCATCTGCCGATGAACAGGCAGCAAAAGTCTACCCCAAACAATTAAAGAAAATCATAGAAGAAAAGCGCTATCTTCCAGAACAAGTTTTTAAACGAGACTAGGCTCTTCTGGGAAAGATTGCCCAACCACGCTTACATTTAAAAATCAGAAAGACAAGCCCCTGGCTTCAAAGCAGATAAAGACCATGTGACTGTGTTGTTTTGTGGCAATGCAGCTGGGCATTTAATAAAGCCAGGCTTGCTCTACAGGGCTGCAAATCCCCGTGCCTTAAAAGGCAAGAACAAAAATCTCCTGCCTGTGTTCTGGCAATCAAATAAAAGGCTTGGGTGACAGCAGCATTATTTCTTGATTGGTTCCAAAAGTGTTTCATTCCGGAGGTCAAGCAGTACCTCGAAGAGAAAGGACTTGACTTTAAAAAGTGTTGCTGATCGTAGACAATGCTCCTTGCCACCCTGAGGCACTCCAGTTATCGCATAACGACGTTGAAATCGTCTTTCTCCCCCCCCCCCCCCATACCCCCCCCCCCCCCCCCATACCACCTCCATCCGCTTGACCACGGCATGAGTCGCTGTTTCAAGGCCACGTACACGAGGCTTACGTTCTCACGGATACGTAGCGCTATGGATGCTGATCCCAATCTTAATGTGATGGAGGGTTGGAAGCCCTTCAACATTGCTGACTGCATCACTTATATTAAACAGGCAATGGATGCAATCAAGCCTGAAACAGTCAATGCATGTTGGCAAAACCTATGGAAAGAACGTGTGAATGATTTTAAGGGTTTCCCAACCACTGACAAAGAAGTGAAACGCACTGTTCAGGTGGCCAGGCAAGTGGGTGGCGATGGCTTCGTCGACATCCTCGAGGAACAATTGAAGAATTAATTGAGGACCATAGAGAAACATTGACTAACGAAGAATTAGAGGAACTGATAAAATCGTCTACAGAAGATGAAGATGATGACGACGAACAGGAAGAGCCAGCAAGCTGGAATCTTCATAAATTTGCTGGTGTTCCAAGCAGCGAAACACCTGAATGATTTAATTTCTGAATACAATCCCTCCATGGAACGAAGCCTCAAAATCACACGTAGTATTACAGACAATTTGAGACCGTACCAAGAAATGTTTGAGCAGCTCAAGACAGCAGACAGCAACAGTTGCCGGTCACCATGTTTTTCAAGAAAAAACAACCAGCAGCAGATAAGCCTATGCAATCAACTTCTTGAGCTGAACCAGAGCCAACCACTTAGTCTACAACTCGCTCTCCATCACCTAAGCCTGGCCCATCATCTCCTGGATCGACATCAAGCCCTGACGACCTGCCAGTATGGGCGATCTAAGGGATTTTCAAGGGTAACTTTGACTATACGCGATTTTCGCCTTACGTGCTGACTTTAGAACATAACCCTCGCATAAGATGCAACTCCACTGTATTTGTATCAGGAATGTCCATTTTGGGGCTGGAAGAGAAAGGTGAACGGATGAGATTTCTAACCTCTCAATAGTTCTGAAAACAGCTGTTAACAGGGAAAAATCATCAGTGAGATGAGACACTTCTAGCGACTCCCACAGATGCCAGTTCTCAGCACACAGCTACCTGGTAATTTTAATCTATGATTTACCTTTATATTTACTTGTCATTTCTCATCAAGTTCATACCCAACACACAGACCAATGAGGTAATAAACAAAGGCAGATTTTGATGCACAGAAACCTGGACCACTTAAACAAGTATTATATATTTTAGCTAAATAAAAAGTCATACATTCAGGACCATAAAAAAGGAAAAAATTAACATTTGTAGGCAGTGATACATGACCTACCATTCACATTCTCCTAGTAAGAGGACAGCACTTCAATGTGTCCTCACAGCAAGCAAAGCATTGAGGAAAACCACCAATGTTAGACACTATAAATCAGGACTCCAGTCAGGACATTTATGTCACAATGTGAAATCAATAGCTCAATTAACATCTCCAAGGCAGTAAGTTTGTATGCGTTTCCTTAAAGAAGAAAGGTTTATAAATCCTACTACTGAAATTCTGCTATGTGATACTGTCTATGACAAGGGCTGGCAATCTATAGCCCGCAGGAAGACGAGCAGTGGCAACAGCACGGCCCTTACACCTACCTGCCCACCTCTAACTTGGGGTGTGTCATTCTGGCCTGCAGCTGTAAGAGGTCATCTACCCCATATCTCACACAATGCTGAGTAATGCAGTACCAATTTCTTTGATCAGAGAGAAGAAAAGTGTTTAGAAAGTTTGAAAGGTAGAACAAACTCAAAGTCTGTGCTGGCATTATTACTGAGACACATGTTCACATGTAGGGTTAGATTAAAATATATTACGTTATATATTCAAACCATCTTCATAACTAACCATTAATCTGAGCAACAAGTAGATCTGAAGTAAGCTGCAAGTCTCATCAAGGGACCTAACAATTGAATGAGAATGAAATTCTGCATTCATTCTAGAAAATCCTACGCTAGGTTAACAGTGTAACACAATAATCACTACAAAGCCATAAACTGTACAAACAGAATGGAAAAAGAAAGGTAAAGTCAATAATTTAATCTTCTCCCATTCAAATACCTAGCAGTCCATCAGTCTATGACAGACGGGACTTCTGCAGCTCAGAGGAGCAAAAGAAAATTTAGGGTGCTTCTGATTTTTTCAGACTACAAAAAATGTTTAGGGTCTTTGCTTTACTCATTCAGGTTAAACTCTACTTGTGTTAGAAACAGTAGAGGAGAGATAAAGAAAAGAAGAGCCCATCTTAGGGACAGAAACTTTTTTTGTTTGCACATGGCAGAGCTTTTGAACAGCCCTGTTGCTAATGAACCCTTTCCTAACCAGGGTAGGGTATTCCACACATACCACAAATTTCCAGAGTCTGATATGACGAGTTCTATTACGTCATTCTTCCTTTATCTCAAGAAGGTCCTGAACAGGAAAGCTACAAAACAGCTTGCCTTCTTACGGGCATAATAGCTGCCTTTTTGAAGGGGTTAATTGACTTCAAGTATAGAAAGGGAAGATCTGCACTTCTAAAGGGTCTCTCTGTTGTGATAGGATCTAGATGAATTCTAATGGAAGAGAGAGAGGGTTCTTTGGGTATGTACGATATCTTTTATTAGACCAATTAAAATAGTTGGAAAAATTCTTCTTTGCAAGCTTTTGGGTACAACCATGCTTACCCAAAGGGCCTTGTCTGCCTATGCCCTTAGACCAACAGAGCTACATCCAACACCCGCAAATAATGGAAGAAAATGCTTTCCAAGAAAACCCAAAGGACTCATAAACAGCCTGCATCTACCAGACCGAGGCCTGATAAGATTCTTTGACATAGAATCCTAAAAAGTTAGGGTTGGAAGGGACCTCAGGAGGCCATCTAGCAGGGGGCTCAACACAGGACCATCCCCAACTACATCATCCCAAGATGGAGCTTCTGTCACCTCTCCGGGTAACCGGTTCCAGTGTTTACTACCCTCCTAGTGAGAAAATTCTTCCTACTATCTAACCTAAACTTACCTTGCTGCAACTTGAGACCATTGCTCCTTGTTCTGTCATCTGCCACCACTGAGAACAGTCTAGCTCCAACCTTTTTCAAACCCCGCTTCAGGCAGTTGAAGGCTGCTATTAAGTCCCCTCTTCTCTGAACTAATAAGCCCAGTTTCCTCAGCCTCTCCTCAGAAGTCATGTCCCCCAGTCCCCAAACCATTTTTGTCACCCTCCACTGTACTCTCCAGTTTTTCCACATCCTTTCTGTAACAGGAGGCCCAAAACTTAACACAGTACTCCAGATGTGGCCTCACAAGTGCTGAATAGAGGAAAGAATCACTTCCCTTGATCTACTGGCAACACACATACCAATGCAGCCCAGTACACTATTGGCTTTCTTGGCTACAAGGGCACACTGTTGGCTCATATTCAGCTTATTGTCCACTCTAACCCCCAGGCCCTTTTCTGCAGAACTGCTGCCCAGTCAATCAGCCCCCAGCCTGTACTAGTGCATGGGATTGTTCCATCCTAAGTGCAGGACTTTGCACTTGTCCTTGTTGAACCACATGAGATTCCTTTTGGCCCAATTCTCCAATGTCTAGGTCACTCTGAATCCCAGCCCTACCCTCCAGCATATCTACTGTTCCCCCCCACCTTGGTGTCATCTGCAAACTTGCTGAGGGTGCACTCTGTGCCATCTTCCAGGTAATTGATGAAAACATTGAACAAAATCAGCCCCAGGACCAACCCCTGGGGCACTCCACTTGATACCAGCTGTCAACTACATATCAAGCCATTGATTACTACTCTGAGTCTGATGCTCCAGCCAGTTTTCTATCCACCTTACATTCCATTCATACAGCCCATACTTCCTTAGCTTGCCTGTGAGAATCTTGTGGGAGACCGTATCAAAAGCCTTGCTAAAAATCAACATACACCACATCCACCGATCTCCCTGCATCTAGAAAGCCAGTCACCTCATCGTAGAAGGCAATCAGGTTGGTCAGGCATCAGACTTGCCCTTGGTGACTCCATGCTGACTGTTCCTAATCATCTTCTCCTCCAAATACTTAAAAATGGATCCCTTGAGGATTTGCTCCACGATTTTTCCAGGTACTGCAGTAAGGCTGGTCTGTAGTTCCCTGGGTCCTCCTTTTCCCCTTTCTTAAATATGGGTACTACGTTTGCCCTTCTCCAATCACCCAGTACTCTCTCCTGATTACCATGAGTTTTCAAAGATGACGGCCAGTGGCTCTGCAATCACATCAGCCAACTCCCTCAGCACCCTCGGGTGCATCCCATCTGGCCCCACTGACTTGCATATGTCCAGCTTTTCTAAATAGTCCCTAACCTGTTCTTTCACCACTGTTGGCTGCTCACCTCCTCCCTAAACTGTGCTGCCTGGTGCAGCAGTCTGTGAGCTGACCTTACCTGTGAAGACCGAGGCAAAAAAGGTATTGAGCACTTCAGCCTCTTCTGCATCCTGTCACAAGGTTGCCTCCCCCATTCGGTAAGGGACTCTCACTTTCCCTGATCCTCCTCTTGCTACTGACATACTTGTAGAAACCCTTCTTGTTACCCTTCACACCCCTTGCTAGCTGCAACCCCAGTTGTGCTTTGGCCTTCCTGACTTCATCCCTACATGCCCAAGGATTGCTCTTATATTCTTCCCTAGTTATTTGTCTAAGTTTCCACTTCTTATAAGCTTCCTTTTTGCGATTTAGTTTACTGAACAGTAGAGTTCCTTGCTAAGCCAAGCTGGTCTTCTGCCATCCTTGCTAGTCTTCCTGCACACTGAGATGGTTTGTTCCTGCACTCTCAGTACATCTTCTATAAAGTATAGTCAGCTTTCCTAGACTCCTCTCCCCTTCAGTCTGGCTTCATAGGGGATCCTGCCCATGAGTTCCCCAAGTGAGGATGCAACAGGGGAAGAAGAAAGGAACAAGTGGCACGTGATCTATTACAAGACATCAGGGGCTTAGGGTACTTGGGGGAAAGAATTCTCAAAGCAAGTAGCTTTTTACATAGAGAACTGCTTGGAGCTGCAAGAAAAGGTTGCAACTAAAAAGACACTCTTGCACATCTCTAAGAGCAGCAGAAAATAATGAAAAACAGAAGATAGGGCATTCAAACTTCTCTCCCTTCCAACATTTGAGATGGATTAAAAACAAAGTAATCTAGAAAAGGATAAAAAAGTACCATCCTTGGCATTTCTTTCCTTCCCTTTTAAATGGTTTTTTCTAAGATTCTATAGCCACACATGGTCTTGTTTGAAAAAGGAGTAAGAGAGAAACTGGCAAATTCAGGTCATATTTCAAACTGACCATAATACACCTGAGAAACTAAAAGCCAAGCAACAGTGCTGGCCCCTTGGACTGGAGTACCAGGTCCCAATCAAACACTAGCAATGCTAGAATTTCTGCCTCTGTTCCCCTGACATCCTGCAGAAAGACCCTCACAATCAGAACTAATCTCCACACTAGAAATAAAAAGGCCAAAACAATTCTTCCTGAAAAGAAGAATCCACACAGAGAGAGCCCTGAAAGAAAAGTCTGTCTTACACAGATGCTGAACACTGGGCTTGATGCAGCTGTAATACTAACAGTGTAATAGCTGGCAATCAACCTTGGGGGGGGGAAAAAAAAGGCCCTTTGAAGCATTAAACAAAAGACAGGGACCTACTGAACTGGGGAAACTGTAGGTGGCCAGAGAAGAGTACTGCTTCATACTGAAAAAAAAACAAAACAGAGATCTTGAAATCAAGGCAATTTGAAACACTGCATTTAAATTAGTTTCAAGCTTTATACAAACTAATGTGAAAATGTGTGATATTTTATCTTTAGATTAACACACACAATGTGATGAATTACCCATGCTGTTTATAGAAGCCAGTAGTGGTCAAGTAGAGTTTGATTATGATCAATTGTGTCTGCTGTTCTTACAGTACAGATGTTAATAAAGCACTGGTCTAGTCTTCTGTAGCACAGATAAGTATTGTGTGTAAGAAAATTCTTGGTAGAAAAAGATACCCATAAAATCTGAAATTAACCAACAGGAAACTAAAGAAACAAGCACAATACGTCCATATAAGCAACACTAGGTCTGTAATAGAAAGGGCAAACTAACAACAAGCAACATCATGATCCAGATTTAAAAAAAGAAAAAAAAAAAGAAAAAAGATTTTTCTCCATCCTAACATAAAGCTTTTAGACAGCCACACAATCTAGAATGGGATCAAATTTAAGAGGGAACAGTTTGTACTGTAAAGTGCGCATAAGGCAATTGTAAAAGGAGCTATCCCATAACATAGAAACTAGATGCCACTATCACCTCAACAATGAAAAAAAGACCACATCCTTGAAAGATGAACACAAAGCAATTCAGCACCAAGAACTGTTTTAAAGTATTACTCCAGAGCAGGAGTCAGAGACAGTCGAGTTCCAG
This sequence comes from Alligator sinensis, assembly GCF_000455745.1. Classification (NCBI taxonomy): domain Eukaryota; kingdom Metazoa; phylum Chordata; order Crocodylia; family Alligatoridae; genus Alligator; species Alligator sinensis. The sequence continues at coordinate 1,752,218 of NW_005842199.1, read as the reverse complement.
ACCATCTAGAGCGGTCCTTGCGTGTGGCGGCGCACATCCCAGAATAGGCTTTGCGTGTGGCACTGTCCAGCACAGCTGCTGCTCTGAGTGGTCTGCACCAAATGCAGCTCCCATTCCAGCCACTTAGGGATCCGTGCTGCCTGCAGCACTAGTCCCAGACCAGCTGAAAGGTCACATTTGCTGCTTTGAGGAGGGAGTCCAAGGGCTCGATCTGGCCTGTGGACTAGGCCTGTACCATAGGCATGCTCCATGCCTCCTGTGGATCTGATCAGACCCCAGGGGATGAATCGGGAGGCCAGATGGTGGTGTTCCTTAGGCCAGATTTGACCTGCAAGCCATGTTTGACACCTATGCTCAAGAGTTTCCTCAAAACATATCAGATCTTGTCTTATTTCAGTGGATAAATCAGGGAACTATGAGTATTTGGAGCTACAGGCCACATACATAATTAACGCCTAGGCATCAGTGAATCAGAAACTACTGCTATTAAGATTCATACAGGACATATCATCACATTACAACAGGAATTCCCCCCATTCTAGTGTTGAGGGGAAAAATGCAATGAAGACCAAACTGCCAAAATACCAGATTATTTCTTATTTAAAATACCAGCCATGTCTTTTATGAAGCCATAATTATAAGCATATTACTTTTTCATTATAAATTTAAGAGCAAGTGTGTGGTTTGTACTACAACTATGGGCCAACTCTTGAAAGGGGCTAAACAACTCTTTAGTAGCATTTGATAGTGCTCAATTCTTTTAGTAACTTGTCCCAATCAGAGAAATTCTGAAATATGTTCATAAATATGAGAATGTGGTTATCACCAATAGAATGATCTTGACACGCTACAAAAATGTGTATTAGGCAGTTTTACATAAAACTAACAAACAGTCACAGAATCATAGGAATTAAGAGCTGGAAAGGACCTCGCATGTCCAACACCCCCCCCCCCCCCCCCCCCGGGCGGAAAA
>NW_005842199.1:1750178-1751214 GCF_000455745.1 Alligator sinensis | reverse complement strand
CTGAGATCAAATGATCCCAGCAAGGTGTCTGTCCAGTCTCCTCTTAAAGACTTCCAAGGTTGGGGACTGCACCACCTCCTTGGGAAGTCTATCCCAGATTCTAGTCACCCTTACCAAAAAGAAGTTCTTCCTTGCATTCAACCTGAAAACTTCCTCTAACAGTTTATGGCCCTTGTACCTTGTCCTCCCTTGGGACACTCTAGTGAACAGTTTTTCCTCCCAGCTCCCAATATTCATCTCTTACATACTTACATATGGCCACCAAGTTCCTCCTCAATCTTCTCTTCCCCAGGCTAAACAATCCAAGATCCCTTAGTCTTTTCTCATAAGGTTTGTCTTCCAGAACCTTAATCATTCTTGTGGACCTTCTCTGGACCCTTTCAAGATTCTCCTCATCTTTTTTGAAGTGTAGCACCCAGAACTGGACACAGCACTCCAGCTGGGGGCTCACCAATGCCAAGTAGAGGGGAAGTATCACTTCCTTAGCCCTGCTCACAACACATTGATTAATGCCTCCCAGTATGCTATTAGCTCTGTTGACTACAGCATCACACTGGCAGCTCATGTTCATTCTGTGATCAACCAAAACCCAAAGGTCCCTTTCAGCCATTATGCTGGCCAGGACATCTCCTCCTAACCTATATTCATGTAGCTGGTTACTTCTCCCTAGCACTCTGCATTTATCCTTATTGAACTGCATCTGGTTCTGCTCTAACCACCTTTCCAGCTTGTCTAGATCTGCTTGGATCTGCATCCTATTCCCTAGCACAACTGCTTTTCCCCCATAACTTGGAACTGAGTTAGTATCGTCTTATTCTACTAGTTTCATTAAATGTACCAGATGACTTAAAAACACCAAGGTACAATAAGTATAAGCTAATAACACAAGCCATGTTTAGTATAATTATTATTAAAGTTCTTACCAGGAGAGGCTCTTAAGATATGCATCTCATTTTCATGAAAGTCCCAAGTGGACAGCACTTATGCACGGTTGCTTTAGCAGAGCGCAAATAATATGAAGCAGGAAACTGAAGAT
>NW_005842199.1:1744305-1750168 GCF_000455745.1 Alligator sinensis | reverse complement strand
TGAACAGTTGCCATTTCAATAAAGCATTTAATCCAAAAAACTCCAAATTAAGAATGGCACGTTATCCTTATTTCACCTCAGACTTTATTAGCACATCCAAAAACAGCAGTACAAAAAGTATAACCATAAGACATCTAAGCATTCATACTGCAATTTGTTTTTGAACAGGTCACAACTTTTCATTATATGCCATATTAATAGAAGTATGTCCAGCATTCTTAGGAGGACTGGCTTACAAACTCCTACTTCTTAGAATTTATCTAAGAACTGGTAGGTAAGATCAGCAGGTCTATCAGCACTCATACTTAAAAGGAGAATCACCATAAACCTTCAGGAGTATAACTTCAGCCTATAAGCATTAGCTTCAGTCAAAGCCCCAAACCCTACATAAGAGGCAAGAGGAGAACATCACTGAGGTGAGCTTGCAAACAGATGATCCTGAATTTTTGGAGCATCCTGCTTTGCCAAGCACTTACACTTTGAAGAACCCCTAAAGCCCTCCAACAGTTGACAAACCCTACACTCCATGACTATGAGGCAATTTAAAAAAAAAAAAAAAAAAAAAAAAGACTGCCCGTACCACCCACTTATTCAAAATTATCTCCATCGTTCATCAGTAATTAGCATATTTCCACATACCCCACACAGAAAGCATCCCTAACACATTTTACACATGTTGCAGCTAAGACATCCCATTTCTGAAATCTGCCTGAGGCTAAACTGAACTTTTCCCTTGTAGGATTTGAGCCAAGACCAACCCTGTCAGCAAGTTTATTAAAAAGTCACTAATAACTGGCAGAATGAAGTGATTCTCAAATCAAGACATTTGTAACAAAAAGGTAGATTGTGCCTCTTACTAGAGAGGACCAGACCTAATCATGGCCTGAAAAACCTACAAGTACAAAATATGAGAGTAATAGCTCCCGTACTGCAAGTAGCAGTATTGCCCTGTATTATTAAGGCCGAAAATTAGATTCCTGTCGTGGATAGTGCTAGGGAAATCAAGCACTTCACATATTCTTAAAGACTGCTAGATGAGTATGTGGTGCTGAGCACCAAAACACACCACTCAAAGTATAGCACTGAATACCATTTATACAACTAAATATTTGAGAGCCAGTGGACACCACTTGGGGCAACACCCTTCTTCTCCCCCCACCCCGATGAGGCATGCTATTCAACTGAAAAAAACTCTTTTTCGCTCAGATTTATAGTGAATTTATGAGAGAGATCAATGTTAACACCTCAGGTAAAACCAGGAATGTGATGGAGTTGGTAGACATGTTTCATGATCACCTAGGATAATATCATAGTGAAAAAAGGTGGACAAGAAATCTCTGAGCCATGTAAACTGCTTGTACTCATACCTGGCTGCTGCAACTCCAGAGGCTGCTGCTGCATTTCAATGGTATTCTATGCAAACAACTTCATTAAATGTTTGGGAAGAGAGATCATATTTAAAATGAAGATATTAGATGGTGTAGGGGGCTGGAAATGAGAAAAAGATAGCCTCATTAAACTGTACAATAACTGACAATACCAGTGTTTTAAATGGTTCTCTGTATGTAATCCAACAACACTGTTACTCAGTTAAGAAACGAGATATTCCACCCCACATTCCTGGCTGAACCATTATTGAGCGCTGTAGGAAGTGAAGCTGAGTCATACTTACAACTATATTCAGTGATAAATATTTTTAAAGTTTTATCACCCTGCCTTTCATGAGGCAGTAATCTTGGTTTGTGTATGCCCCGGACATTCATGACGCTCTGTAAATCCCACGTTACAAGAGTAAATTAGTAAAGAGGAAACAGACTCTCTATGACACTTTACTGAGAACACTGCTATGATATCACACTAACCAGTATCACTATACTATACAGATACAGAGAATAAATTATTGAGATATCTATCGCAGCCAGTAAGTCTGGAACTTGATATATTACAAACACTAGTCACATACAGGAGTAAGCAACTCAAAAGAGAGAAAATACTTCCCTGAGCTCCTGCAACTGCAACAAATACATTCAAGGATTGTTATAACCCCACCACTATTGATGGTTATTCCTGCTTAAAGGTACCACACATATAATGAAGCACAGAGAGTTAAACATGAATTTAATGTGTGTCACCGAGATTCGATTGCACTTGGGTTAACAATCCTACTTATGAAATGATAGATGTTCCTGTTTTATTGTCAGACCATCAGCTCATATTGTTCCACAGCTGATTACATTACTAGAATTTCCAAGACTGGGCATAGCAAGCAGTTGGGCTGCTTAAAGGAATTGCTGCCTCTTTGATGGGACAAGGCAACTGAATTAAAAGGCTCAGAACTACTGCTTTTCATCCATCACTTTCCACAATAATACCATCAGGGTCTCCCATATCCTTGATAGCAGAGGCTGCACCATTTGATTAGACTGGAAGAACACTTCACCAAGATTTGAAAGGGAAAAAAAGGAGAGAGTTTAAGAGCTGGAGACAAAACAAAGGAAGGCTGTGAAAAGAAGACATTTCAAGATCCATTTAATCTTTATGACTATTAATATACTTAGATTAAGCCATTAGAACCACTTTTATCAAACAAATCTCAGTTGGAACTCTATTACTCTTTGGTTAGCCTTCCTCACAGATAATGTTGGTAGAATTCAAGATGTTCATTTACATTACATTGATATGACCATAACAAAGAGATGCATATTTAACTTGAAAGGTATTTTCTTCCCTTATGAAAAAAGTGTTCGTTTTCATGATTCACACCCACGAATTAAAAGTTCTCTCTCTCTGCTACATCTCCCCTCCACCCCCCTCCCAGCCCTCCCTCCTGCCCTGTCCCCAGCTCAGAAGTTAAGTTTCCATAGCTAGCCAAAAACATTTCACCAAAATCTGGCAAGAGACAGAAGCCCCTTTGTTTAATATACAAAGACATGCATCACACATGTAACCAAACCAAATATATTAATTATCCTAGAAGGGAATTCAGTAATGAAGGAGGGAGGAGGGGCGGGGAGAAAGGATATTGCTCCTAAAATCTAGCTAAGAACAGATTTAATAGTACAGTGCAGACAAATGAAAATGCTTATGTTCCTTGGCTGTAAATCTTATTTTCCCTCATAACAACAACATGACTGTTTTCAACTTCCACACCCTTAAAATTTGTTAGGGAATAATCACTCACAACTAATCCAAAAGATGTCATGAAACTATTATACCAAAAAAAAAAAAAAAAAAAAAGAGGAAGATCACTGGAAAATGGGAAAATATATTTTGAATTAAGAAATATAAAGGTAAGCATCATTCTGGAGCAGAATCTGAATTATTTTAAAGAGCTGAAACGCTGAATCCACCCTAGCAAGTCAACTAGCTACCAAATATTCCTGTCCTTCAAAAACATCAAAAGTAATATTTTAATTTTTCTACAAAGTCTAAATTTCATCATATGATAATCTTCCCAAATGCATATCAAAGTTTCCTTTAAATGTTTTATTTATATCTCTATATTCCTTAACCTCTCGAGACATTACTTTGGTCTTTCTGGATCCCTCAACGTATTCTGCAACTCCTGGAAACACTCCTAGTTCCTAGTATCCTTTCAATCAAGATATGCAGCTTGCAGTTCAAACTCAAATCATCGTGGGAGATCATTAATATCTCCACATTAACTAGAAGGCAGGGTAGAGATGCATCTTGTGTATCAACTAAATCAGAGATGCATATAAGGTGCACCTCTACCTTGGCTTCTGCCCAGCTACCCCTCTTTCCACATTAACTGACCATGTTAAATCTTTTCAGTTACATGGACCAGATCTTACACAGATCTTCTTTGCTGCAGAACTTCCATCCAACAGGATTAAAGCAATGGAGTGAACCATTCTTGCTTTACCATTAACTCCCCACTTGCATCTGGGCAATACTGGAGAAGAAAAACAGCATTTTGCATTGCTGTACTTCCGAGACTTCATATAAAATCCACACTTGAATATAAATAAGGCATTTCTATCAAGTAGTATACACCACTATTATAAACATACTGGATTCATCCTAATATGCTTGAAAAGATTACTAAAGATTCAGGTGTGACCTTACATATCATGATCTGAAAACTTTTTCAAATGCCTCTAAAGAGAACGGACCCTTTGCTAGTTTTAACACCTGAATTTCCTCCTTTATGTTTGTAAAAGAGCCTTCAATTCAAGTTATACTTAGTATACATAAAACATTATTCTATTTGCTATCTGTCTCATAAGGGTTTGCTATGAAGCCAGCGCACAAAAGAAAACATTAAAAGCCAGGCACTAGCTTTCTAGGGACGCATACACTGAACACAAAAGAAACCCCTGAAGTTTCCTATTCTTCTGACCAGACCCAGAAATTCCTTCGCTCTTCCGTGTAATATTTTTACAAATGTAAATGCAATAAAAGACTTAGGCAATGAACCAGATTAGATAAAAAAAAAAAAATTAATTTTCACATTTCAAAACAATGTCTAATAGCATCAAGAAACTTTCCCAAAAGAAAAAAAAAAGTTCAAGTTCACCGTTCCAAACAACATCAGGTTTTCCACTTCCTCTTGTGAAAAGTGCTCGCAGTACCAGTAAGATGTAGTCTACTCTCCTTCTACACACAGGACTACTTCCATTAAAAGCATTTCCTATCTTGAGATGCAGAATGTTTCTTTTTAGCTAAACATTTCCCCAAGACACTAATGTAAAAATAAACAGTTGGGGACGGAGACTAAACACAGCCTACAATTCCTCCCTATTATTTTGGAGGGGCAGACGTGGAAACAGAAGTGGTTTCCCAAATGGTAGTGTACTAGAAGAAAGTGCCACCTATGTTTAAGAGTGTTCCCAGCAGCATGAAGAACCCTTTCCCTCTTCCACTTCCATGCTTTCTTCCCTTACTACAGTCATAAAGTTAGAGATCACTGTTGTCAAACCATTCACAAAACACGGTACAAGGCAAGCTATTACAATTTGCACATCAAATGTGCATGAATGGTTTCCCTACTTCCCAGGGACAAGGGACCGAATGAAGTAAATACCCTCTGAATGTTTGGGTTCAGCTCTGGACGTTCAGAAGCAAAGTGCTTATTCAACTCAAGGGTGAATTAAAACAAATCTGAACTAAACTGCATAACCCGGACCCACTTTTTTTTTGCTCAGTTAAAACAGTACACTCCTTCCCATCCCAACAAGAGAGTCCCACCAAAAAGACACTGCCAGATGGAGCGGGGTTTTCAGCTTTGCCAGACCTTGCCAGCCTGGTTTTTTTTTTAAAGCTTGCCAACCCAGTTTGTAAAAGATGCTCTACCTCTTCCAAACTGTGTGTGGACAGTGAAAAGAGCAAATCCGGGGGGGATGACAATCCTGGTGCAACAGTTGTCACCCACTGCAGCTAGGCTGCATAAATACAAGGCAACCCGAGGCCCCTGCTTCACGACACGCCTAGGCTGGCCATCATAGAGGACCGTCCAGTTGCCCTCTGTCCTCTATCAATATGAAACCCAACGCCTTTACTTCAAAACAATAAAAATAAAAAATAGAGGGCAATTTTCTCTTCAAGAGAGAAATAGAGAACGTAAAGGCGCCCGGTTTCGTATCAACAGAGCGGCATCAAACCGGCACATCATCTACGACGGCCGCCCTCGACATACATGTCACCCCCTGGCTAGCAAACCGCGCGATACGTACAGGACCAGCCCCACGTGCAAAACAACACGCTACACACTGGCGAACAGGCACAATAAACCCCGGCCACACCTGCGAAAGCAAGTCCCGCACAATAGAAGTGACTATGCTGCTACAAAGAAAGCCGGGCAGCCGGAAAGTGGCTGCTGGAAAGCTGGTGTCAGAGGAGC
>NW_005842199.1:1729239-1744012 GCF_000455745.1 Alligator sinensis | reverse complement strand
CGGCCCTCAGCTGGGACCCGAGCCCGGGCACGTGTGGGCGGGCCCGCGGCCGCTGCCTCGCCACCCCGAAATGCGGCCCGGCCCCTGCCCGGGCCCTGCCCGGGCCCCGTGAGGGCCGGGCCAGGCTTTCCTCAAGGGGAGAGGAGCCGCGCGTCGCTCCAGGGCCGACACCAGCGACGGCAGGAGCCCGAGGGCGCGCACGAGGCGCTGCGGGAGCCCGACGAAAGTTTAAGAACCACCCGGCAGACGCAACAGGAGCCCAGCCACATGGGTGCCGTTAAACTCCCACAGCCCCCGGACGGAGTCGATCGACATCTTTTATTCAGCTTTTTATAAAAGCTGACTCTAACCCCCTTGAGCCACAGTGCGTCACTTGGCTGGCGGTCGTTTCGCCCCCGGCGTCGTTCAGGTTTTCGGCTGGAGTGAAACCCCCCCAGCCCGCGCGGCTGAGACGGAAGAGAGACGTCGCTGGGGACGGTGAACGGACGGCGCCCTTGCGGACGAAAGGATCGTTTGAGGAGGGGAACCTCAAGACTGGGTTTTAAAAAACAGCGCTTCAATTTAGGGCTGATTAGACGTCCGTGTCGCGCACGCATCCCGCTGGCTTACCTGCCTCTCTGGCGGGGAGGGCAGGGCAAACTGCCAGCGCGGTCCCTGGGCTGTGGGGGGCTGGTGCTTCTCCAAGAGGCAGCACCCGTCTGCAGGCACCTGGCTCAGGCGGTCCCGGGAGCACCGCAGCCGTGGAGGGAAGCACTGGGCCTGCACACAGGCACACAGCTCAGGCAGGCTCCAGGGCGGGAAAAAGAAAGATCGGGATTGCCACATTTCTTGGGTGGAGCTGCTTTCCGGGGCAGGCAGGCCAGGGCTTCCTACATTGCTGCGCGGAGCCCGGTGCTTCGCTCTACTGCTGACGGGGCAGCGAACTAAAACTCTTGAAAGGAGTTTTAGGTTGCCGCGCCCCAAGTCATTTAAGGTGCAGTACGCCACCAAATTTCCTACAGTGGCTGGAATTAATGTGCAATAAGCCACCATGGCATGCAAACACCGACACCATTACAGCGGTGCAAAAGCATTTAAACAGCTTTAAACTGTCGTGCACACGCGCCTCTCGTTTCGTCTACACGTGGCCTATAACACCTAGGAAGTAGAGAGAGATGAGTAGGAATTGGGGAAATGATGAGCCGTGAAGTCAGTTGTTCAGCACTACCTGAATAAACATGCTGCTGCCCCTCCCAGGCACCTGGTTTCAAAGTTTGGGTGGAGCAGGATTCAAAGTGCGGTGAAACTGCATCACTGCCTCCCTCTCCCCACAATCCATCCCTGCCTACATCCTTCCAGACTGAAATATCCTGGCACATGGGTGTCTCAGACACTCTAGTGAAAGAAAGAGCGTGCTTAGGTGCAGCCGCCCCTCAGGATTTCAAAATGTATGCCAATGAAGAAGCAGTTACATTTGTTCCCTTCTACTGCTATGGGGTTTGAGTGAAGGATTTTTCTATTCTATGAAGAAAAAATCAAATGCTTCGGTCAGGGTCTTTTTGCCAGGTCTTAGTTTTGGCTTTGGTCACGTGCTAGGATGTTTTGTTGTGGTAGGGGCAATGGGACTTCAGCTGTGTATAGATTAGCAATACTCATCCAGGATGCCACAACACGGGTGCCTTGAGATCTTTTCAAGGGTGCCACACAATTTTAGTACCTCTAGGCACACAAAAAGGATTCACAAGATAAACCTAGAGATTTCAAACAGAAATCTATAGTTGCGATCTCACTGAGTCCTTTGCAACAGAGGAACTACACCACTATTTTTCTGTAGTATAAACAAAGAAAAAAGAGTACAAACTAAGAGCTGGCATTTTCCAAAGGGTGCCTTGAGTCTAAAAAGGTTGAGATCTGCTGATTTAGACTTCGGTATTTTGGGGGGTCAGGCCCAAGATTTGACAGGATCAAGCAGTAAGATGTAGATCCACTTTTTGCAACAATCAATTTCCAGCATGTGTTATCTATTAAGGCTGCCTCTTTTTTTCCCCAACAGATTTCTCTATTTTGGTGCAACCTGAAGTCAGAAAATAATAGGATCCTGGAAAATCCAACAAAGAGATCCAGTTGTTAGCTTTTTCCTAATGTCAGTCTGTCCCACTAAATCCCATTTTTCCCAACCAACCTGTTTCTCTAGCTGCTGCCCTGCCTAACCCCTAGCTAACTCGTCTATCCCTGTTCTAAAACACAGTGGGCATTTATACACATACCATTTCGTCCCACAACACGCAAGAGATCCAACGGGATCACAATGCACTGCTTCATGTGTAGTCATATAAATGCCAAAATGCACATCAGCATGCAGAAAATGGTGGCAATGCACTTTGGAACTAAAGCACCTCCAATGTGTACTAGTTCAAAAGCGCACTGCTCCCATTTTCTCATGACTGATACGCATTTCCCCACTTATACAACCGCATGTGCCGCGGCACTGGGCACAAGCATGTGTATAAAAGCCCAATATACCCAGATGTCCGCTTACAAAAGCCAGCTGCCAGCTCTTGCTACTTCACTTGCTCCAACCAATCCATTTCTTTTGCCACTATTCACACAAAACTGCCCCTTGTGGGTGCGCACCCCACAGTCCTTCAGAATGTGTATGCAAACAAATTTGCGCTCAATCAACTGACATACTTTGCCCCTCAAAAATGCAGTCTGCTTGACTTCTGGTGTCTCTAATGTAACCCTGGACGCGACACTACACGTGCCCTCACCTGAATAGTGGGATCCTGGGGTACCCAGGAGCCAGTAGCCCTGCCCAGCCCCCCTGGGGAGCTGCTGCAGTGCCCCCGAGCAGAGAGCCTCCCCTTACAATCAGGCACCCTCGCAGACAATTCTCAAACTATTTACAAGATTTAATTATTTACAACATAACAAATAATCATTAAATAAGCACATGAATATAACAACTAATAAACCCTCAAGAACTTATTTACACAGTCTCTCACTTGCACACGGTGTACTAGAGATCCTGTGTGCACTGCCCCTGGCGGGGTATCTCAGGAAGCAGGACTGTCTGTGTCCCTGCACCTGGTCTGTGGATGCTCCCTGGCGCTGGTGTCCATCTCCATGCTCCTGGGGTCTCCGGGCAGCAAGCAGCCTCCAGGCAGCAAGCAGCAACTCTGCAGTCACTGTAAGACAGCCTTCCCCTGCCTTTGACCCCCTTCCCCAGCTCTGCTGGGAGCAGTGTCTGGGCTGCAGGCTGTAGCAACCCTCCTGTCCCGCCCCCCCCCGCCGCCCCCGCCTCTGCTGCGCTCCCCCAGCCACACTGAACTGCAGTCAGGTCTTCGCAGGCTTGGAAGACCTGACTGCACACACAAGCAGTCCCTGCCTGATCCTGCCGCCACCGCAGCCCCCCCGCCAGGCCCCAGAGAAGAACTGGATACTGTGTCACTCCCATTTCAGCCTCTGCTGCAGCTTCAGCAGGGTGCTCCCAGGGGCTCTCCGAGGGACCACTGTGAGACTCTGAATCTGGTCTCCAACCTGTCCCTCAACCCCTCTCTTTCTTTTGTTCCCCCCCCCCCCCCCCCTTGGAAAAAAACTGCTCCCCCTTTTATCCAAGCCTCTCTGCCAATCCCAGCTCAAGACCCTTCCCGGGCTTTTGCTAACAGCTCTCTTTCAAAACTTTGTTGGGGTTACATCATCCCTCCCACTTCCAACAGGGCTGCCTCCAAACAGCTTCACTTGCCCTCAGAGCCTACAGTGCCCCTCTGAGACAAACTCTTTCTCTGCCAGGCAGCCCTTCCCATGCTGTTCAGGTGGGTCCATTTTTTAAATGCTGCTACATCCTCCCTGCGTCAAGGTTCGCTGTCTCAGCGAACTAGGCTGGATGCAGTCTCAGTCCCTTAGTACTTCCACAGCGAAGAAACGGAGACCTCGCCGCTGACTCCCGGGGCATCGTATGTCAGCTAGGATACTCCTTTCCTTATTTGAATGGGCCGAGCTGTATCAAGCACTATCTCCTTGGAGCTAACTTCTTCAGTGCCATCAGGACTCCAACCCTGACCACGTGAGGACTCCAACTCCTGGTCCTAGTTAATATCGCCCTCCTGTTCCACACCGGTGCTGCCTGCAGTAGGTTTTGATGAGACTCCTGTCGTATTCTGAACAGAGCTACTACCCTCCCCGGGCTGAGGGGAACCTCCTGGGCTAGGCCTCACACTGGGGTCCACGGTGTCCTCAAGCTCCAAGTGACGCCAGGCAACCCCTGTACCTAGGTCTAACCCTTCAGAATAGTCCACTTGAGTCCAATAGTGAGTCTGATGCCAGCGTCCAGTGAGCTCACGCCCTTCCTGCTTTGCACAACGGATCCGCTGCCATGTGCAGTACTTTTCCATGGGGACTCATGAACCCCTTCTCTTGTCAACGGGGGTCCCACCAACTCCCCTGCTGGAAGGAGCATGTCCCTATGCACAGTCTTTTCTGGGCCCCTTCCACTTTCAGGGCGTATTTTGTAGACTGGTAAATTCCCAAGTTGTCTTTCAATAATATAAGGAGAGGGCCGCCACCTATTGGCAATTTTGTGTTTTCCTATCACCCCAAGGTTCCTCAGCAGCACCCTGTCTCCAACCCGTAGGCCTTGCAGATGCACTCAAAGGTCATACCTCTGCTTGTGCCGGGCTGTGTTTCAATGGGCAGCCTCCATTGGCAGCCGGTACGCTCGCCGCAGTCTCTCAGCTTTCGAGCATACTGCCCATATGATTCAGACTCATCTGGGTCCTTGGAAACCCCAAAGCAGAGATCTATTGGTAGTCGAGGTTCCCTTCCAAACGAGTGAGTAGGGGCTGGCTCCGGTGGCATCATTTCTGGTAGCGTTGTACATGTGCACCAAAAAAGCTAGGTGTTGACTCCAACGATCCTTCTGTTCATTCCTCAGTGTACCCAATATATTAAGGAGAGTCCGGTTAAACCTCTCCAGCTGAGGGTCCCCTTGGGGGTGATAGGGAGTGGTCTTTGACTTCCGGATACTAGCCATCTGGAAAATTTCTCTTAATAGGTGACTTTCAAAGTCTCGCCCTTGATCAGAGTGGATCTGCTCCAGAAGGCCATACACCACAAAGTACTTTTCCCATAGAACCTTTGCCACAGGGGTGGCCCTTTGGTCCCTGGTAGGCCTGGGCATACCTGGTAAAGTGATCTGTGACTTCTAGTACATTGCTGATGTTTTTGCGATCAGTTTCAATAGTTAGGAAGTCAATACACACCAGCTCCAAGGGCTTTGAACTGCGGAATTCCTTTGGCAAGTCCCCTTTTTTCTTTTTTTCTAAAATTTCTTTTATATCAGGGTCAGCTTCTTGAGCTTGCTGCCATCCCGTGGCATTGAGTCGTGGCAGCAGCGATTGATCTAGAGTCACATAACCCACCGTGGCCCATGGGACACTGTCCGGTAGCACGCCCAGCACTTCTGCTGCACAGTCAGGTAGACTCTCTGCCTCAGATGTTCTTCTTTCCTCCAAACCACAGATGCTCTGCACCTCGTCCACCATTGCTATTTCTCTCTCCTGCTTATACGGTTGTCACAATAAAGCGTCAGCATCTGTGTTTTTTCTCCCTGCTCTATAATGCAAGCTGAAACAATAATCGGCCAATGCTGCTACCCAACGGTGCCCTGTTGCATCCAGCTTGGCACTTGTTAGCACATAGGTCAGTGGATTGTTATCAGTCCAAACTTCAAACTGGGTCCCATACAGGTAGTCCTTGAATTTGTCAGTCACTGCCCACTTGAGTGCAAGGAACTCTATCTTATGTGTCGCGTACCGAGTTTCACTGTCTACTAAACCTCGGCTGGCAAAAGCAACAGGTTTTAATTTTTCTTCTTGCACTTGGTATAGCACAGCCCCCAACCCCTCAAGGCTGGCATCCATATGCAATACAAAGGGCCATTGCAGGTCTGCATAAACTAATACTGGGGCACATGTCAAACTCCAAATGAGGGCTCTGAACGCCCACTCACAATTTTCATCCCATCGTGGTCCAAATGGCTCTAATGGGTCCTGCAAACCCAAGGGCCTGCCTGCTCTTGCCTTAGATAGAGCTCCTTTACTTTGGATCTGGCTCCTTCTTGCCTGATATCCCCGAGTGAGGTCATTTAGGGGTTTTGCCAATCTGGCATAGTTCTGGACAAATTGTCTATAGTACCCAGCAAACCCCCAAAATCACTTAAATTCCTGCAAGTTCCTTGGCCTGAGCCATGTTCCCACGACATTGATCTTATCGGGGTTTGTGCTGACTCCCTCCTGGGACACTATATGTCCAACGTATTTGACACATCTGGCAAAACTGGCACTTGTCCAGGGCAAGCTTAAACCCAGCAGCTTGCAATCAATCCAGGACTTTCAACAGTTGTTCTTCATGCTCCTCTAATGTCTTCCCAAATACTATGAGGTCATCCAGGTATACCAGCACTTGGGTCATGTTCATATCTCCCACTACCTTTTCCATTAACAGTTGAAACGTAACAGGAGCACCGGAGATCCCCTGCGGCATCTGCTCAAATTGGTAGAACCCCAGGGGGCAGATGAAAGCTGTTTTATCTTTATCCTTTTGCGCCAGCAGAATTTGGTAAAAACCACTCCACAGATCAAGCACCGAGAACCACTGGCTTCCCAACAAACAATCAAGGGCATCTTGCACTCGGGGAACGGTGTATTGATCCACTGTAGTGCAGCTGTTGAGGGTTCAATAATCAATACACATCCAAATTTTATCAGATTGTTTCCGTACTACCACAATTGGGGAGGTATACGGGCTACGTGTCTCAGATATGACACCATGGTCCAAGAGTTCCTGGAGGTGCCACCTCACATCCTCCATCTCGGAGAGGGCGATTCTTCGGGAACGCTCCCTAAACGGTCAGGTGTCTTGAAGCTGAATAGAATGCTCCACTCCTGTCTGGGCTGCAGGCTGTAGCAACCCTCCTGTCCCTCACAGCCTCACAGCCCTGGCAAACGCAGCCCCTCCCTGGGCTTTGCTTGCCCCTGGGGCCCCTCGCTCAGGGAAACTAAGGTAGACTCCGTCAGTCCATGCCCCGCCCCCCCCGACTCTGCACCGAGCTGCAGTCAGGTCTTCGCAGGCTTGGAGTCTCCACACAAGCAGTCCCTGCCTGATCCTGCCGCCGCCGCCGCAGCCCCCCCCCCGGGCCAGAGAGAAGAACTAGACACTGTGTCACTCCCGTTTCAGCCTCTGCTGCAGCTTCAACAGGGTGCTCCCAGGGGCTCTCCAAGGGACCACTGTGTTGAGACTTTGGATCCGGTCTCCAGCCTGTCCCTCAGTCCCTCTCTCTCTCTCTCTCTCTCTCTCTCGTTCTCTCCCATGGGAAAACTGCTCCCCCCTTTTATCCAAGCCTCTCAGCCAATTCCAGCTCAGGACCCTTCCTGAGCTTTTGCTAAGGGCTCTATTTCAAAACTTTGGAAGTGGGAGGGGTGACTTAACCCCAGCAACAGGGCTGCCTCCAAACAGCTTCACTTGCCCTCAGAGCCTACAGTGTCCCCTCTGGGACAAACACTGTCTCTGCCAGGCAGCCCTTCCCATTCTGTTCAGGTGGGTCCATTTTTTAAATGCTGCTACACTAATTAAAAACAACTTGGATTTCCCATGAAACTCACTTGGCTTTAGACTTTTTGGCCCGTTTCTCCTCCTTTCCCAAACTGAACAACCCAGCTCCCAACAAACAGCCTGCTATATTTCTCCTCCCTACCAAATCAAAACTTTCCTTATCTGTCCCGGCCTTTTGAGAAACCAGGTTTCTCAGTCTTCAGGTCTCATTTAGGGCAGTGATCATGGACCCACTTTTGTGTTATTATACAAGTATATATGTAATTAGCCATTTTGACCCTTGGTTTCTCTTTAAAGCAACCAAACACATTCCTTCTTCCCTCCAAAACCCAAACTTCCTTTTCCTCCTAAAAAATCATGGTCCCATTTCTCCTATCCTTAAATTACCTCTCTCTGCTTTCTGCACAAAATCAAGAGGTGGCAGCAAGGTTTTGGTTGACCTTTGAGAATTATTTTCCTGGCAGGCTGCCTATGTCTGGGTACTTCCATTTTTGAGAGACTTTTTTTCAACTTATTTTCTTGGAAAACTCTTTCCTTGACTATAAAGAGTGTAAGCCAGCCTTCCCAAACCCATAGGGCTGGAGACTCCCCTAATCCAAAAATGCACTGACAGGGTAATCTACTACATGGCATATTTTGGTTATGAGGGGACAAATAAACATAATCTACCTTTCCTAACTCCACTCCTTTTGGTCCCAGTGCCCCTGGAGAACCATATCTCTTGAAGACAAAGACAGGAGGTCTTTTTAGTGCTTTGCTTAATTGAGAAGAAACTACTGCAAAAGTAGTTAGAAATTAAGTACAAAGTTAAACTTTGAAATAAATATACAGAGGGGAGAGAGAAAATAGGTATGAAAGATCTCACGGGCTGTTAGGATCACTACTAGTAATACAGGAATAATTAAACCTGATGTTTTGGGATGAATATTAATCCCATGCAGGAGTCAGGAACTTGTTCTCTCTGCATTCCCCTATTGTATCACAGTTGGTTTATAGACTTCTGTGCAGGTTCAGCTCCTAAAATGTTATGGCCAACTGCCACGAGCAAGGTTCCATGCTATATGTATCAATCTCTGATCCATTCCTACCTACTTCCCAGTTTCTTCATGCTTTGTCCTGTGTCAGGCATGAACTGCAGCATTATATATATCCCCTCCACCCCCCACATATTATCTGCCTAGGACTCAACTTAGAGCCTGGATCTCACTGCTCTTGTCACTGAGCTCAGCTGGCTAGAATTCAAAGGGCATTATAACGTATCAAGCCACTGTACCTTTATGCATTATGCCCTGGGGTGGGGAGATCAGGAGATCAAAAGCTTTTCAAAATCAGCCTCGTGGCTCATCATCTCTATCCTGCCATAACATACAAGTGATAAGTGTGTTACCACTTATGTAGGAACCTGGATTTAAAGGGTTTATTTTTTGTAAGATAAATCACATCAAACTGAAATACTGACACAATAGGCATTGTTGCTTCTTGTTCTTACTATCACCTTTCCTTTTCTATGCAAATGAAAGAAACAATAAAAGTATAATGCCATACAGCAACACTACTAATTTATCTGGCTAAATATTTTGCAATCCCATAAAAATCTATAGCTTATTCTTCTGGCGCTTCTGTATTTGTGATGAGAAGCTGCAAAAGGGGTTGGAGCAGCATATTCTGGCAGCATGATGGTTGAAACAGCAATTGGTAGCTTAAGATTCTTTAAGAGTATTACTATGCTAATCTTTTCAAGCATTCATAGTATAAATCCTAGGGACCCAATTCTCCTCTTACAATGTGCTAAACAGGAATTACTCTATTGAACTCATTGGTAGTTTGCAGTCATAAGCCAGAAAAGTAGAATACAGGGCAGGGCCCCTAGAAGTTTAGTTAAACTTACATTAACTGGGGCTTGAAGATACCATTGTTCAGCTTCAATGTATATACAATCCCTCTACCTCTAGAGTACCAAGCTAAAATTCAAAATTGGAATTGAGGCTATAGATAAATGTTCACCTACATGAGGAAAGGACTATTAGCAGCCTTTATTCTGGTGATGACTAGGGGACTAAATTCTGCCTGCAAACAGACATACACAAGCTATACACGCACACCCTCTATTAAAGACAAAAGTCAGCATTCAAGTGAAGTAGAATAGCTGAAAAGGCATGCACACAGCTCCTACCTACACAATGAACTAGATCAATAGTGCTCAACCTTTTTCCTTGGTGGGCCAAATGGGCAGTGCCTAGGTCATCCACAAGCCAGATGTGGCTGGGGACCCTGATCCAGAGACCAGATCAAACACAGCAATTCCCCATCCAGCTATGCAGAGGGGGCCTGGGGAAAGCCCAGCCCCACAGGGGTGAGAAGGGAGTGTTGCCTAACCCCAGTCCAAACCCACAGGAGGAAAGGGGACATGGCCTGGCCCCAGTCTGGTTGTGCTGGTGGAGAGGACATGGGAATTTGGCAGTGGGAGAGGGTGGCCACTGTTGCCTTGCTGACAAATTTCCCAACTCATGGGGAGTCCCACAAGCCAGATGCACTGTCTCTGGCCAGAGGCTGAGCATCCCTGAACTAGATCAAATGGTAAAACTCTGACTTGACTGAGACCAAAATTTGGCCCTTAGTCTGGTAAGACAGCCAAAACAATCCATTTCTTAATTATAGAGCAAGGGCCATCACCATAAGGCCAGCAGGCCAGATTCAGCCCTCAGAGCCACTGGATCCAGCCTGCAGGGCTGGAGGGCTAGGTGCTGGGCTAAGCTTAGGCAGCTGGAAACTATGCCCACACCACTGCCACTTTCTCCAGTCTGCTGTTTCCTGGCTGCAGTGAAAGCATTGCTTTTAGCCAGTGGGGAGCTATGCTGCAGCTGGGAGGGAAAGGGAAAAGGAGAAGTGGCAGTGAGGACACAGCTTCCAGCTGCCTGGAATGGGACTGGCAGCACAGTGGCACAGTTCCTCACTGGCTGGAAACTGCCTGCATTGCAATTGGGCAGTGGAGTGCTGGGGAAAGTGATAGCGGTGCAGGCACAGCTCCTTGCTGCCTAGATCTGGTGCAGCTCCCCACTGGCTGAAACTGCACCTTCCGCCAACCAGGGAACAGGGGCTGATGAAATAGTTGCAGCATGGGCACAGCTCCCAGCTACCTGACCCCATAGTGGGTACAGACGAAGCTCCCACTGCTGATGCGCCAACCAGGGTACCCACAGCCAAATCAAACCACAGCCTTGTTATTCCAGCCCATGGCTTGTTAAAGGTTGCCAGCCTCTTTTCTAGAAGCATAGCATTTAACTTTTTATAGACTGGTTTAATAAAAATCATGTGCCAGTTATGGCCCAAATCTTACAGCAGGCCCACCACAGGAAAATCTTGCTTCCACACATAGCCCCACATCTTTTCATGAGGCTTAAATTCCTTTCAGCGCTTGAGAAAATTTAACTTTAATGAAAAAAAATAGGGAAAATCCTATTGAATTTATGATAGCTAGCAAACATAATTCCTGTGGGTTTTTTCCAGTGCACAAATGTTCCTGTAGTTCTTTTCAACAGCAAAGGGAAAGTCTGTTATGGAATAAAACTATGAGACTAATAATAAAAGAACAAATAAAAGATTTTCCCCCTCCCTTTTCTTTTTGGTCCAGAAGTCAAATAAGATTAGGTATTATTGGGAATAAAACAGTACTTTTTATCAAACTACTAAATGTTGCGGTTGACAGATTTTACATATGTGTTTCTCCCTACTGTGCATATGGCTACATTCCACTGTTAAACAGCATGTCACATACAGGAACATTAACTTTAGAAATAAACCTAAAATAAATTTTAAAATAAAATTGATACAAAATTTATAAAAATATAAATAAAAAATAAACACTAATATAAAATTTATAAAATTTTAAAATCATTTATATAAAAGGGGATTAAATAAATACCTTTCTACCGTGCAAGATTTTCATATCATCATACCCTTTGGTTAGATTGTCAAGCTCTTAATAAATGCATTCCATGAAGTTAATGGTCATGTTTCTAGAACATATTATGTCCAATAGATCTATATGTAGTATTCACCATTAATGACATTTAAAATTCCTGGCAGAACAACCTACGATATCTTTTGAAGAAGATGAATGGAAATAGATCTGCTAGTCCAGGTGTAAAATCTCTGTAATAAAGAAATAAATAAATAAATACCATATCCGTGCACAGATAAAGTCAAGTAATATTTTACCTTTATTGCATACAGTTACACAAAATGAATATTAGCTCTACCTCAGTTAAATGTCACATGTTTTCTAATCATTGCATTGTCTGTGTATTTGACCCTTTTAGAAAGACTAAATATGAAATTACTGGTACTGTACCTCTAATCTGAAAATCTGCTTGAAGATATGCCTCACTGGAGATGGTGTCAAAAGCCTGTAGAATCAGGATAGGTTCCTAGCTATCTATTTTTCTTTTTCATTTATCACAAAGGTAGCCTTTTGGAAATTGTATTGCTTCCAGTCCACATACTTGCTTTGAGTTTTTGCTACAAGATTTCCATTTGGAAATCTCAGTAATTGCCTAGATCATTTTTGTGTCTTTACAATCTAGTTTTGCCTTTGAAATACTATTTGGGCATAGACATGGTAAGAAATGTTCATGTTTGATAAAAACACACTTTTCCTTTTTTTTTTTACATGTTACTTTATAAACATTACTTTATAAACATTGCCATTTTGCTCTAATTGAAGATGAAATCATGTATGTGAACATTTTGTTTCACAGCATTAATTTTGCATTTAAACCCCCATCTTGCAAAACCCTGTGTACATGCTTTCCTTTAAGCATGTGAGTGGTATCATAAATTACCAGGTAAACAGATTGAAGACTGCTTAAACAGAAAGAATCAAGAAACTATGAATGTAGACAATTGTATTTCCCTGCTCAGAAAAGAAGACATTCCACTCTCCAGCATGCTCAGCTGTCTCTGAACTCTTGTCTCAGCTGTGCGCGCCAGAAATCAGGAGCAGGAGACCTAGGACATATATGTAAAATGAGACTGCCCAAGTTAAAATTGGAGGCTTGGTTAAAGAAATGTAAGCTCTTCCTACTCTCTAGTGAATATATATATATGTGATCTTCAGCAGCATAATGGTATTTGGGATCATCATGCTATATACAGAACAGTACACTCTTCTATGTGGTGAGAGTTTTTGGAAAAAAATATCTGAATGATATAATATTATTTTAAAAGAGTAGAGTACATTCTGTGAAGTTTGTATGCTACAGTGATATAGTGTTTATTAACTTTCAAACTGGATCAAAGAGTAGAGCACAGCTCATTTCATTCTGTTGTATTCCAATCAATATTCACTTGCTTCTCCCACTGAGTTTTTATAGTTATTGATTATGGAAAGATTCTGTCAATACACAAAAGTGGATGATTTCTTTTTAATGCTAGGGACAAGATAAATGAATTCAATTATTAAATAATTTTCTCTATTTAGACTTCCTGTATTTTACCCTTTAAAATGTGACCCAGTTGCATCTAATTTAAACATTTTAGTTCCAGGAACTATATTCTTTGTTTCTCAGGATGTTTTAGTGTACTATTAGAGAAGTGATGTAAATAAGAAGATAATAAATAAGAATAATAAATAAATAAATACAAAAATAAACTTTAATGTGTGATATTTAAGTACAGTGTTACCTGTCAGCTCTGTGTTCCTGAGGGAGCCCTGGCACCCAACTTGCTGGATTTACAAAGGAAATTTTCTATTCCCCACCCCTGCCCCACACACAAGCAGAAGAAAAGTTTAATAGGCAACTCGGGCCATACATTCCCCAGTTCCAGTATGGGAGGCCTATTTAAACTTGATTGACTAAAATTTGGTTGCTGAGTTAGGGAATGATGAGGCAAGAGACAGAGTCAGAGGGGGTATGGGTGATATTTGAACAATGGTTAAGGGTTCATCACAGCATCCAGTCTGTTGGAGCCCTAACCACAAATGCTGTCATACTTTTCCTGGGATGATTGGTGGAAGTCCTCCCCACAAAGTTTATGAGCACTCCAAGTAATCCCCTTAAGTCTGTTAAAAGACTACAGTAAAATTTGAAAGTCATGCTAAACTGAGGCTTATTCACAAGTGTTAAATACAAAACACTGATGCTGACTTCACAGTGCAAGCATAGCTAAGCCATCTGAGAAGAAACAATGTGGTATCCCCTCCAGCATATCTTCTGTATTCATAATAATTTCAAGCTGGCTCCTACATGTCTGGTTACTCCTGGAAGTTAGTGAGTAGCAGAGATGAAGCCAGGATTAAATCCTCATGTTTTATCATGTGTTCCAGCTTAGAAGATTTTATAGAGCAGGGGTGGGTAACCTGCAGTACATGTACCACAAGTGACACAGGCAGCCTCTGTGTGTGTCTTGTGGTAGATTAGGGAGTGGCAGGCTGGGCAGGGAGCAAAAAGCAGAGAAAAAGATCAGGAGAGAACACAGTGCAGGAAACAGAAAGCAGAGCAGTAGATTGGGCAGGGAAAGGGGATCAGAGTAGCACTTGGGGTGGGTGTAGGGTTAATTTGTGGAACACCTGCTAAAAAGCTTAGCTCCCACTGTTCTAGAGGATCCTACTGGTGTTATTTAATGGTACACAGTCAGTGCTAGTGTCTTCATTTCTACTTGTGGGAGAGCTTGGTCATACCAGAATGTGAGACATACTAATAGAAACTGAAGTAAAATATTATAAAGGGTCAGACACCTCCTAATCCACTGCACTTTGCACAAGTAGTATCAACATTTTAGGACACATAGGCTATGTCCAGATTTCATAGATATTAGGGCTGGAAGGGACCTCGGAAGATCATCGAGTCCAGCCCCCTGCCCAAAGGGCAGGAAGTCAGCTGGGGTCATAGGATCCCAGCAAGATAAGCATCCAGTTTCGTCTTGAAGGTGTTCAATGAAGGCGCTCAAACCACCTCCGGTGGCAGGCTGTTCCAGACCTTGGGGGCTCGGACAGTAAAGAAATTCTTCCTTATGTCCAGCCTGAAACGATCTTGTAGTAGTTTGTGACCATTCGACCTCGTCATCCCTTGGGGCGCTCTGGTGAACAAACGTTCCCCCAGATACTGGTGGTCACCCCTGATAAACTTGTAGGTGGCCATCAGATCACCCCTGAGCCTGCGCTTTTCCAGGCTAAAGAGCCCCA
>NW_005842199.1:1728839-1729092 GCF_000455745.1 Alligator sinensis | reverse complement strand
TGGCTCTTCTCTGGACTCTCTCAAGCTTCTCCACATCCTTTTTTGAATTGTGGAGCCCAAAACTGGACGCAGTACTCCAGCTGCGGCCTCACTAAGGCCGAGTACAAGGGGAGAATGACGTCCCGGGATTTGCTTGAGAAGCATCTATGGATGCAAGCCAGCGTTTTGGTCGCTTCACTAGCTGCAGCATCGCATTGCAGGCTCATGTTCATCTTGTGGTCAATGATGACCCCCAAGTCTCTTTCTTCCATAG
>NW_005842199.1:1687059-1728186 GCF_000455745.1 Alligator sinensis | reverse complement strand
TTGTCAGGGCCAGCTGACTTGAAGGTATCCAGCTTCTCAAGATGTTCCTTCACAAAGTCAGCATTAATGGAGGGCAGGGGATCACCCTCACCTGGACTTCCCGGCCCTGTAGCGGGCATGGGCGTCCCATAGGGCTGATGAAAGACTGACGAAAAGTACCTATTTAATAGGTTGGCTTTTTCCTGGGGATCAGTTGTCCATTGCAGGGGTCCAATGTTGCCCCTGCTTTTCCTCCGGCTCCCCACATATCTGAAAAAGGACTTTTTATTGTCCTTGATGCTCAAAGCTAGCTGGAGTTCAGTTGCAGCCTTGGCTTTCCTGGTCTGCTCCCTACAGGACCGGACCAGATGAGCGCATATGTGTGCTATGTGGCACTGCAGACCTTTCTGCGGTGCCACACAGCACACATGCAGGAGATCCCAGGGTGAAAAAACCCATGCTAAAAAAAAGTGGGGTAGAGCATGTGGCAGCAGCTCACACCACCCAAAACCAGTGCTTGGTTGGCTGGAGCCCAAGTAAGGCTGCTAGGGCCAGCACTGTTGCTGGCCCCAGCCTCCCCTACCCAACCTGGGGTAACCAGCTACATGCCAGAGGTCATGCAGCATGGGCATTCCCCAGGGACAAGTAGCAGTGGCACAAGGTGTGCCACTGCTACTTGTCCCCGGGGAAACAAACGTCTGTGCTCATCTGGACACGGCCATAAGTGGATTTTCATCACTGCATAAAATGAAGTTCCAGATTTTTAAAACATTTATGGTGTTATATAAAGTATATGAGATAGTGGCAAATAAATAGTCACCTAAATGACACTAAATTTCTCAGCAAGGATCATCATAAGGGAAAATTTTATCTAATCATGTATAATAATACCCAAGAATGGAACTAAGTTAATTTTAAATAGTGTATCTATCTTAATGTAGGGGTGTAGGTTGTAGCCGTGTTGGTCTAAGGACATAGGCAGACAAGGTTCCTTGGGTGAATCTGATATCTTTTATTAGACCAACCCAAAGAGTTGGAGAACAGTTATTAAGCAAGTTTTCGGGTTCAAAAACCCTTCATCAGGCTAAGGAAGTTTCAGCAGTTGGTGTGTGTTCTTCCTGGATGGAATGAAAAGTAAAGAAGCCAGAGGCTGGGCTGGGAAGTCAGTTGTCAGGCAGATTATAATGTGTCATAAATCTATCTTAATGTCACATTCATGGGGAAAAAAATTAATTGGGTAGGAATATAGAAGTTGTGGTACCTAGAAAATTTAAGGAACAATTTCAAGCTTTTCCACTTAATTTGTAACCCTACATTTCACCAGATTCTGTGAGTAATCTTAATATTTCAAGCAAAAATGTTTACTTATTATATGAGTGAAACATTCCAAAAGCAACTTCACAAGGACCTCAATTGTTCAACAATTATACATGTCAACTGGACTTCAACCTTTGCTTGAAATAAAGTGAAACCACTCACATGAGTAAATGCTTATGAGCATTTACAGGCAAGCCCAAAGCAGCTAAACAACTTACAAGTATAACCTAGTTGACAAGAAAAGTAACAAAAATTACTTTTTGTAATTCATCAAAGAGCAAAGCTGATTCTCTTTGCAATAATATAAAGTAGCCAACAGAATAATAGTTTATACACTTTCTCCTTCTAACAGGCAATTAATTCCTGTTGAATGACTATGTATATATTTTCACTAAATTGGACATTTACATTCAAGATTAGATAATGAATCTTATTCACATAATCTGAGTGGAATGCAAAGACAGCAGGAAGAAACAAAAAGAATGATATCTATAAAAAGTTTAAAAGAAACAAGCAAGTAAAAATAATAGCCTATAAGTACTGAAAAGACTAGTTGTTATACTTTATAAATTGTAAATGGCCTAGAATTTGAACAACTAAACAAGTGATGTTCATGTTTTAAAATAAAGAACACTTAAAGGAAAGGTGAAGAAAAGATTAATTTGAATACAATTTATGAGAAGTAAGGGCATTACACATTGTAAGTTAGATAATGACCAGTTAGAAGCAAGAAAGCCTGGGATGAAAACATTTATTATTCCTGTTAATAATGCTTAGCTCTTATTTAGCACTTTTCATTTTCAAAGCTCTGTACAAACATTAACTCTTTCTTGGTTGTGTCTACACATACAAATAAGTGCACCTAAAATTAATGTGCATTAAGCTAATGCCCATGAAGCAATTTTTGGCAGGTGTTTACACTTGCAGGAACTTGGGCATGTCTACACGAGGCGCATTAATGGTCATTAACCTAAGTGAATGCACATTACGGGTGCACATCTACACATGCACACCCTTAATGTATATAAACTTAGGCTAATCACACCTAAATTCGATACCCTCAAATACAGGTATCAAATTTAGGCACGATTAGTTAATGCGCATTAACACATGCGTAGACACAACCCGGCACTAACTTTAGTGCTCGGCCTGACCTGCCACTACGGGGCTGGCCTGAGGCCAGCCCCAGGGAATATCCAGGGGCTGATGTACTAGGCACCTCCCCGAGGGGCCTGCCCACTAGGCCCAGCCCCCCCTCCCCCACAGCCTTCCACTCTGAGCTAGAAGACCCAAAATATTGTAAATAGTTTTCCCTGTGTATATAGTTTCCCACTTGTAAGCGGGTTTTCTATTGTTGGTGGGTGGGGAGGGTGTTGGAGGGGCTCTGTTGGTTGATGGGGGGAGGAGGGAAGGGGGAAGGGATGGAGATGGGTGTTGTGAGGATAATAATTTATATTTTGTTTCACCTGCATGTGTCCTGAGAGTGGTGCTGGGGGTGGGCAGGGAATAAAGTGTGTGGGGGCAGCGAAGCAGGTGGGTTGGAACGAGGAATGCAGGAGAAGTGGGGTCAGGCAGGGCCTCCCACAACCAGTGCCCTGGCCCCCACTGGTGTATGTGCAGCTGTCCCAGGGCCTGGGTGGAGGTAGGAGGGTGGGAACAGAGGCAGATAGCAGGGCTGCAGGGACTTGGGACTAATTTTAGTGCTAGGTCCCTGCACATGTAGACATCTGCCAAAAATCGTTTTATGCCCATCAAATTTAGTCATGATTAAATGCACTTGTAGATGTGCCTTTTAGGACTAAAGTAAGTGCAGTTGGCACAAAAGTTAATCCCAAATCCCTTCAGCTCTGCCATGTGCCCCTGTGGCCACTGGGGGGAGCTCCATCCTCTGGTCACATGGCTGCCAGCACTGGGCAGCCATGTTGAAGTCAGAGCCAGCTGCTAGCACTAGGCAGCCATCTTGAAAGCTCTGATCCCTAACCAGCTTCTTCCCTGCCCAGGAACTGCATGCTTAGCACCTGCTGCCGCAGCTCCAGAACCCCCTCCCCACTCCCTGCAAGCCAACTACTCTGCTGCACTGTTGCCCCGGGCTTGGGATTTGCAGGGCTCCCAGACAACTGGGGTGAGGGGCTCACTGTGCCCTTGCTGTCCCCACAGAGGGCCTCTCTGGGGGGTGGCCTGAGGCCAGTCCCCCCCCCATGTCACCACTGTGCCCTGAGTATGCTCCTGCTGTGCGTGCCCCAGGCAGTGTGTAATGAGCTATTTGTGTAGGCTGAGGGGTGCCTGACCCACTATGCCCTGCTGCTGATGATCCTCCTGGTGCCCCGGGAACACCTGCACTCCTGGTTTGGGACCTGAGCAATGATGGCATAGGGGGCAAGCCAGGCCACTGCCTGGAGGGCTACCTGTGGCAGCTCTACATGTCCCTGCCCCCCACTGCCAAGGAGGACATCACCACTGGAATTGATGCCTTCCTCGGCATGAGAGCCTGGTGCCCACCCACCTATGGGAACACAGGTTGCTCAATAGAGTTCTGTACTGTTTCCCACCTGTCTGTGTGCTGTGGGAGGGGGGAACCCAGGGCCATGAGGCAGGGAGTGGGGGCAGGGGCCAGGTGCAGGGGCAGGGGTGGGGACTGGGAGGGCCCTCCTCAGGGTGGGACTTATCATGTGTCCGGGGCTGGTGAGGCTGGCAGCTTGGTGTGGGCCTTCTCATCAGCGATGGCATCTGGTTGCAGGGTGCACCCCCCCAGGGAGAAGCTGGCACTGCTGGTGCCCTGAGGTGGTGTGGCCAGTTAATCTTCATATTGGTGCTTGGGGCTGCACCAAGGGTGAGGCAGCCACTGGCTAGGGCTCCCCAAACTGCCAGGCGATGCAGCAGGCAGGGAGGAAGACAGGATGTGACTCTCAAGACCCGGGATCCCCTTGTCTGGTGACATGTCACCGGAGGTATCAGGACAGGGTGGGGGCTTGGCCCGGCCACCCCTGCTGGTGGCACTTGCAGGGGGTGGCCTGGCTCCTGAGGCACCAAAATGTGGGTCACCTGCTGCATAAAGGGCATGGACTTTTGGGCACGACTGGACCAATGACTGAAGTCAGTCATGGCCTTCCACTGTGCCTACAAGACCTTGACCTTTACATGGCAGTGCTGCGCTGACCAGGAGTGCCCTCACTCCTGCATCCCTCCTGACAGGGCCTCATAAACGTGGGCATTTGAGTGCCCACCCCATGTGAACTGCCTCTGCATCCCAGAGTACCATGAGATCACGCACTTCCTCCTGGGTCCAGTTGGGGACCCTGGCAGTTGGCAAAGGTGTGTGCATGCAGGTGCTGCCAGGGCTTAATAGAGAGAAGAAGAAAGACATGGCTGTCCTGTGCCGGCTGTCTGGGCTCCTGTGCAGCTGTCCCTGCATATCTGACCCTGGACAGCTGCCAACAGTGCCCAGTGCAGGGGCACAGCCACGGACTGGGAGCCATGCAGCAGAGGCCCTTCACCACAGGACCTGCAAGCACAGGAAATAGCTTGGGGCAAGGAGCAGAATGGAGCAGGTGCTGGCCCTGCTGACAGAAACAGGCAGCATCCCTGGGAGATCTCAGGGCTGGCAAGGGGTGCAGCAAGCTGCAGCCCTTTGCAGCACTCACCTGTGGCCAAGCAGCAGCTCTGGAAGGGGACAGGCTAGGCAGAGGCAGCCTGTGGCCTGTCCAGGGGGACACATGGGGTCTGCTGGACTTCTGCACAGATCAGCAGTTTTGTCCAGGCTCCTGTGGCATGTGCCCCAGGCATGGGTAACTGATGCCTCCCGAGTCTGCCAATCGCCGAGCCAGCAGCAACCCAACAACCAATTGCCGAGCCAGAGGCAAAACCAAAAGTGCACTTCTGCTGGCCCCTCCACTTTCATGGCTGGGTTTCCAGGGGGTGCAC
The DNA here is from genome assembly GCF_000455745.1 of Alligator sinensis. Lineage (NCBI taxonomy): Eukaryota > Metazoa > Chordata > Crocodylia > Alligatoridae > Alligator > Alligator sinensis. The sequence continues at coordinate 1,722,969 of NW_005842199.1, read as the reverse complement.
GGCCAATTTCAGGGGGTGTACATGCACCTGCTAGGTGTCACCAATGGCCCCCGGGGCACAAAGTGGCTGCTCACTTTTATAGCCTGCAGCTAGGGGAGCCAGAGAGCAGCCCAAACATAGGGAGGAGAGGCAGTCAGCCAGGAGCCCTGGGGCTGGGTTCAGGCTGGCCCCCTAGTAGCTGGGCAGACCTGCCACTAAAGTTAGTGCTGCATCACATCTACACGTGAGTTAATGTGCTTTAATTAATTGTGCCTAAATTTTATACCTACATTTGCATTTGTAGGTATCAAATTTAGGTGCAATTAGCCTAAATTCACTATTTGAATGCACATTAAGGGTGCACATGTGTAGACACATGCCCTTAATGTGCATTAAATTAGGCTAATATGTATTAATGTATCTTGTATAAATGCATCTCTTGTGAGTATCATTATTCTATTTACAAGTAAAACACAAATAAACACTAAGCCTAACTTTGCAAAAGAGGTACACGGTCAAAAATTGGAGAGCCCGAATTCAGACACCAAAATCAAAAATTGTTGTCTAAATGACTTTCCCAAGATAAAGCAGAGTTTCTCTAGCAAAATAGAGTTAAACTTCAAGAGCTCTTAGTTTAGTAGAAAATGTTCTCTATAGTACAATCCTCTTTTTATGTGTAACATGAAATGACAATCAATGAGCAACCCTATCTTGTAGTATCACTTGTTTAAAACAGTTTCAAGAGACAAGGCACTTGAAATACCTTCACTAGAATGATGGAAATGGTTTTGCAAGAACAAAAGTTTCTGTCCTCCAGGTACACACAAGTGCTATTTTAGAAAGAAAAATTAAAATGCCCCATATTCACTTTTCTTCTAATATTTGCATCCACTTAACACATAACCAGCACAACAAATTTGAAATGTGTCAGAAGTGGTGCAGGAAGCCTCTGTAATAATACACTAGACCATCAGCTTAAACCATGTACTGATCTAGAGCAAGGCTGTCCAGCTGGTAGCCTGCGGGCAGCCTGCAACCCATGAGGGGTAAGCTGTGATGCCTGGGCTCTCACCCAGCCTCTGCTCATATGGAGAGATGAGGGGGAATAAAGGCCATGCTGCAGAGGGGGAAACCGGGGCTGCATATGGGAGTGAACCATGTGGGTGCACATTGCAGCAGGTTGTATTGGGGCCACTCAGGAAGGATGGTACTCAAGACAGCAGTGGAGGGAGCACCCTTATGGGCATGCATTGCAGTACAGGGGAGGGGAATAGCACGTGTACCCACATAGCACAGTGGGGCGGAGGAAAGAGGGTGTGGCATGCGGGGAACAGCCCGCATAGAGTGTGGTTTCCAGGGGCTTAGAAGTTGGACCCCCCTCCCCCCGCACTTCCGATCTAGAGCAGTCACCTAGGCCTGCAGCAACAACTACCTGCTAAATACTTACACACTGTCTGACAGTGGTGTAACAAATAAAGTTGACACCCGGGGCAAACCCTGTGGGGAAGGGAGGGAGAGCATATGGGCTCCAAGATGGGGTGGGGATAGGGTATACTGGTTCTGAGACAATACACTGGTGGGGACAGAGGGGGCAGAGTGTGCCAGTTCCAGGAGCAGGGGCCAGAGAATAGAGCCTGCAGATTCTGAAAGTAGGGGAGATAGAGCCTGAGAACACGTGGTTCTGAGAGCAGGGGGCAGGAACTGCTCTGCCTACCCCTGCTGTTGCTCTCAACTGTTTTGGTGTTTCTAGCATGGGCATGCTGCCAGGGCACAGACTGTCAGGGTGGGGGGTGATATTGGAACCCCTCTAACTTGGCGCTCGGGGTGAGTGCCCCTCTTGCACACCCCTATAGTTACGCTACCGCTATTTGATTATCAGAGCTCTGCTGTGAGTTGCACCTGTGATCTCTCCATGGGCACAATTTCCAGGTGACAGACTTGCAATTCTCCCTGAAAGGATTAACATGCTTACCCCTACTATCCTGTTTACAGGGCGGTGGTATCTTAGACAGCCCTTCTGGAATGCACCCTTCAGATGACAGCTTTTTCTCCTTTCATGTCTTTCCTAAAACAAAAAGCCTGATGGCAGTGCCTTGGCACACATGCTCAGGACCCCTTAAAGCCATCTTCACTGCCTAATCACTTAGCTTGAGTGTGCGAAGAGCAGGAGCAATGGGTTAGGCTTGTTTCCCAGCAGCAGTCCCAGGCTCAGCGGGGGAGTCCTATAGACATGGCCTGTGGGTGGAACCCTGCAGTTCTCCTACTCTCAGATTAGAGCCCAGGGTGGCAGCTCCCCTATTTCTAACTGTGTTGCCATGACAGGTCTAACTGTATTTGGCACTTGTACAAAATTTCCCCCTAGGATCCTGTAAGCAGCCATTTATTAAAGTGACTCAAAAACAGCTTCTTCAAAACACAAGTATTATTTATTTGCCCAAAACTACATACCAGACAGAGAGGAGGGTTAAAATGACAACAGTATACACTCCTCTGGCTCACCTAATCATTATCTTTCCTTGCATCTTTTGGTATTTTCCAGTTAGCCCAATTATCTCTGGTCCAGGAGAAACAGGTTCTTTTTCATTTCCCTTTTAGCCTCTTCTTCCCTCAATTAGCTGTTTTCCATTCTTGTCCTCTCTTTTTTGCGGACAGTCTTAAATGGGTTAGTTCCCCTTTGGCCCTAGGCTTGCGTCTGGGCAAAATTAACCTATCTTGTTGGTGCCAGGAAAGTGGGCCTTTTCTAGTTAATCAGTCTACTATTGTTTCTTAAGGGAACCTTGGTATTTTCTTTGTCATGGTGTCATTTCATGTTTGTTTCCCCTTGACATCCTCCTTTGAGTTAATACTATGAAGTCAAACAGGTAATATCAAACAGGTAAATTGAGGTGCGTATGATATTAATAATAATAAAGATAACTCAATCTTTCTCCACACTCATCATATTAAATATTAAGTAGAATATTTAAATATCATAATATGATATTAAAACATGGGACAAAATAAAACAAGCCATATTTACAGAGGTTCTCATTTATAAAAAGGAGAAAAACAAAAGAAAGTTTGAGAAACAAAAGGAAAAAAGAATGGCATGGATAGACACTTTATTTTCAAGCTTTTCTAACAAAAAAAGGAAGCTAACAATTATAAGAGATTGCCAGGCAATACCTTTTTAGCTTTGATTGTTTCTGTCTTACTGTGCAAGGCTTGTAGCAATTCAGACAGGAAGAGGATTTTTTCTGCACATTAGTATTGAAGGCTAAGTAGAAAATAGGTGCTGAGCCGCTTGTTTCCAATGAAGGTGGTTTAGTTTTAAAAATATGTTACTTAAGTCATAAATGTTCCTTTCTTATATTTAAGTGTGCAATTGGAAATAAATTAGTCCTGAAAGCACAGAATGCTGGAAGCAGCTCTATGGGGTTCATGGGGTCATGGCTGCAGAAGAGTGGGTATGTCAGAATGTGGTGTGGGTCCTAGGTGAGACCCGGATGATTTTCAACACAGAGTACAGAACTGGTTCCTATACGTGCTGCACATGGGCAGATGTAGGATCCTGAAAAAGGGGATGCAGGTGGTCTGGTGCATCATCTCTTAACTCATAACACAACACAACACAACACACCTTTTTCATAGATTCATAGATGTTAGGGTCGGAAGGGACCTCAATAGATCATCGAGTCCGACCCCCTGCATAGGCAGGAAAGAGTGCTGGGTCTAGATGACCCCAGCTAGAGGGTTATCTAACCTCCTCTTGAAAACCCCCAGGGTAGGGGAGAGCACCAATTAAAAAGGAACTAGAAGCTTTACTAGTTATGTAACTAGTAAAGCTTTACAAGGTATGCTAGGTACCTTGGGCTATGGTATGCATTTTAAGATCCAAGCAAAAAGAAACATAACTGAGAAGGGGGTGAGTTTGGAGAAGGTGGGGCAAGCACCTGGTGCCAGGGGAGTAACTGTTACCTCTTAACCTAGCCACAGACGGAACACTCTCTGTGCCCCTACACGTGGGTCCCCCAGACACTGCAACATGACCTCAGATTCTCTCTCACCACCCTTCATGCATTGCCTATGCCCCCTCAAATCCCCCCTCCTCCACTGTGTCTTGTTATCTCACATGCTTAACCCTACTCCATTGCGCCCCAAGCCTCAGACCCCACCATCCCATTCATGCCCCCCTGAAACCCTACCATTCCCCCCACTGCACCATGAACAACTGCACCCTACACAGACCTGTCCCCCTCATGTCCCTGAACCCTCACTATCATCCTAACACCCCACTGAACCCTCATCAGCCTCTCTGAGCCCCCAAACCTTATTGCAGCCTCTCACACCCCTTGGGCTCCTGTCACCTACAATCCTTCTTGTTTCCAACCCTGCTTACACATACCCATTTTACCCCCATAGCCTCAAGCCCCACCTGTCCTTTACTCCCCACCCCCATAACACCCTGGCCTCTCCTCATCCCAGATCTCTCTACCCCATAGGACTCTCTACACGCCAAAAGCTCCTGGTATTCATGACCCCCTCATTCAGCTACCCACAATCCCTGGGAACCCCTTCCTGTCAGCACCCCTCCCAAACAATTCCCTCCACCTCTTACAATCCCTAACCATGGGGCAAGTTGGGGTAGGACTATAACTGCCCCACTGCCTCCCCCTTTTCAGCATGCCCATAGTTGGAGTCCACTTCCCTCCACTATCAACATACAGAAACAGTTTGAGTTGGAGGAAGACTCATTTTAGCTGTTCTGCTACCTAGGGAGACCAACCCCTCTTATCCATCCATGCCTGACTGCAGACCACTGTGGCTGCATTTCTGTTTCAGCCTCCATCATCTGCTCCAATGAACAACTAAGGACAAGGTCACTGCAGTAATTTACCTCTTTGCTTCACCTTTGTAACTCCCATGTACCTCTGACTGCTATGTCACTATGCACAGATCAGCTTATCTTCATTCCCACACTTCCTCTCCTCTCCCTGTCTCTGACTTGTGGATTCAAAACCCTTAGGAACAAAGCCACCCAATACAGGTTATTAGGTAGCTACTGGACATGCTGGGGGTGAGCAGAGAAACATTATTAGGAGTACATAACAGACAGGATAATTGTAGAGGAAATAATAACTGGATTAGTGGAAGATCAGGGGGTTGTTAACTTCTAAGGAATGAGGAGGTTAGCAGGAATCAAGGAGATCAGGGGTGGCCAACTTGCAGCAAGAGTGCCACAAGTAGCACGCGACAGGTCAGGGAGGAGACTGGCAGCACAACACCATATGGGGAAGGAAGCAGAAGGCAGAGCAGGAGATCAGATGGGGGCACAGGGAAGGGAGCCAAAAGCAAAGCAAGAGATCAGGCAAGGAGCAAAGAGTAGGGAACAGAAAGCAGAGCAGCAGATTGCTCAGAGAATGGGGACAAGATCGGCACTTGAAGAGGGTGCAGAGACAATTTGTGCAAGTAGCTAATTTGTGGAATGCCTGAATGCTAAATAGTTTGCTTTAAACTTGGAGAGAAGCAGGAATTAAAGGGTGATTGCACCCCCAGAACTTCCCCTGGCTCTACCAGTGGTGTTGCCACTGGCTGTCAGACCGTGTGTATAATGTACTGTTAACTCTCTGATGGGAGAAACAATCTAATTCTTATTAAAAACAACAGAAAGACTTCTGCTAACTTCAATGGAAATTGAAACAGACACATAGTGCAGAGATCTGGCTAATGCTGCTAATTAAAAAGCATTAACTAATCCTTGTATTGACATCCTGGGAACAAGGAACCTACTACAGAGTGGTTGTGCCCATCCTCCTCATTTTCCCAGGATACTCTACTATTTCTTCAAAAAAGGACATAGGGAGTGATTACATAAGCAGCAAGAGTGAGGGTATTGCATGGAACTATGTACTCCTGCGCAGATGTCCCTGAAGTCTTATCCCTACATGTACCATGTTAGTAGTAAGTGTAATGTTTGTGGATACTTCTATTTAGCTGGGGACTTCTTAAAAAGTTATTTCTTGTGTCTAATTTCAAAACACTAAAATCTCTCAAATCTCTATATTTAAAAAAAATCATTAGTCTTGATGCATACCTAGGTAAGCAGCATTCCACTTAGATAATTTAAATAGATCAGGTCTATTCTTATGCTTACTGACTATATATAACTGCACTTTTAGTTTACCAAGAAGATGCAACTACTGTATTTGCTCACATAACACATGCACCTTTCCCAAATATTAGCCTTCCAAAATTTGGGTGTGGGTGTCTGTAACAGGGTGCCTGCTCGGGGCCAATCTCCATGGCCTGCCCACCTGTTCTTGGGCCAGCTACCCGCCTTCTTTCCCGCCACGCCTTGATTTTAATTGATTAATTAATAGATGTCAATTAAGCAGGAGGCTGCCCGTTTTGCTGCCCCAATGCCAGGGGGTGCTCTCTGTGGCTCCTTTCCTCCCCTACACCACAGCCCAAGCCTCGCAGATGGCATCTAGGTGTTCTTACCAATCACCGGCCCCAGAATCTGCCTATCAGGACCCCTCCAAGATCCCTCCATTCAGGCGACTTGCCCCGCCTTCATTCAGGCTACCTGGCTCCCTGAAACTATTTTCCCCTCTTGGGTGTGGTCCCCCAGGACCTTTGGCTACCCGGCCTGGCCCAGCCCTGGCCCACCTCCAGGCCAGTCAGGACCCCAGGCCCCCGGCTCTTGGCTGTCCCTCGCGGTGGGCCCCTGGCCCTTTTGACCGTCCTGGTCCTGGCCCCAGCATGGGCCAGTCGAGGGTACTCTCTTGCTCAGGTTGAGTCTCTAGCCCTTCTCTCTCTCCTGGGGTCTCTCTCTGGGCTCTACAAACACAGGGGTTACCCACCCGGTGGTGGGGGCTAGGGGTTAAGGTGCCCCAACCCACCTTTCACCAGGGTGGTAACTGGCCTGACATTTCTTGGGGGCTCCCGCGCCACTGAGAGCCCCACCAGGCCTCCCACTCCCAGCAGGGTGCAGTTTTAGGTCATGCCCAGGACCAGGAGCCTCCTGACCATTCCCTACATCTCCTCCCTTACCTCCAGATGTAGATCTGCAGCCCTCCAGCCAGGCAATGTTGTTGCCTGGCCTCCAGCAGCCGAACTGCCCTGTTTATCTAGAAGACAGCCCCTGACTCAAAATGGGTGCCCTCATCAGGCACCTGGTGGCTGCCAGCTTCAGGACCTTAAAGTGGCAGGCACACAAAGTGCCCTGCCACAGTGTCTTAAGCAGGGAAGCTGATTTTTTTGTCTAGAATATAAGCATGGAAATGGTGCTTCTTTTCCTTCTCTTCCCTGCAGCAGCATGGAGGAATAGGCAGAGTCCAGCCGGGGCAGGTCCAGGATGGGGGGAGTTTTCAGTGGTGTGGTAACACCCCACTTTGATTCCTGCTCCACGCAAAGTTGATAATCAACTTGGCAGCTGTGGCATTTCTATTTGGGCAGTGCTAAGAGAGTCAATTGATTTCATGACTCATTTTAATCTACACGATCCTTTCTAAGATTTCTACTCCATAGGTGTTAATGACCCTTTCTCCTTTTTTAATGGTCTTTGTCACTGCGCAGGGCAATGAGGCTCCTGGGTGCCCTGGGAGTGGGGTGGATTCCTGTCTCTCCCTGACAACCCCCAGCCAATGGGGGATGGTGGCCCAGAAGGGGTGAGGGTCAGCTCCACTCACCTGCAGCCAGCTGAGCTTTAGAATCAGAGGCACGCACATCTCTGCTGCACCACTTTAAAAGCATGCTATCCCTACATGTGTGAGGGTGCACTGAAGATGACGCCATAAAAAGGCATCCGGAGCTTCGGCATGTGGCGGCAGCTGCTGTGGAGGGAGCAGTTGCAGCACGGGCAGCAAGGAGCTCCCCCACTAATCCAGTGGGACCCAACGAGGATGCTGGAGAACTGCCGCTGAGCCAGGCTGGAGGGAACCTGGAGGGAACTGAAGACAGGAGTTGCAAGGCATCCATATGATTGGTGGGACCCACCTCGGGACTGAGCCCAGGTACTAGATGCGTGAGTCCTTTTTCCCATGCAGCACCACACCTGAAGCACTCAGGGCTTTCCTTTATTTTGTGTTATGAAAAGGGAGACCTGAGACAGGAGTGTCCCTGTATGGCCCATGGAGGCATAGTGATAAGGGCCAAGGGGCCTTGATTTAATTTGAGTGTAAGAGCTGGCATGGGAAGGCCCCTCCTGGCTGTTTCCAGCACTCCCAAGGGGAACGGCTGAGTGCTAAGATGTCTAGGGGGACACCCAGGCATCACAAACTTTAGGAAGTATTTTGACATCAGTGTTGTCCTTCAGATAGTTGTGAAAACGAGCTAGGATATTTTGTGCTGCAGCCTATTACATCACAGTGGCTGCAACTAGACCAATTGGTAAGTGGATGGGGTGTAGGGGAGGCAGAGCCTAAGTCACCCGCTCCAGTACTGAGCCAGCCCAGGAGTGGAGAATCTCTCCCTATTTCTGGAAGAACCTCTCTTCCTATTAGTAATTACTGATGATCAAGATGTGGCGGGCAAGTAGAGGGGAGCCCACTCCAGGGCAGGAGGCTCTGGGTACCCGGCAGTATGTTAAGTTGAAGTGCAAAGGAGGAGTGATTGACACAGGAACTGCAACACGTGGCCCACAATATCACCACTGGCCCTACCCCAGGTACAAACCAGAACATGTGGCCCACAACATCGCAGCTGGCCCTACCCCAGGTAGTCTTGATGTTCCTTTCTTCTGTAAGTTTCTGTCTGTTAGCTTTTCTTGATATCTCTCCTCCTATTTCACAGTCTTATAGAATGTTTTTAGCTCTTTTCAAAATTATAGCTCCACCTATGAATTCCAATCTCCAGGAATGGCTACAGTTTGGCTAGTGGCAAAAAGATACCAACAATTTGCCAGTGAAAGGGCTAAAACTAAAGCTTTGGCCTCAGTAGGCAAGGGACAGTGAGTGAACTGTAGATTATGTCCTGTCCCTTCTCTAAGCAGCCATAACTCTATAAAAATATCTTCTTTGTTCATTCTGCCTTCCCAAAAACAAGGTCCATGTCTTATTTGGGGACATGTGGTATACAAGCAAATGTTGTAGTTTGGAAATTGAAGGTTGTGAGTTTAATGTCTCAAGCTCTACTCAGCATGATGTTGGTTAATGACCATAGTGGATTACATACACACACTATTACTTTTGTGTCCATACATATGCACCCACACAACATATATATACAAAATATTACTTTTGTAACAGATAATTGTGTATATGTGTGTATATATATATATATATATATATATATATATATAGGTGTATAACAAATGAGGGCCTATACATATAAGGGATAGTGGACTGTTACAAACATACTTTATATATATGTTAAGGAATCTAGATTTGTTCTTCTTGAAAGCAGGGTTTGCTTGGTATTTTAGATTTGAACAATGGACACTTTATTTGGAAAGAGGTGTTTTTCAACTCTATTATTGAACACCTTAATTTTTTTACTTTTAGCAATTTTTGAAGTACTTCCTGAGCAAGAAAGCAGTCTTTGTAATTTGCGCACAAGTTTCACTGAAAATTTCATCAAACTGACATGCAGAATTGATACTTACTGCCCTAAATTGAACCCTACATTCCTACAGTAAAGAATGTTTTTAAGGTTCTTTAGTTGTAAATCTATATATAAACTACAGGGTTTCTTGAATTATTATGAAAATCTATTTTATTTACTTTTAGTAAAATGGTACAAGGAATGGTATTTTGAAAGGTTCAAGAAGTTCCTTCTTGAGAGTGATTTTAAAGTTGTTACTATCTGGTGACTACTGTGATAACCTACTGTGTGTGAAATTAATTAATTGTTTTCACTGCAAAAACATCCACTTTCTGAAAAACACTATCAAAACTATCACTGGTTAGAAACTTTGAATGAACAGGCAAAGAACTTGCAGAGGCCTAGAGACTAAGCAATTACAACCCCATTTGTCCTTTAGGAAAGAATCAAGACACTTTTTGTGGGGTAATTTATACTGCTGCTGCCTGTGCTCTCCTCACTTTTGCCTTGACCCAAAGCCTACTGAGGTCAATGGAAATGCTATCATTGTCCAGCAGGCTTTGGATCAGATTCTTTGAATCAAAGCAGCACTTCAATCTCCAAAGCATTCAGGCAGGCACCTTTCACAATTGCTAACTCACTTTTTTTTTAATATTGCCATAGGCAACATTTTTTCTGTGTTTTCTCTATATGTTATTTCTATGACGGCTGTACTTTCATGTTTGTATCTGTTCCAGTTTTTATATTCTTTAATAAAGTAACACTATTTTCCCTTCCCCACCCCCCATAAGTATATGGTTAAAGCTTTTTACTGATCTGCAGTGACTTCAAAAAATCTGCTGAGGGCCCAGTCGTGTCTTAAAGGCACCAGTTTGCCTTTGGTGGGAGTTGCCCTACACAGAGAGTGCACCCATTGCTATGTCTCTCAGATGTGCATAGACAGCTATGCTTGTCCTTGCATGGTGGATAACAGACTTTCCATAGTCATGAATTCTCCTTAAGGCTGTCTATCCACTGGACCACACAGCCTGTCAGTGACAAAGTCACCCTAGAATACAAGGTATTAAACTTCCCCGTTTAACTGATCTCTGCTTGTGTGTGAGATCATTTGTCATTTGGTGATGGTTCTTTTTAAGGCTGAAAAATTTTAACTTTTAATTCAACTTCAGAGTAAGAAAAGATTTTTCTCTAAGCTGTTTGTGTATTTATATGCTTTCTACCTATCTGTTTGTAGATTAGACAAGCAGACACAAGAATTGTCTTGTAAAATTGTAGTTTCTTTTTAATAAGCTGCACTGACAGGCAATTATTCATGGAGACTGCTCTGTGCTAAATGTTTTCTCATGCTGTGCATCCCTGTCTCTTGATTGCAGGAATGTGCTCCTGTGAATTATAAGTAAATATGAACTGGTATGTATGAAACAACTTGCTAGAATTTCTCCCTATGTATAATATTGATTCTATTCTCCTGTATCATAAAATACTACAGCTCTGAAAAGGTAAATGTATTCTTTGCAACATAAATTCTCAGGAGACTTGTAAAACTTGTTCTTTATATTCCTTCACCAGAAAATATTTTGTTAATGCTTACATTTCAGGGCAAACACAATGAGCCAAGGGCTGTTCTGAAAGTCAGTGGCATTGTTTGGAGATAAGAGATTGTGGAAATAGCATAGATGTTACTCTTGGTTTTACATCAGGAATAGCACCAGTAAGTCTGCAGAACTGCACTAGTATAAACTAGGTCAGAATCTCTTCTTATTAACACCAAAGGGTGACGTCCTTACTCTAAGACAGTCAATGAGGGTTTTGCCATTAACTTCAGTGGAGCAAGATTTCAGCCAGAGTTCATCACTGATATCACCATAATGTGTTCTGAATTTTCATTTCATACTTGTGCTTGAAAACTTGAAACTTGTTCTAACTTACACATCAGGTGCCTATGGCCATAGGGACAATTCTAGCTGCCAGGAACTTCCCCAGAGACATACATGCTCCCTAACAATTTATAGGTGGCCCCTTGTAAACTGGTCATATAGTCCTAGCTTTTTATATCACCTTTACTAATTTGCATTAAAATTAACTGAGCTAAAAATATAGATGCTTTCATGTATCAGTCATTACATAGTTACTATAGTGATATTATGCAACTACAAATCAGATGGGAGGTGGTTCATGAAGTAACCACTCCATTAAAGTTGTGGTCCAAAATATGAAAATATGGAAACCCACTAGTCTGCTTCATGCTAACCATAAAAAATACCACAGGTTCAGAGGAAACCTCATCTGTTTATCTAACATAACATTGGCAAGTTTTAAGAATGGCCATTGAACAGAAAATTGGCTGGTCTAGAAATCAAAGTGTATTTGCAAATAGTTCTTGTGGAGTTTAAAATTACCTGAAATTGTTTTGTTTTCATTATTACCTAAAAAGGAGATATCTTATTCAATTTGAATTTTCTAGATTTTTAATATGACTGCAGAACATAACATTAATTCACATCTATTGAATACAGGAATAATGTACAAAGTACGCATCATGTGGTCAGAGTACTGCTTTCTTGGAAGTAAAAGAACATAAAGGACCAAGATACTAATATATATTTCTGATTACACTTATTAGATGTCCTTTATTTATTTTTGAAACTATATATATTGCTGAGATATCCCTTTCATGGTGTAATAGTTCTACTTCCATATTCACCATACTTTTGCTCAACATTTACTAAAGCATTAAAGCAAATAATTAACTTTTAAATGAAAATTCAATGTCATTTATACACATTTGAAGTTAAGGATGTGTTTAACTCCTTCCTTGAATAGGGACAGGCTTCCCTGTCCCTAATTGTATGCATATGCTTACAATTAAGCAGTTATTTAAGTGGTCTGTAGTATTATGGCCTTAGCTTTCACTACAACATAGTGAGTTTCTGTTTACACCAAGACTAAGCTATATGACTAATTTGAATAAAAAAAGAATTTCAATTACAAGAATTTTAGTGCATTTTTTAAAAGTGTGTTTGTCACAGTAAATAGGATTCATTAGGCCTGCCTATGGGTCTAATGAAAACAATACTTTATGGAAGACTGGTGTGAAGAGAGGAGAAATGACACATTTAAACCCAAAGCAGCTGAAGAAAGAAACTCAACTGCCTCACCAGACCTGGCAACGATGAGAGACTGGGAGACACTGCAGGAGACTCGCTTTATTAGAAGCTACTTGGTCCAGACTGGACTGCCCAGCAGCTGTGTAGGTATTTCTGGCCCACCACCAAGAGCAGAAGATGGGTGGGATGTGATCCACAGGGGAGCAGCAGTGTGGGAGCTCTGAGACACCGGAGGAGAGACCCCAAAGAAAGGAGAGCCAGCTGATTCCCTGCAGGGAGCTCAAAGGAGCCCTAGTAAGCTGGGAAATGCTAGCTTCAAGCTTGCAGCAGAGAAGTGGTGGGAGCTGGCTGGGAACCACGCCAGAGAATAAGCTGGCCACAAAGGAACCAACTGCACTCCGATTAAGGTCCTGAGGTTTTTTTTCCTTCTTTTTTCTTTGCATTCAGCTTTGCCAGAGGCGACATGTTTGAGCTGAGCCCCAGAATCAGGGCTGAAGATGAGAGAAACCAGCACCAGGCCAACTTAAAGGGAAAGACATGGGCTAAAGCCAGGTTCCTTTACCTTGGCCCCCCTGATTTTCCAGGGCCAAAAGGGGCCCATGACCTGGGTGATCAGACCCACCAGGGGATGCTGGGGGAGAGGCTGACACTTAAGCCCCAGGGCTGAGTCCCTGAACTGCAGAGAGATGATCTTAACCAAGGTCTTCATCAGTTAGTTCTTCTTTTTATGAGAGAAGACTTGCCCTGCATGGAGAGGGGAGAAACTCTATGGGCTTCTGGAACCAAATATGCTGTAGTTGAAGGATTCCATATGCAAGCTGCAAGGCCAAGAAGGCTGAGACACCTAAGTTCCAAGTTGCTTGTTTTGTGTTGCTCTTTAGGTTTTCTTACATGCACAATGCCCCAACAGGGTGACTGTTAAGGCCAAGGCAGCCACCATACATTGGAGATGGGCTCAAGACAACCACAAGCCTACAAGGTTGAAGAAAAGAAAGACATCACTCAGTGAAACTCAAGTATGAGATCAATGCTTTAATATCTGGGTGGCACATGGCTGGAGTGTAGGGGAGGTAGAAGCCCCAAAAGAAGAGCCAAACCCAGCACATCCCAGTCTATCTGTGGTGGAACTGAACACCTCCTGATAAAGTATCATTCAACTATGCTCCTCCTGACTGTGCTCCACCCTACCATTAGGCACAGTCAATAGAATTGCAAGGACAAATGACTGGCATTTCTATCAATGAACTGAAGAACAGGACTTTTTGCAGTCCATTCCTCATTTAGAAATGGATAGGGGACAAAGGGTTTAAAAACAGTGCGGTTCAGTATAAGACAGGACCAATGGCCACCCTAGAGCTAAATTGCAAGATCTACATGTGGTTCTAGACCATCTGTGATACCTGACTTTGGGTCTGGATGTCCAATGTCTACAATGCTCAGAGAAATTTTGATCTGGAATTCTGTTTCAGATCCAGGCTTTTGATAGATGTTCACCGCAGTGATGGGCACAGCAGCTTATATGTACATATGTAAAGTACCTTGGGATTCTTTACCGTTGAAAGGCGCTATGCACTGTAAAATACTGAGTGTAATACACACCAATAGGCTCAAAAAGGTGATATCTATTTGCACATAAGCTCCCGTGAAGATGAGTGTGTTCCTGGAATGTCTGGAAGAGACACCTCTTCTGCTCCTTCCTTCATAGATTCTGTCAAGCAAAAAAAATCCATAATGCATCTAAAAGCCTATAGGAACCCTACCCCTTTCCAAGTCAACCCTCATCGTCTGGCTGCATCTACCACTGCAGCAAAAATAATTTATAAATTAAATTATAAGAGTATAAAGCCATTGTGACTATATGGTGTGAAACGCTATATAACCAAGGACATAGGTGGGACATCTGTACACACTGACAGCAATGTTCCACATAAAAGAATTCCTAGCCAAAGTCTATCATCAATTTTGAAGGAGGAAAGTGCATGACAAATAGTTTTGAAGTGCAACCAACATGAGCTGTATTCATTATGTTAACTAAGTAAAAATGTTTACTCGTGGAAAAAATTCTGATCTAACATATTTGTAATATTTATTTCCATAATCAGGCATCACATTAAACACTTCTACTATACATCCATACTATTTTAAGTAAAAATTAATTCTGTTTTATTAGTGTCAGCTTGCTTCTCATCTACAAAAACAAACTATATGATAAAGAAGCACAAGGGAAACATGACAACAAAATTTCATTTTGGTTTTCTCAAGGCTTAAAATGCTTCTTACTCATAGGACAAAACTGTTCAGCTAAAATGTCATGCTGCCTCAAAGTAAATATAGTTATATAAGGTCATATAAGGGACAGCAGTGGCAAAAAGTGTTACATTTCACAACTGTATTTAATTTAAAAACTAATGTCTCTAACATGGTTTTGTAAAGATGAAATCATGCCAGACAAAATTGATTGCTTTTTTAATTAAATTATAAATTAGTGGATGAAGGGAATGGAGTGCATGTAAAGTATGTGGCCTTCAGTAAAGCATTGGATACAGTATTCCATAAAATGATGCTTAAAATAAGTTTAAAATGAATTGGGTATGAACATATTTACAAGGACTAGAATATAGTTGAAAGAGTGTAACAAGTAGTAATGCTAAGCACTAAAGGTGAAATCCTGGCCCTATTCAAGGATTATGCCAGGATTTCACTCCAAGAAAGGAGTTAGGATAAGTTTTCATTGACATGCTGTAGCAATCAGACTGAACTGTATATGCTGCATGGTAGATTCACTTTCTTCCAATAAAGACCTAAATAGCGTCCCATATTTCTCAAATGTTTACGAACATGCAGATTCCTACCTGTGTTCCTATAAGTATATGCCTAGAGATCCGTATCAGTGCAGTAGTTACTCAGAGAGATTTATTATCACGATATAGAAAGATTATATGTATTAGGCATCAAAGACCTAATGTTGGTCTCATTGATGCTGGTGTACATCAAGAGCAACTCCTTTGATTCTGCCTTATTAATATTTTAAATTAAGCTTGTGCTATGATGAATCATGATGAAAATTGTTCCTGATCTATTTTGTAAATTAAGTCTTGCATTTCGTTAGCTGGGTTCACTAACCAATTATTTATTTTGTGTGTTATTATTTGTACAAATAGTCATGAACAAAGTGAATAATCACCGTAAATTAGGATCATAGGATTATAAACCATTCCAGCCATGTCTGTCTAATCTGCTACTGGAAATTTCCAGGGATGGAGAGTCCACAACGTTTCTAGGTACCTGTTCCAAAACTTGATCAACCTCATAGTCAAAAAGTTCCTCTTTATCTCCAACTTATATTTTCTCTGCTGGAGCTTGTGGCCCTTGTTCCTAGTTCTGTTCCTATAACCGCAGAGCATAGTCTGTTTCCATCCCTTCTGTAATTGTCCTTGGTATTTGAAGGCTGTTTTTAAATCCCCTCTCAGTCTTCTCTTCTCCAGACTATATAACCCCAGCTCTTTCAGCCTTTCCTCATAAATCATGCTTCCCAGGCCTATAATCATTTTTGTCACTCTTGCTGGACTCTTTCCAATCTATCTATATCAGGATTGCCAACTGACAATCTGCAAAGTTTTTACCGATGACCACACTTTTTAAAAAAACATTCATATGTTTTTAATGACATGTTTTACATAATGTAAATGTAACCCTTCTTCCAGACCCTGGTCAAGGGCCATATTCAAACTATAATAAAAAAGTTTGGAGATTACCAGTAAAAAAAATAAAGCTCTTGGGTTTACACCATGATGCCTGCATCCCAAGCCATGGGGTGCAGACACACTCATCCCCATGTCCTGGTACCCCAAATGCTCCCCATATCATGCTGTCCCACTCCAGCCCAGCCCCCAGCCTACCCCCTCAACTCCACTTTCCCTGTCCTGGTGTGGACCCCCAAAGAAGAACTATTGTTTGCCTACCAGTGTTACAGCCATATGGGAGACAGCAATAGTACCACTGCATAGCTCTGTGGGGTTGGTGAAGAAGCCACAAAGACCTGAGAAGAGTTGCCTTTGGGGTGCTGCAATTTGCTCCCAATCAGCCTACACAGCAGGGGACCACAAGGAGCGGGGAGGGGGGGAGCTGTCCACAGCTCTGGTGCAGAGCCTGGGATTGCAGCCCAGCTCAGCGGTGCTGGCTTGGGGTGATGCCCCATGGCTCAGTGGCAGCAGCACCCTGAGCTCTATCCTTGCTTTGCTTGCTATGAGGGCAAGGGAGCTCTCTATCCCTGGTCCTGGCACTGCTCAGCTCCTGGTGTCCTGTAGGAGCCAGAAACTGATCAGTGCTGGGATGGGGGAGCTCTCTGTCTCTGCAGCACCAAACCCAGAAACAGAGAGCCTCCTTATCCCCTCAACCCTGCCACTGCCTCTGCAATGTACCTCCCAGTCAGCTCCTGCTCCCTGCCCATGCCTGGGGAGGAAGCTGGGAAATGAGCAGTGCTGGGATTGGGGGAAAGCCACGGGGCAGAGGGTAAGCAGCGCCAGGATTGGGGGGAGACATGTCTTCCCCTGGTCCTGGCACTTCTTGCCCTTCCTGAGGCTCCTCCTGGTCCCAATGCTGCTTACCCCACCATGCCAAGGGTTTCCCTGATCTCAGAGCTGCTTAACAACCCCTGCGGCTCCCTCCACCCCAGTCCTGGCACTTCTTACTCCCCCTCCCCCCAGGCTCCCCAGGACCTGGTGCTTGCCCCCCCCCATGTTTTCCCCCCAGTCCTCCCAGCACTGCTAACCCACCCCCCACAACTCGGTGGCTCCCCCTGGTCCTGGCACTGCTCAGCTCCTGGCTCCCTCCAGGCATAGGCAGGAAGCAGGAGCTGACTGGGGTATGTACTGCATGGGCAGTATCAGGGTTGAGGGGCTGGGGAAACTCTCTGTCCCTAGTCCAACACTGCACCAGACAGAGAGCTCCCCCATTCCACTGCTGCACCGAGACCAGAGACACAAAGCTCCCCATCCCCTCAGCAACAAAGTGAGAGCTCAGGGCACTGCTGCCACTCAGCCATGGGGAATTACCCCAAGCCAGAACCACCAAGCTGGGCTGCAATCCCAAGCTCCATGCAGCTGGGAGCCATCACCCACACTGGGACAACTCTCCTCTCCTGCTCTCCAAAGCTCAGGCTGGACCTCTGTGCTACCTGGCATCCCTGGCCTGTCAGCGGGGGTGTTTGGAGCTCCCCCTGGCTGCTGCAGGGGACAGAGCAGGGCAGGGGGGCAGGAGCAGCCCTGGACTCAACTGCTCCTGTTGGGAGCAAATCTGTTCCCAATGCAGGTGCACATATAGATGTGTTCCCAGGACCAGTTTACTGTGTCGTATTTTAATGTGCAGTAACCTTAAGGCATACTAATTGCACATGTAGACGTGCCCATTGAACATAGTTCCAACTATCCAGCTAGTTATATATCCACCTTATAGTGCTTTCATCTAGTCTGTATTTCTTTAGCGTATTAAGGAGAATATTGTGGAGACAGTCAAGACATATCATATCCACTGCTCTCCCCCCATCCACTAAACCACTTACTCTATCACAGAAATATATCAAATTGGTCAGATGTTACTTGCTTTTGGTGAATCCGCACTGACTCTTCTTGATCACCCTTTTCTCCTCTAGATGCTTCACAATAGATACCTTGAAGACTTGCTCCATGATCTTTCTAGGTATCAAGGTCAGACTGACGATCTGTAATTTCCTGCATCTTCCTTCATCTCTTTCTTAAAGATAGGTATTAACTATCTATGGGCACTTTTGCATGTGCTCCGGGGGTGAGGCAGATGGCCCTTTAATTAGAGTGGCTCCAAGAGCTGCTCTAAAGCACCATAGCAGCTCATGTATTAGCGTCCCTGTGCTTAAACATGGCGGTGGGGGTGCTTGAATTAAAGCTCATTTGATGCAGGAGGCTGCTGGAGTAATTGCCATGCTCCAGCAGACTTGATCAATTGTGCTGGAACAGTGTGCCAGAGCAGTTTCCACACTTGTGTACAGGCACCCTATATTTGCCCTTTTCTAGTCATGCGGGACCTCACCCGACCTCCTTGAGTTCCCAAAGAACATAGCTGTTGGCTCTGAAATTACCTCAGCAATACTTTCAGTACCCTAGGGTGCATCTCATCTGGTCCTGCTCATGTGAAAACATCTACCTTTTCTAAGTAACTCGTAACCTGTTCTGACATTACTCAGGGCTGTCTGACTTCTTTGCTATCTTTACTGCCAACTACACTCATTATCTGGCATCTGACCCTATTTGGGAAGTAAAAAAAGCATTAAGTATTCCAGCCTTCTCTGCATCATCCATATCTAGGTTGACTTCTGCATTCCTTAAGGGGCCTATAGTTTCTTTGGTCTTCTTCTGACTTTTGACATACTTGTAGAATCCCTTTTTATACCTTTTATGTTTCTTGCCAGCTGCATTTCATTATTGTACCTTTGCTTTCTCCTTGCATGCCAATGCAATACTCTAACACTCTTCCCTACTACTATAACCAAGTTTCCACCTTTCTGAGTTTCAATTTATTGAAGATATTGCTGTTTACCTGGGTGGTCTTCTGTAGTGCTTTCCATTCTTCTGTCATTTTAGGAGTCTTCCTGTGCCCTTGATATGACCTCTGCAAGGTATAGGCAGCTCTCTAGGTCTCCATGACCCCTCAGACTTGTCTCCCAGGGGATTCTGCCTGTCAGTCCACTGAGTTTGCCAAAGTTAGCTTTTCTGAAGTCCAGTGTACTTATTCTGCTGCTCTCCTTCCTTCCCCTTCTTAGGATCTTGAACTCAATCATTCCATAGTCACTGGGTGCAAATACACAAAACACTTTACTGCGTAGTAGTGTAGTTTACTATGCAGTTAGTATGTGCGTCTACATGTGGACATATAAATTCAAGTACCAATTTACTTGAGATTACTTACTGCACAGTAGCACTTATGTAGATGCCTGACCAGGAGCAAATCTGCTCCGGATCAGCAGGCCACAGGTGGTGGGAGACTGCTCCCTGCCCCCAGGAGCTGTCTGCTACTCCCTGACTTCAGGGAGCTCCAAGCCCCCTACTCTGAGATCACTGTCAGGGAAAGGTTCACCTCGCTTCACCATTGTGATTGGGGAGTGAGGAGCTGGGAGATCCCAGTGCCAGCCCGGTGAATAAGGATCTCCTAGTGCCATCCCCATGGTCATGGAGCTGGTTCTGGGAGATAGGCATCTCCCAGCACCAGCCCTGCAACCACAGAGCTGGTGCTAGGAGTTTCCTGAGGGTGGGGGCTGGGGATCCTGTTCTCCACTCACCTTCGTGATTGCGGGCCAGGGTGGGGAACAGACTGGGGAGCCTATTCCCCATCCAGCTCTGTGATCATGGAGCTAAGCAGGGAACAGGCAGGGGGCTGGAAGCTGGGAACTTTCTTGGTTCTCCTGGTGGCTGTAGGGCCCCATTGCACAGCCCCAGGAAGTGGGAGCTGTTTGCTGCCTTTAGCATCACATATGTTCCTGCTTCTCTGCACGTGTTGACGCCTGCCTGGGAGCATTTACTTACAAGTAGCTTACTCAAGAGTAAACTGCTCCCGCACCAAATGCACAGGTAGACACACCCACTGACACACAAGCTACCTTTCACCTTCGTAGTGTCAACCAATTCCTTGCTGTTTATCAGCTGAGAAGAGCTTCTGCCCTAGGTGGCCTCTTTACCATCTGTATCAAAAAGTTATCCATAACACATTCCAAAAATTTGCTGGACTGCTTGTGCACTGCTATGTTTCCCACTAAATGTCCCAATAATTAACTAGATGTCCCAGAGAAGAGCCACGCACATGATCAGAGGTCAGGGAAGCAGACCTTACGATGATAGGCTGAGAGCCCTGGGGCTCTTTAGCCTGAAAAAGTGAAGGCTCAGGGATGATCTGATGGCCACCTATAAGTTTATCAGGGGTGACCACCAGTATCTGGGGGAACGTTTGTTCACCAGAGCGCCCCAAGGGATGACGAGGTCGAATGGTCACAAACTACTTCAAGATCGTTTCAGGCTGGACACAAGGAAGAACTTCTTTACTGTCCGAGCCCCCAAGGTCTGGAACAGCCTGCCACCGGAGGTGGTTCAAGCGCCTTCATTGAACACCTTCAAGACGAAACTGGATGCTTATCTTGCTGGGATCCTATGACCCCAGCTGACTTCCTGCCCTTTGGGCAGGGGGCTGGCCTCGATGATCTTCCGAGGTCCCTTCCAGCCCTAATATCTATGAAATCTATGAAATAAAGCCCCTGGTGAGAACCAGGTCCTGCAATTGGAAAGCATCTGTTGATTGTTTAAAGAAGGCCTCATCCACCTTCTCCTGATTTGGTGCCCTGTAGCAGATTCCCACCATAACATCCCCACACTGCTCTCCGCTCTGAACTTTACCTCAAGGGTTTCAAGAGGCCTACCTTCCACTTTATACTACACTTCAGAACAAAATGTACGTCACCTTCATATACAGGGAAGCACTTCCTCCCTTTTCCCCCATCTATCCTCCCTGAACAAGTTTATATCTATCCATGACAGTACTCCAGTCATGTGAGCTATCCCCCAACATCTCCCTAGTCCCAATTACATCATCATTCCTCAACTGTACTAGGACCTCCAATTCTTCCTGTTTATTCCCTATACTTCTTGCATTAGAATATAAACAACTCAGGTCTCTAGCTGATTGTCCTGTCTTCTCCCGGAGAATGTTCCTAAGAAATCTGCTACTGCTTCCGCTTACCACCTAGTTTTTATCCAGGTACTCAGGGATTTTGTCTCCATCCCCTAGTGAACACAGTTTAAAACTCCCCTCACTAGGTTAGCAAGCCCATAAACAAAAATACTCTTTCCTTTCTTCATCAGGTAGACCCCATCTCTTCCTATCAGTCCTTTATAACTTCCATCGTAACCAAGGTTCCCTCTAAGGTGCGCGTGTGCACAGCCATGCACAAGTAAAAGTCTGGCCCCACACAAACTTTTTTAGGCTGCGCACCCACCGGGAGAGGAGCTGGGCTGCGACGTGAGATACTTACAGAAGGTAAGCTCCTCCCCAAGGCAAGGTGGAGGTGGGGGCGGGGGCGGGGCCGGGAGCCTAGCGCAGGCTCCGCCGGCTCCAGGGATCTGCTCTGTTCCCCCACTTCATCTTGGGGAGTGAGGAGGCACGTGGCATCAGGGCTGGGGAGTAGAGCAGTTCCCTAGAGCCAGCGAAGCCCATGGAGCAGTTCCCTGGAGCCAGCAGAGCCCGTGCCAGCCCCAGCCTCCATCCCTGCCTTGCCTCACCTCAGGGAGGACCCATTGCCTGCCCCAAGTGAGGCTTTGCCAGCTCCAGGGAAGTGCTCCACTCCCTGGCCCTGAAGCCACGTGCCTCCTCGCTCCCTGAGGTGAAGCAGGGGAGTGGAGCAGTGTCCCAGAGCTGGTGGAGCCCGTGCCAGGCCCCAGCCCTCAGCCCCTAGCCCCCAGGCCCCTAGCCCTAGCCCTGAGGCCCCAGCTGCCTGCCCCGGGTGAGGAGTGAAGAGCTTACCTTTGGTAAGTGTCCCACACCGCACCGAAGCGGCGCGCTCACGGACCGAAGCGGCCTGCTCACGGACCACTACTCCTTAGAGAGAACGTTGAGTGTAACTGTAACAGAATCCTGCCTCTGAAGGCAAGTGTGGCACCCTCCATTGGCCCTACTAATCCTGATTCTCACTCTGGCTCTCACTAGGGCACCACCCTGTTCACCTGCCATGACTTGCTGAATTTGGAAGGCTGCCCTCGGAGTACTGGAGTAGAGCCTTAGGTGCCTCATTCCACTCTGCTTATCTTTGGACTGCCTTTCTCTGGCCTGATCTTTGAACTCTAATTCTAATCAGGACATCTCTCCCCTTAACTTGGCCTCAGGTAGCTCACTCACATAAAGTCCTAGGGCCTCTAGCAACCAATAGACCTAAGTGCCCTCTTCCAGGCTCACTTAGGGTCTGGTATCCACTAGCACCCTTTTTCTTGGCACTCAGCTTGGTTCTGCAGTGCTCATACCCCAGAATCAATCCAATCAGAATAGCACGTCTCCACCAGATGACCACAGTGCCCTTTACTTTCCCTCTCAAGCTACTGCCTTGCCTCACAGCAAATAGAAACTCTAAAAACCCAAAACATATATAACTTAGTTTCCTGCTAGTCTCTCTGTAGTCCTGAAGAGTTCCTGCCCTGAGCCTAGCATAGGTCATTCTGAGACTCCAGCCTAGGGGCAAAGCTTATTTAGCCTGTTGGCTCCTCTCCCTTTTGATCACCTTCAAGGATACAAAAATTTTCCATTAGTATCAGCCAGCACCCCTGCCCTCTACAACATTTTCTAGTTAAGTAATAGAATATAGGCACCCCTCTTACAATGACAATAACAAGAATTATTAAAAGAAATTGAAAAATATAATGCCCAGGTGCCCGACTGCATGAAGATGGACAATAGGAAAATCAACCAGGAGCCGCACCTCGGGGATACTTGGAAGACGGTCATCTTGGGTCCCAAGACATGCAGTACTAGAGTCACTCCTCCTTTGGAACTAAGCAACAGGTACACACCTCTCACACCACCAGCAGAGACATCAGCAGAAGCACCAGCACTGGATAAGGGAGGCAGAAGAGACACAGGGTGGTTGTGGTGGGTGACTCCCTCCTGAGAGGGACAAAGGGAGTAATCTGCCACCCTGACCCCCTGGCCCATGAGGTCTGCTGCTTCCCAGGGGTCTGTATGTGGGACATGGCAGAAAGGATTCCTGAACTAGGCCACTACCCTCCAACCACTACCCCATGCTCTTCATCATTGTGGGTATGAATGACACAGCTTGGAGCAATCCTGGCCACATCATGAGCGACTACAGGGTTCTGGAGGCTGGGTTTAGTGTTTTGGAGGTGCAGGTAGTTTTCTCCTTGATCCTTCTGGTTATGGGTTTCAGGTACAGGAGGAAGAGATGTAGTGAAGAAGTCAACAGAAAACTGCGACATTGGTGCCATTGCGAAGGCTTTGGCTTCTTCAATCACAGTCCGCACTTCAGAGAGAGAGAGACAGCAGTTTGTTGGGAAGACAGCGGCCTCCACCTCACTCCAGTGGGAAAGGAGCTTTTCTTGGCCAAATTGGCTGACCTGCTTCACAGAGCTTTAAAGTAAGATTACTGAGGCATGGGCAGACAACCATCAGTACAAGCCCAGGAAGTGACAAGCACATAATCAGCAGGTCAAGTAACACAAGGGAACTTAGTCCGACCCCAGTCCAAGAATGGGACTCTCCTAAGTGCACAAAGAAGCCTAGAGCTTCCAATGGCAGGCTTAGCTACATGTACACAAATGCCAGGAGCATGGGGAACAAACAGGAGGAACTTGCCCTTGTGCTAAGGAATAACAAATGCAATCTCATAGGGATAACAGACTCCATCTATGACTGGAACACAGGTATAGATGGCTATACCTTGTATAGGAGGGACCATGTCAGGAGAAAAGGTTGGAGTGCAGCTCTCTATGTCAAGGAGTAGTACACTTCCCTACAAGCAGACACTGGCACCCAAGGAGGGTGACTCAAAACCCTCTGGGTTACAATATGGGGAGACCATGGTGAAGGGAATTGTAAGTTCCCATGGCATTCGTTCATATGCCTAGCTCTTAGGGACCTCTCAGGTTTCACCATTTCATTGGGATCTGGACAGTTTGGTGCTCGAGTATGTCTTGGAAGGCCTTCAGGGTGATTCTCTCCTGCCACATCTTTGATGGAAAAATAAATTATTACCAGGAGTAGGATGTTACATCCCACCTTCCCTGGGGTCTTCCATAACCAGGACAGTTCAGTTTCTCAATTCGGGGCTTTGCCTCCCCTACACTCCACCTTATGCCAACCTTAAGATGTTTATCTGTTGCTCACCTCTAAGGTGAGCTCCGGTGATATTTTTACTTGTATTTTTACTTGGGTTTTTTTGGTTTTAAAGGAAAATTAGGGTATGGACATCACTTTTGGCCTCAGTTCCCCATTGTAGCAAATACTTGTTTGTGGTCCCTGCTATCCTTGGGTTACCTTGTTACAAGTAACGTCCTTGCTTCTCTGTTGTATGTTTATTTTGGTCCAGATTCCTGGCTCTCTGTTCCCTTTGCAGGGTTCCTGGACATCCACTCCTGTCCAGAGGCATCCAGGATTCACACCTCTTCTTTAAGTATGTACTTTAGCCCTTGTGGGCTTTTCCCTTCTTCGTGTGCCCCCTCCTGGGGCAGCTACCACTGCTCCTCTCTGGATCTTCCTCCTCCTTGGGGCTCTCCTGGCCCCACCAGAAGCCTCACCTCCAGTCCTCCTGACTCTGCTCTGGGTGGGGCTTTTGACTCTGCCCTAAGGGGCCGGGCAGCAAATCGGCGCCGGCATGCCACCATAAAAAAGGTCCATGCTGGGGCAGGAGCTGGCCCCGGCTCTTCCTGAACCTGTTGTGCTTTTTCTTCTTTTTTTTTTTTTCTTCTTTTGTCACTGTGGTGTTTTTGCCCACCATGGTTTTGCTCCCACTGGACTTCTGGTTCACCACCACATCCTGCCAGCTCCAGAGCTTTTCACTTTGGGGTAAGTTTACCTTTGGGGCATTGCCCCTATCACACGGCTGTAACTGTAGGAGTCTATTACAGACCTCCTAACCAGGAAGAAGAGCTTGACCGTGACTTCTCTAGGAAACTAACAGAGGCTGCACGCTGTCAATGCATGGTCATCACGGGTGACTTCAACCATTCTGACATCTCATGAGAAGAGCATTCAGCCAAATCTGATCAGTCACGAAGCTTCCTCACTTGCACTGATGAGCTATCTCTATTTGACTCAAGAAGTCTATGGGCTGATGAGAGGCAAGGTGCTGCTGGATCTGGTTCTGGCCAAAGGGGATGATCTAGTGAGTGACCTGAGGTTCAAAGGGAAGCTTGGTGACAGTGATCATGAGTTGATCATTTTCTCTATCCATCGCAAAGCTGGAAAATCAGTCAGCAATGGAGAAATCCTCAGTTTTAGGAAAGCTGACTTTCACAAGCTCAGGAGGTTGGTTGTCGAGGCCCTGAGAGATCATGATTTGACAGAGAGCAACCATGATGAGTGGTCGCTCCTTAAGGATGCAATCCTAAAAGCATAAGGGAAGTCCATTCCAGCCTGTAGGAAAGGTAGTAAAAGGGCTGGGAGACCCCCTTGGCTCAATGGGGAACTTAATCTTAAAAGAGAAGCTTATAAGTGTTGAAAGATGAGAAATACCTCTAAGGAGGATTATGTATCACTGGCCCACACCTGAAGAAAAGCTAAGGCTGAAACTGAGCTCAAACTGGCTATGGGAATCAAGGATAAAAATGTCCGTCTTCAGATACGTAGGAAGTCAAAAGAAAAATAAGGGCAACATTGGAACCCTACTGAACCAAACAAGGCAGATGACAACCAACACCCAAGAAAAAAGCTAATCTCCTCAATGATTACTTTGTGTTGGTTTTCTACCAGCCCAAGGGTATCACCCTGCCTGATAGGACACAGGATTACCAAGGGAAGGGTGACCATACACCTACAATTGCTGAAGACTTTGTGAGGGAACACCTTGAGAGGCTGGACATCCACAAGTCATTGGGCTCAGACAGAATGTGCCCAAGAGTGCTAAAAGAGTTGTCTGACATCATAGCACAGCCAATGGTGACGATATTTGAGAACTCATGACACTTGGGAGAGGATCCTGAAGATAGCAAGAGGGCCAACATGATACCTGTCTTCAGGAAGGGAAGGAAGGAAGACCCAGAGAACTACAGGCTAATCACTTTGACATCAATCCCTGGAAAGATCTTGGAAAAAAAATTACTAAAGAATCCATCAACATCAGGCAAACGGAAGGCAGCATTTTGAGAGAGAGCCAACATGGCTTCATTATGTGTAAGTCATGCCTGACCAACCTCATCCTTTTATGACCAGGTGATGCAACACCTGGACAGGGGAGGAGAGGCTGATGTCATTTACTTGGATTTCAAAAAACCCTTTGATTTGGCCTCCCATGTTGTCCGCATGGTAAAATTGGGTAGCTGCAGCCTTGGCAACCTCACATTCTAATGGCTGGGGAACTGGCTCCATGGTCGGACCCAGAAAGTGATTATTGATGGAACCAAGTCAACATGGTGCATGGTGACCAGTGGCATCCCCCAGGGTTCAGTTTTCAGACAAGCGCTCTTTAATATATTCATAAACAATCTGGATTTGGATGTCAGAAGCGGACTGTCTAAGTTCGCAGACGACACCAAATTAAGGGGAAGTGCAGTCACTCTAGAGGATAGGCTGAGGATTCAAGCTGACCTGGGCAGACTCACAAGGTAGTCAGATCAAAACCTGATGGCATTCAACATAGAGAAATGCAAGGTGTTCCACCTTGAGAGAAAGAACCCACATCATACCTATAGGCTCAGCAGTGTTACACTCACTAGCACCATGACCCAAAGAGACTTGAGGATCATGATTGACCACAGGATGAATGAGCCACCAATGTGATGCAGCAGCCAGCAGAGCAAATAAAATCTTGGCTTGCATCTACAGAGGCATCTCAAGCAAGACCCAAGATGTCATCCTCCTGCTTTACTCGGCCTTGGTGAGGTTGCAGCTGGAGTACTACATCCAATTCTGGGCTCCACACTTTAAAAAGGATGTGGAGAAGCTTGAGAGTGGCCAAAGAGAGCCACGTACATGATCAGAGGTCAAGAGAGCAAGCCTTATGAGATGAGGCTGAGAGGCATGGGACTCTTCAACATGGAGAAGCGTAGGCTCAGGAGGGACTTGGTGGCACCTACATAAGGTGTGTACATCAGGAACTGGGGGAACATCTGTTCACCAGGGCACTGCAAGGGAAGACAAGGTCAAATGGTCACAAACTTCTGGAAGACCATTTAGACTGGACATAATAAAAAAAACTTCTTTACCATCTGAGTCTCCAGAGTCTGGAATAGACTTAGACTCCCCCCCAGAAGTACTGCAAGCACCTACTCTGGACATGTTCAAGAAGTGTTTGGATTGTTATCTGGCTAGGGTCATCTGACCTCAGCTGACTTCCTTCTCTTTGGGCAGGGGGCTGGACAGGGGGCCTAAATTGAAGTGGTGGGTTTTTAATTTAGGGCCCTTTAAATCCCCATGTTGTGCACACACCCAAACTTACCTGCCTCTCTAGCAGCGGGGAGGGAAGGGTGAGATGCCAGCAAGTGGAGTGGTCCCTGGGTTGCAAGGATGGCTGGTGCTTCCCCCCACAGCAGCAGCGTCCCCCTCCCCCCCCCCCCCCCACGCGGCCCGGGCCCCCCGCCTGCAGACACCCAGCTCAGGGGGTCCTGGAGGGCACCACAGCCACGGAGGGAGGTGCTGGGCCTCCATGCAGCTCAGGCAGGCAGGCAGGCAGGCTCTGTGGGGTGAGATCAGGCTCGCTGCTTTTTTTTTTTAATTATTATTTGGCAGAGCCTGCCTTCCTGGGCTGCTGCCAGGCTGTCTACACAGGCTTCCTACAGAGCCCCTGAGCTGCACAGAGCCCAGTGCTTCACTCCGCGGCTGTGGGCAACAAACTAAAACTCCTTGGAGGAGTTTTAGTTTGCTGTGCCCCAAGTCATTTAAGGTGCATTACGCCGCCAAATTTCCTACCATGGCTGGAATTACTGTGCAATACTCCACCGACGCATGCA
The DNA here is from genome assembly GCF_000455745.1 of Alligator sinensis. Taxonomy (NCBI): domain Eukaryota; kingdom Metazoa; phylum Chordata; order Crocodylia; family Alligatoridae; genus Alligator; species Alligator sinensis. Next base: position 1,694,678 of record NW_005842199.1, on the reverse strand, counting down.
AACACGAACACCATTAAAGAGGTGCAAAAATATTTAACCCGCTTTAAAGTGTTGTGCACACATGCATTTCATTTTGTGAAATCTATAATCAGTTTATTGAAAATATTACTGTGATTTTCTTAAATTGAATTTTACCAGATATTATTTTATATACTGTTGCATTAAAATATGCTATTGTTGAAAAATACATTTCATATACTTTATCTGGTTCTTTTTAATCCCTGGATTCTACAGCATTTTCCTGATATTATCAAACATGAACATTTGCTTTAGCTTTGTACGTCAATTCACTCTCAGATCTTTCCTGCCAAGTGGTAAAAGTTGAAGATATCATGAACTGTCATGATACTCAGCATGAGATTTGTTTACCTAAGCTCATATATAACAGTTGCTTTTACTATTTCATCTTTTCTGTTTATGGATATTTTTAAAAACCAAAATTTCAGGCTTTTTTAATTGCCAGCCATGAAAAATCTTGTTCCTTGAACCTATCAGATTAAGAAATGGAACTGATTTATCTTCTCAGTGGATTGTTTCTTGAATATAATTGAAAATGTCAGATAGAAGCATTTGAAATAGCAAAGTTTTTTAAAGACAGAAAGACAAAACTTCTTTCTGTAGTTAGTCTATTTTTATAAGAACAAATGTTTCCATAAAAGCTTGATAGTGCACTCCCTACAGTATAAATTTCAAGTTATTACTAAGTTATTATAAAACTTATAGAAAATGTTGGTAATTCATTTTTATTTATTGCAAAAATAAACCGCTTGCAAATTTAAAATGCAGTTTTGAAATATTAGGAGATAATTGTAGCCAGGTGTCATGGTGAAAGTAATTGTAATAAATATCTTTCTAGTCATCTATTTATGAAGAAATACAGTCCTTAAAATTTTATTATCTGCTTGGCCCCAATTCAAGATTTTAAAGACGCAACATTTCAGTAGTATCTGGGAGGATTGCCCACCAAACTCTGTACAAACAGTATATTTTATGGACTCAGTAAAATTCAGCTAAAATCAATTATACATTATTGTCTGCTTCATCAGTGTTGGAAAGTATGATGTTGTTAAAGTGCTATTCTCTATAAATCAGCTAGGTGTAATTGCTTAATTGAAAAAAATGTATGAAGTAAAACATTCTAGTTCATCGAAGGCTGTCCTTTCACTCTTATAGTCACTCTCATTTTAGCATGTAGGTATATCAGCACTAATGATGGGGACTGCTAATTAGGACTGACAGATAAGTATTCTGCCTTTGTTTTTTTGGAAATGTATTGCTTTATGTAGACAACACTCTGGTTTGCTCACAGAGGACTATGAGTTTAATTTCTGGAAGGACATTTTATATTTTATATTTGAACAATGTTTCTGTACACAAGGAGAGATAAATCTATAGATTGTAAACCACACAACAACATTGACATATTGTTGTTTTTTATTTTTGTCCTATAGTCTCAGAGAACCACTACTCCATCTAAGCCTTAGGGGGATTCCATTGAATAAAATAGAGTTCCTGTAAAAAATCTTTGATAACCTTGCTTGGGATTTTAGGGCTCTATCTTTACCTTACCTTTTGACTTTTTATGGAAGAGAAAGTTTTCCTGGACTAAATTTGCCACTGGCATTAGTGCATTTAGCTCCATCAACATTTCATCCTTTGGATAATAGATATGTTATTGTTTTGCTTTTTAAGGAAATAAAATCTACATTTAATATGGAACTGTAACCATCAACTGTCATAGAAATTATCATTAATAAATGTAAAAACAGGCTGTAATTCAATATAACATATTTCACAGTGTAAAAGTCAACATAGTGCTTAAGTCAACTGCATTTTTTATAAAAAATTAGGTTTTTCATATATCCAGTGTAGAAGTTGACCTTCACTTTGATCTTCAAAGCAAAAAAAAAAGGATCAGGCCCTTACATGCTGATGGGCTCTGGAGAAGTTAGACTGGGTCCCTGGGAGCACCCGGTCTGCTGGCAGCCTGCCTAGCCAGGCCCAAGGGGTTCTGCCACCACGGAGGGAAGGATTGCACTCCCCACCAATGGCAGCTTGCCCTCCATCTGTTGGGGGGTAGGGGAGGTGGGAAGGCTCCATTAAAAGTAGGATTGGGCCCCTCACCACTTCTGCCTTCACTTGGTGCTGCCTGGGAAGGGGTTGCCTCACCCCATGGGCAGCACAGGTTATCAGGCAGGGACAGAAGGGGAGGCTAGCTCTGACCAACACCTGGCCTCCCTCCCACCTTGCCTGACACCCCTGGCCTCCCCCCCACACCGTGCCCATGGAGCCCTTCGTCCCCTCTCCCACCTCACTGCCCATCCCTTTACATGTTGTCATGATTTAGGGAACCCATCAAGGTACAAGTTTATGAATTCTAGTTCAGATTATGAGCTCTATGGATGTTTGTGGCAGATTGCTACAGATTATAAACCTGACCTTTCTTCTGTACATCTTCAACTGAAATTACACCAAATGGCAGTAGAATCCTAACAATAGAGGGTTGTTAAACATTGATTATCTATTTAAATAGTATACGGTTGGACAAAGAGGTGGCTGCCCATAAGAAAAACCAAATTTTCAATTGTCTGAATTCCAGAAAGGTAGGTAACCTAGTAGAGGGAACCACATGATAGGCCTGATCAGGAAGTCACCTGATAAATGGGACTGGAGGTTATATAAGGTATAAAGGGGACCCTTCTATCTTGCTATCTTGCTTCTAAATACCAGATAGTTTACAAGCAAGCTGCTCGGAAAAAAAAGGAAGGACTGTGTTTAAGTGAAGGCATCCCATGCTCCTCAGAAGATTCTACCATATACCTAAAGAAGTCACCTGTGTTGAAAAAAAACTAAGGCAAGGAAATACATATGGATGTTTGTTATTTTGTCCTGATCTCCATGTTTCTTAAGATAAATAAAGACTAATTTGTTTTAGAAACTTGTGTGCGCTATGGCTATGTCTATCACATGCTCCCAAAGAGTTAAATTCTGGGAAAATAGGGTGTAATTAAACTACTGGAGAGTCTGTGGGGTTGGCATGCAGGCTTCAGGGCAGCTAGGTCTAGGAGCCCCATTGCCATGAAGAAGGAACAGACAGAGTGCTTGTGTCCAAGAAATGTGCCAGAAAGGCCAGAGAAAGAAGTATGGCTTGCAGCCTACTTAAGGGAAACAAAAGAGCACATAAGTTCACAGGACTGGGAATCAGCACAGTTGCTCATGAGTGTTCAGCAGAGAGATCTTGACTAGGGACATTGTGACTAGTGTCCATCATGACTAGTGGCCAAGCTCATCAGACAAACAGCATGGTCGGCTTCATTTGGGTGTGCTGAGAGTTGGTCCAAAAACACATGAAAGCGAGAAAGCAGTACAAATTGCACAGACCTAACATTCAAAAAGAAGCAAGAAGTAAAGGGCATTTCTACACATGCTCTGCAGGGGGGAGCAGGGGGCACGCTTTAATTAGGGTGGCTCCAAAAGCTGCTGTAATTAAAGCGCTTGCAGTGTCTCATATATCAGCATCCTTGTACTTAAAAAATGGCAGCAGGGGTGCTCTAACTAAAGCTCACTGAATGAGCTTTAGTTAAAGCACCCCTGCCACCATTTTGAAGTGCGGGGACCCTGATACACAAGATGCGTAGGCTGGCTGGAGCACACTCATTAACATGCTCCAGCAGACTCAATTAATCGACCGTGCTCTGATGCACTGTAATTACAGCATGTCAGAGGAGCCTCCCTGCACGTCTACAGGCACCCATAAGAACACATCATACATGGCCTGGCTTAGTGGTTAGGCCACCAGAGGTGGAGTCCAAGGTACCCAAACCAAGAGGGAGTTCCAGGAGCAGAGTCCAAATTAAAACCCAAGTCAGGGTTCTAGAGTTAGAGACCAAATTCCCAAATCCTAGGGGAATTTCCAAACAGCCAAAACCCAGAAATAGAAGTAAGCAGGGTCAACATTCAGAAAACCAAAGCAGAGGGGCTTACCACAGCAGACCTTCAGACAGAACTGTCAGCTGGCCTGTGGTCTGCTGCAATGGGTGGACTTAAATGGGGAGGTTGCTTTCCCCAGCAGCCAGTCAGGAGGCCCAAACAACAGCCAGCTAGTTCATCAGCCAGGGCAGGTTTATCCAATTGGGCAATCAGTCCTGGCTCAGCTACCTGTTATGGCCCCTGACAGGAAGAAGCATATCATGCAGCAAGACTCCAAATTTTATTTATAGCCATCCCCTTTTTGACTTTCTACCTAGCTTCCATCCACCTAGTGCCTGCAAGTTATGTTGTTTTTACACTTGCTGTTTGCATTTTCTGACTGATTTTCCTCATCAGTCACATTGCTACTGATGTAACTTGGACAAGAACGTTCCACTAGAATTGCACCCAGTTGCTCAAGGTAACCTCAGGCTGAGTTTAGCTGTTTCTCTCTCTCTTCTTAAGACAGGGAACATTATGAAACAGAGGCAATATAGTTGGAAGCAATTTAAATTATTCTATTGATTGTGAGCTTGGCAGGGATTGGGACTCCAGGTGGATAGGCAAATGTGCTCTCTCTCTCTCTCTCTCTCTCTATATATATATATATATTTCTATAATTTCTAACTCATTTCACTGTGAGGAACCAAAGGTCATGAACCTCATTCTGATCTCAAATTTATCAGTTTTACATCAGTATAACCTAAGTCATTTCAGTGGAATTACTTCTGATTTACATAGATGTAAAAGAGAACAGGCTTGGACATGCACATCCCCATCCTAAATAAGGTTTTCTACCTGCTGTTTCACCTTTTGAAGATGTCTTTGAATTTTTTCAGAGTGAAATTGCTTCTCACTTTGTTTCCTCACAACTCACCCCATGAAAACACTAATTAAAAAACTGTCAGGCGTGTTCATGACCGAGCAGCTATGATTAGAGACTGTGGGCCATGTTCAGTTTTTAGAACCTGAACTGTGACCAAGTACAACACCTCCTTTGAACTGGGCTCCTAGGAGCATGCAACTGAGACACCGTCTCTGGTATCAGGGCTGTAACACTAGATTCAGAACAGTTGTAAGTCTTAATGGACAGGGCTACATTTATCTACTAAACCCCCTCAGTATAGCCTCCTCCAGGAACTAGTCCTTAGTATACCGACACTATGGGAAAATAGATGTCAAGGAAACAGCAGATTATGAAGGCAGATTTCAAGGACTATATACCATACATAATCATGTATTTTGTTTGTGAGTGCCCACAGTGAATGCGAAACAATTCCATTGTAAAGTAAGTTGAAAGTGCTTGAAAATATTCCCATTGTGACCTGGTAACATTTTACATCCAATTTGAACTCGTTCTACCCTAGTGTGACTATATATGATACAAGTTATGGTAAACTGAGCCCAGCAGGTACTGCAGAGTCTTGAAGCACAAGATGGTTTCTGAGAAAACTAAGTCAGTTGACTGGAAGATAATAGACAGAAATGAAGGGAGGGCCAGATTTGGTTATTCATAGTGAGGAGCCTAAAGCAATTACAGAGAGCTCTGAACATTTTCCGCCAAATTCTGTCAAGAAAGAGATAGTGGATGGTATGAGATCAGGAGTGCCCCAGAGGGGAAGCAGTGGCATGGGCACACCTTCCTTTCAGGCAGTAATGCCCCAAAAGCAGCATCTAGATGCTTTTTTTAAGTTCCTGAATTGGGGTTTTAAAGTCCCCGAATTCTCTCCCTTGACCATGGAAATGAGTCATGAGAGAGTAAAATTTGCATGGTGTAGCCAGTCAACCTTAGGTCTCAGGTGGATTAGAGATGTATATACCGTTGAATGGCTGCACCATGCAGATAAAAATCTCTCACAACTCATATCCACCATCACTGTACCTAGGCACCACTGTATCCCATTGGGACTTCACTGAACAAATTCTTATGTAGGGGAATCTTTTGAGTGGCACAAAACTGGGTTTACCGACACCTGGCACTGGGAGACTTGGTGAGGAAAGGCAGGGGAGGGGGAGTGGAAAACAACTTAGTTGGATCGCAAGTCACTCCAGAAATCTTAAATTGAAAGGAACATCGATTAAAATGTCTCCTCAATTTACAGCAGTTTTAAGCCTCTGCAGTTTCTCCTGGAGCATAAATTGGATTCATTTGGAGTCAGGAGTGGATCCACAGGGTGCAGTGGTGCAGCTGCACACGGCTTTGATTTCTGTTCTACCCAAATTTTCAAAGAAACTGCCTAGCAGTGGCAGCAGCATTTCTATTCAGGCAGCAGTGAGGAAGTCACTTGACTTCATGGCTCATTATAATCTACCTGAATCCTTCTAAACTCTTCATGCTACAGGTGTTAATGACCCTCTATCTTTTTTATGCTATTAACATTCCACTAATCAAGCTATTCTTTCTTCTCCAATTTTGCTGTCTCTTCGTTCCTTTTCATCATGTATCTCCTATTTTACAGCCCTGCAGACTATTTTTAGCTCTAGCTAAAAACAGTAATAGATATACATTTAATTATAATGACTACAAGACTAAAGCAGCAACATTGTTTGATTATTTTTGCCTAATTCGTTCTGTTTTTCAATGTGTGATATAGAAAATCAATACACATTCTTATAAAGTTATGTTTGTTTTTGCTTTAATCTTAAACTGAATAATATATGCCCATGTCTTATTAGTAAAGCTTCTACTTTCTTTTTGTCTGGAGAAAAATATATATTGTATATATATATATATTGTATTATATTCAATGATGCACCACACCACCTGCACCAGGACTTGTCAAAGTCCCAGACCCACCTATGTTTGGAGTCACCCAGGTTGGCTCCACATAGGCATGAGGCTCCCTTGTGCTGAATAATCTGCATGCATATTACCATTCACACTGTCCTTCAGTGTTTAATACTATAGAAGAAATGTCCCTTGTGATGTGAACCACAGCTCATATCCTGGGTTTTTGGCTATAGGCACAAACATGAGTTACTGTGAGGGAAGTAAGGGTTTGAACATAAGTGCTGCAACTGCCTCTGTACATTTTCTTACCCCACAGTAAATGTGAGGTAGCTTCCCCACTTTCATTGCTTTTCTGAGCTAATGAACACAGCCTGAGCAGGGGACTGTTATAGCTATAGTTAATGCCTTACTTGGTCTGGGGAGTTTAAATGTTTCCTAAAAATGGAGATTATATACCTCTTTTAAAGAGATCTCTGTTTCCCTTGGATTATTAAATACTATACTAAGATGTTATGTTAGATTAAGGGACATTTAGAGAAAGTTTCAATTTAAATAGATTGGATATCCTTTTTAATGTTCATTTTTTAATCCTCTTTTATATATGATGTGTTCATAGCACATCAGGGAGAATGTCAGACATGAATAGCGGAATTTCAGTCATAAAACAGGAAGAAAAAGGCCTTAAAATAGGGAGTAGGAGACTAGTTTTTAGTTAGTCCTTGGAGAGAAGGTTAGTTCTTAATCTCAGGAAAACAGACTATATCTTTGTGAGATTTTATTCAAATAGACAGAAAGTGTTTGGAATATAACGAGCTTTTCCAGTGTGTTGCTGTTTTCTTTTGATGAGAAATTACCTTATTGATGCAACATGTTTTGTACACAGGTTTTATAACTGTTTTGCCGCTGTTGGGGCATTAGG
>NW_005842199.1:1676754-1687028 GCF_000455745.1 Alligator sinensis | reverse complement strand
CCTGCTGATCTGAGCCTTCTATTTCTCCACTAGTTATTTCTCTTAAGCCTTACTGATAAATTGGGATCTGCAGAAGAGCACTTGCAGTGTTCTTATATATTGTTTATACACATTTTAAAACAACAATGCGGCACATTAAACATTCATGGGAAATGTTAAATATGCACCAATCATTTGCACTAACAGGATTCTGCAAAATATACCTCAGAGTCTCATGCATGGTTAATATTTTCCTTGCATTCAATATGCCAGGTGGTTGTTTTAAAATGCACATCTTTATGCATTTTTAATTTTTTTTATTCATTCAGGTTTCATTTATTTCAGACTTATTTCCTCACAGTGGTCCACAAGCACTCCTCCTGTCTGTCTACCAGTTTTTTCACCTACCCTTCCATCACATGTACAAAACCATTGTTTGTGAAAGTACGTATCTCCACTGAGTTGGTGAAGATAATATTCATTTACACTGTTGTAAGTTAGGGAAGAATCATCCAAAAGTGTAACAGGGGTGCAAACCCAGAGTCTGCCCTGTGAAGAAGTCATTTACTGCAGACAACTTAGTTGAAAAGTCATCTTGTCATTCAGAGCAGTCAAAGATCTGGTGCATTGCTATGTTCTGTTTAATGTAGTTAATCTCTATTTTCCAGTTAGGTTTTTCTTTTTCATCAGTTCATAGAGTTAATAATATCTACACTAATAATACAAATTTTGGCTAATAGTGGCTATTAACAATCAGCTGTGTAGAATTAATCTCACATTAAGTATCTTTATATATCTGTGGTTATACTAACGGAAGTGATATAGGGCTACATGAAGTTTCAGCTGTAAGCGTTTGATTAATTATTATATACCGTATTATTTATACAATATCATAGGTGCGCATACTATATCATCAACAACTCAGTCTCAACTACACTTAACACATTTAGATCTTTATGAAAACCTTAAAGAATAGATGGAGCCATAGGTTATACAATAATGACTAATGACACTACATAAATTATGTTGATTGTTACCTAATCATCTTGTTCTTTTTTAATCTGCTAAAAATATGGAGATGGTGCCTGGAATGAAAGCTGGGCTGGAGCTCAGTTACAGAATACTAACCAAAAGAAAGGGACTGTGAACAGGATTTATATGAGCATGGGGTGGTGTAGTGTATGAATTTGTTATCTAGGGGTATCATAACCAGCTTGGTTTCTTTTCTGGATTATTTCTGCATGCTGACTTGGAAAGAAATGAGTAGATCACTAAAAATTGAATCTACTTTTTTCTAAAGTCTGTACATAAATCAAGACCACTAATATGGTCTATGTTATCAACTCAGTCAACAGATCTAAGAAAATCAGTAAGGTCTCCTGATCATTCTTCACCAACAAGAGCAAATGGTCAACCAATAAGCACGTCTACAAGTGTTATTAAGACAAAACAATACATTCCAGCGCTTATCATGCCGGAGTTTATTGCTCCTGGGTGCCACGTTTACATGTACACCTGAGATCACAACATGTTGAACTGGGTCAGAACAGCTCTAGCTGCTCTAACCCAACTCAATGTGCTGTCAACGGGCTGGCTGGGGCATGAAGGTGCTTTAGTGTGGGGCTAGCTGGCAGGCAGCCCTCACACTGAAGCACTCTTATGCCCAGACAGCCACGTCAGTGTCTACACGCATGGTGCTGTCGAGTAAAAAACTCCACAGCAGGATAGTACTTGTATTACCAAGTACTATCCTGCTGCAGTTAATTAGTTTTTTGTGGTCTAATAGGGTCACATGTGTAGGCATGAGCTATTTACTGCAAGGCTAATTAGTCTTCTCCTCAGTAAACATCTTGTGTAGATATGCCTAATGTGTGCTAGTACCAGGCCTGAAGCCCTACCATCAGATGTTGAGGAGGCAAAGACTCCAGATACAATAGAGCTATTCCACTCCAATCTTTCATAAGAAAAAGACAACCCAGTACAATGCCATAATCTGTGGGCTTATCGATAACAAGGGATGTTTTTAGTAAGTGTCTAACAATTGTCTCTTTTAAGCAGTGTCTCCATATTTACCTTTCAGAGAAATGGGTCATGAACCATTATCTCAACCATTATCTCAAAGATCCAGTTAGGCCATGTTAACAGCTTCACATTTAGAAGGTAGTCTGACTGGAGCTGGGCATAGTGAGTTTACCCCATAGACAGGGCCTAAGGGCATGTCTACACAAAATGCTTAATGCCCACTGGAATAATTCTACTGTGCATTAGCATGGCTGGCAAAAACTGTGCTAATGGGCTAATGTACAGTAGATTAGTACAATGAGCATTAAGCGTCACAAAAATATGTTCATTTGTGCTAATGCACAGTAGCACCAATTACGGTGCATTAAGTTAGTACCTAGTAATAACAAGTACTAACTTAATGCACCATAATCACAGCAAATTAACAAACGCTTAGATGCACCCACAGCAAATGAGTGTGACGTTAACATTCAAATTATACTTACATCCAAAATTGCTGCAAACACCCCTTATTTTTAATTTAAAGTTCCCCTGGCATTTAGAGCAGCCTATCCAGCACTCTCCTAGTTTTAACAGCTCTGTGTATTGCTTGTACCTAAGCCTGATCAGAATCCAGAAACTAGACATTCCTTTGTCTAAATCCTCTGGGAACCTCAATTTGGCAGGTGCTCTCAGCACATACCTAACATACACTAACAGGATTGGGCTTCCTACAAAATGTAGTGGCAGCCACTTTGTGTTTTAAAACAGGACTGCTAGTGGTAGTTTTTTTCACTGTTCCTTTATATAATGGTTTCATGCTTATAGCTCTTACCCAAAAGTATGAGGCAAGGTTCATTCTTTTCTCTGCCTGAGGGGATTCAAATATACCTCTCCCACCTGCCCTAACCACCACTTTACATGTGATTCTGTATGGGGGCACTCTTCATCTTCTTTGCTATGCCCTTATTCAGCAAAGAATTCAAGATGCATTGGGCTAAAGGGGGAGAGGTAGTGAAAGGATGATTATGTAGCCTAACTAGAGTCCTCTCCTGGGAAGAAGACCTGGGGCCTGTTTCCAGGACTTTTCTTTTCCTTTAATCAATGACAGGGTTAATGCAAAATATAGAAATAATGCTGGGAGCACAGACTGACAATCAGGTATCCTTGAAGATAAAATAGGTTCACTACCTTTTCTGGCTGTGTTTCAAAAGAAGTGAGCCCTGATTAATTCTGTGAAAGAAAGGGCAAAGAAAACTACCTAAAGGAGAAAGTTCAGGACTGGATCTTGAGTAGAGAGAGATGCCTGTTTGCAGCCTAGGATAAAATGCTTGACATATGGGATTTATGACTCACCTATGTCCTCAGCATTGCCTGTTGGCTAGCTCTAGGCTGCTGAACAATGACTTAAAGTGTGCTGACTGTTTAGGATTCCCCCGGACTATAAAAAAAAGACTAAACACAGAAGACAGAATTCTGGATTCCACTCCAGGGGCAGGCAGCTAAAAGTTAGGCATGCAGCCTCTAAGTCCTTAACTACCACAGATCCGGCTTATAGCCAACAATTCCTTTAGCCATTGAGGGATTGACATTGGCCAAACCTGGAATAGTCCATCTTCCTTTTCTGTGTGTCTGGCTGGGGGTGAAAAATAAGGATTTTTGCAAAATAGTGTGTTTTCTGGACCTCAGGTTCACCAAACACCATCTACGTGCTTGAATTCCTTGATGCAGGATTTTACCAGAGTTGTTAATGCCAGAAGACTCTACAGAATTCTGTGGCTCCTTGTACAGATAATACATACTTGGTGTTGTTACTTGATAAAAAGTATTATGTTTGCTCCTGTGCCACATATTGAAACCATTAGCCCCATCATCCTTTTCTTTTTTTTTCTTTAAAGCAGAATTGGATAATATGTGAAAAATCTAAGGAGAGACTACAGAAAGCAAAAGGTTTGTGTTTTACAATCAGAAGTGACTTCTTTGTTTTTGAACAACTGTACAGACCTCACCCATTTACCATGACTAGTTAACTATGGCAGGGCCAACCCAAGGAATAATGACATGAATGCAAGGAAACTGCTAGATGGGTTATCATCCTTTTCCCCCCATCTGACACTAGTTGGGGTTTTTCTGTTGCCAACATTTCTATGACTATTGATTTTAATTAGTGAAATGAAACGTATGATACAGAAACATTAATTTAATTAGAAATCCATAGATGCCACTGTATTGCATTTAATCTGTGCCTTGCTATACGGCTTATTGTCAGGGGAACATTTCCTGCTGGAGTAAATTGGCATAAGTTCCTTTATTTCCTGAAAGTATGACAATTTGTATGAGCTAAGGATATATCTCAGGATGTGATTCTGCTTTAAAACGAAATATAGAAGGAAAACATATCCAGAATATGTTAAAAAAATATCCAGATTCCATCACAGTTGGTTTTTTGCCATCCTAAGAAGAGTGCTGTGTTATTAGGTCTTGCAGTTATTTTGTACTTTATTGACTTTCCTATTTCTTTTTTCTTTTAGTTTTCCTTTTTCATCATATATTTTAATTGAACCCCAACTTCACTTTTTATCATCATTTCATTTCCTTATTTTTCTTTCTCCTGTGCCTTTTCATAGTTTATTTTTGTTATCTTATTGTATTTTCTCAGATATTTTTCCTTTTTTTATTTTTCTACATCCTTGATTTTCTTTGCTTGTCTAAAATTTCCATGTATGTTTTTGTATTGTAATTATTAGACAGACTTGAATGCCATTGAATAAATTGGGAGATGATATGAAGGAAAAGGGCTTTTTCACCAAATTTCTATGATTCACTTAAAAAATAATCTTGTTCAGACCATTATCTGTTTAGCATATCTTCATGAATATACATGATATTAATATATTATGTTATTTCAGAGCCATTGTTAACCTCAGAAAGCCATAAGCTGTCTAGTAGCAAAATATGGTATTTTTTTGCTCATCATGTAAAAAGTAAATGGCTTCTTTTAGCCTTCATATCTTCTTCAAAATAGTACAGTTGATTGCATGTTTAGGAAAATGTTCTTGATAACTTGCAAAGATAGCACCAGCTTATTCTTTTGTTACTCAATCCATTTTATCTTTGAATGGGTCTGTAATTGTCTTCACACTTCAATAACATCCTCATATCCCAGGAGGACTCTCACCCTAGCAAGTACATCCAAAACTGCCTAGTAAAGAGGCTTTAGAAATTAGCTGTTACTTCAAAGATGCCTGAAGAATTCATTTGGAAATGCAAGTGTACTAGCATCCAAATACAAAGGGAATCTTTTGGGAGTGGAAGTTGAGGTTCTTTTATTGTATTTCTTTTGTACACAGGTGTCTTTGAAAGAATCAGAAAGATTGGTGCTTAGGTACCTATGACATCTGTAAGGAATGAGGTCTGTTCTTTCAAAGGCCAGTATAAACAGCTGCCTAGATATTTTTAATTTACAAAACGAAACTCTTTGGCATTATTGAGAATATATTCTCAAGGAATGCCTTCCTAAAAATCACTCAAATTGCTCTTCTGATGACGTTTCACTGAGAACATAATGGCCTTCCACATAATCCCCATAGAAGAATAATGAATGTCCCTTTTTATTCTTGTATTCGGCATCTCTAGGATGTGCTACTGAAAAATAATCTCTTTCATCTTTGAGATATACTTACAAGTCAGCTGAACTTCTGAACTTGGTCTCCACAACTATCTTGAGTGAATTCAATAGCTCTGTCAAAAAGTATTTCTGTGTTTCTAGAGTAGTCAAAGAAATATGTTATGATATTTTTGTGTTTTATAAAAGAAAAAATATAACATCACAAAAAATTATTTCAAGACTAAAGGAGGTCGTGAGGATGAATGTGAAATTTTGCACCTCCTAGTATTCATACACCAGGGAGGATATTACATAAGCTTCTATCTCAGTATTTGTGTGTGTAATCACCTAGTATAAATGCAAAATCACTCTCACAATAAACCCGAGGGCACAGTTATATTTAGTCTTGAACTTTCTTCTTAAGAAATATGGCCCCAGAATTTTTTTTCCTCTGTGTGTCAGAAGACTGTCTTGTGGCTGGTCAAATCATTGGCCTGCCCATCTGCCTAGAGCAGTCTGCCCATCTGCCTCTCCTGCCATGCCTTTGATGTAACCAATTAGTAGTATTTTTTAAGGTGGGAGGCTACCCATTTACTGCCCAGTGCCAAGGGCATAATACACAACTCTGAACCTCCCATTATACTGTGTCCTATGCCTCGCAGATGGCATCACGATGTGACTTTGGCCTCAAGATGGACCTCATTCCATGCCTGCCTGATGTTTGGACCCTACCTGGATCCCTCCTACTCAGGCAGTCTACTCTGCCCTTATTCTGGGTGGCAAAACTCCCTTAGCCCTTTTTCCCTAATGGCTGTGGCCCTCTCCAGGACCTTTGGCCTTACTGGCCTGACCTTGCCTCTAGGCCGGTCAGGACTCCTGACCTCTAGCCCTGGCTGTCCCTTTCAGTGGATGCTCTGGCCCTTTGACTGGTCTGGTCCTGGTCCCAGCCTGGGCAAATGAGGTTATTTAGGGTAGGAACAGAACCACTCACCCTCACACTCCCATACAGGTCCACCTTCTTGGGCCCCTCCTAACACCTTTTGCTCTCTACCCAGGCGGGCCTATGCATAGTCCTTTGGGCCTGCCTATGTGGACCCTACTCGACACAGCCCACATGCAGTCCTTCAGGCCTGCTATATGGACTTTACTCTACGCAGCCCAATCAATCACTCATACATGCCCCGTCACTAGGGCCAATACTCCCTCCACCCACTACACTGGGCTACTACACTACCCCCCCACTGGGGCTCTTGGGCCTTACTTCCCTTGAGTTTCAGGCCTGATGATGTACCTGGACCCTTTGCCTATCCCCTTTATGGGGTAACCCACCAGGTTGTGGGGGCTGAGGCTATATGACACCTCATACTCAATTTTCACTAGGGAGGCACTGGTGTGGTATTTCCTGATACCTCCACATGTTCTTGGAGCAGCAGCTCTGGCTCCCTCTGGCTCCCTGCAGCAACTGCCTCCTCAGCTCTGAGGGCCTGGGCTTATAGTGAGACTGGTCAGCCCCATCCTCCACTCCAGGAGTCCTGTTGTGATCATGTGCTCACCTTTTTAGGCCTCACTGCACCTGCTGGCTGCTCTGCAGCCTCTTATCCTCTTAAAGTGACAGGCACCAATGGTGCCCTGCCACACTTTGACACAGCACCTAGTCTTGTGAGCCATTTTTAACTAAACCACATGCAAGACATTAGACTATGTTCCTCTCAGTGGTTTGTCAGTCCAAGTTTATCCTCAGTGCATGTCCAAATAAACTTCAGGTAACTTGTAATACGTACTTAATTAAATGCTGATTTTATTATTTTCTCACATGTAACAAATTTACATGCAAATGAATTGTGGCAAATGAGCTGACCAGTCAGCCCTACACTTAAAGAAAAATTATAAGGTAAGTAAGTTCACATATCTTAGGCAGTCCTGTGTATTCAGGTCTTAGGAGGAAAGTTAATTAATATCTGGATCTACCAGTCTTGCCCAATATCTATGCCTTGTCTGACTGGGTTGCACACTGTTATTAAGTAAAAAGCTTATGTGCAGCTTTTGAGTGTAATGGAAAAAAGCACTGGCATCATATTTAGACACATAATTCATCAGTAACCTCCAATTTCAATACACATTCAAAATGATGTCACTGCTGCGTAGTTACTTACATGTCTGTCTCTCATCCTTTTGCAATTTCCTTCCTGCTTTTATGGCTTCATATAGATATTGCTTGCTCAGTTAAAAAAAAATGCTTTGAATGTTTAAGGCATTTAGATTTGTAAATCAGCACACAGTATTTGTCCAGAGCAATTAAGGTCTTCACACTACTTATCTTTCACTGGGTGTGTCTACACATGCATTTGATGCTTTTGAGTAAACTGCTTGTGAGTAAATGCTCCTGGGCAGGCATCTACATATGCAGGGACTTGGGAAAGTTTTGATGCTCCTAGAAGTAAACTGCTCCCACTTCCTGTGGCCCTGCAATGGGCCACCGCTGCCACCAGGGGGAGGTCGAGGCTCTGGCTGCACCTGCTAGCAGCTGGCAGCCATCTTTTCAAGACAGCTCTGCTCCCTGGCCAGCTGCTTTTCTGGCCGGGAGTAGCATGCAGAGGCCGAGGCTAGGAAGTGGCAACTCTCTTGCCATAGCCTCTGCCTTCCTGCGCCATGGCTACTCCAGCCCCTGCCCCTGACAGCAATGTCCAGAGCCCAGGGCTTCTGTTGGCCCCAGAGGGCTCCCACCGCTGAGGCCCCGGGCAAGCCGCATATCCACCAGCACAGGCCAGGACACAGGATGTGAGAGGCACTGGCTGACCACCTCCTCCCACGCTTCTTGCTGTAGCTCACCTGGATAGCTGCCCATGGACCACCCATCCTGAGCACCACACTCATTGTGAGCAGTTCTGAAAAAAGCTCTTTATTGCCCTCACAACAAACTGAGCCCCCCTCTCTCCTCCCTACCCTGCAAGAGCTCGCCTCCCCTCTTTCCCCAACACTGCCTCACCTGCCTCCCCAGCACCAGAACCCCTCCACCACCCATGCCACCCACCACCCACAAAGCACCCTCTACCCCGTGCAAACAATTTACAAGTGAAGTGCTATGCATATGTGCATGCTTTTCTGTGGTGAGCAGCTGCAGAGTGGGGGCACCTAGGGGACAGAGCCCAGAGTCAGGCAGCCAGCACCTGAGCCTCTGGCTATTTCCCTGCTGGTGCACATGCTGCAGTGAGCCCAACAGGTGGGAGGCTTGCCCACGTGGAATGGTGGCCACTCTATCCCTGGTGTGGATGGCTCCCTCTCTGGCAGTGGGTGGCCAGGGCCAGCAGAGCCAGTGCACAGTCCTGGCCCCACTGCAGACATCTCCACTCAACACCTGCATGGAGCTGGGGCAAGTGGCAGGCCTGGGCCCAGGTGGTGGGGCTGGGTGGTGGGGGACCTGGGGCAGTGTCTGGGGTCTGAGGCAGGGGCTCCTGGCCTATGGAGACAGTGCTGGACCTCCACCCAGGTCCACAGGGGGCCTGTTGCTGATTGGCGGGTGGCTGCCAGAGGACAGGTGGGGCTAGGGTTAGGAGCTGTGCAGTGGGCAGCACAAAGGCAATTGCCAGGTCCAGAATGGTTCCCAGGACATGGCAGTCATTGTCCATGGCCTGCACTGCTCTGGAAATAACCACACCCTTCTCCCGCAGGGCCTCCACATTCCAGGGCCAGGAGCTACACCCTGAATTCCCAGTCTGTCTGGTCCCACACGTCCTCATGGGCCATGTCCTCTGCTTACCACCTATCCAGAGGGTGATGTCCTATGCCCACCACCTGTCCTGCCAGTCGATGTTCTCTACTTGCCATGTCCACATGTCCACCAGCTGGTCCTCTGAGGCTGCCACCAGCCAGTTCAGAAGGAGGGTCCAGTCCTGGGTCTTTCTTTTTCTGCGGAGCTGGTGCATCCAGAGAGCCCCATGTTGGCCATGAGCCTCCTGCCCACCCTGCAGTGGAGGGCTCCCAAGGGAAAGGCAGCAGAGCAGAGTGCCCTGAGCAGGGGCAGCACTAGGGGAGGCTAGGGGGCTATAGCCACTCCAAAACTCACCCTAGCCACCCTGTAGCCAACCCTCCCAGCATGCCTGCTTCCTGATTCACACAGCTGAGCCCAGCCCACTACCAGCCACCCTGCTGGGAAGAGGGTGGTGCAGCCCTGACCCTGAGCCTTCAGTGGGTAGCCTGCCCTCACCCTCACCCCATGCACATATCCAGGATGGCACATGCCCCACCATGCCTCCCCCAGGGGTGCGCACAGCAGCAGGGAGCCACTTCCTCCCTCGTGCTCCCCAGCTGAGCTGCCCATGGTTCCATCCTGCTCCCAACCCCAGGGTCCCATTCACCCCCCTGGCTGGGCAGCCCCTACCATTGCCCCTTCCCCTGCCTCACTCCCCCCTCACCATGAGGGCCTCAGTATGCCCCCCCACCTTCCACCCATTAGACTTACTTGCAGGGAGCTGCTGTCCATGCTGCCCAGCTGTACTCCTGGCTATGTGTGCAGCAGTACCTTAAATTTTGCAGGTTTCCCTGCATGCCCCCCTGTCGCTCATTGGTGCAGAAGCCATGCTTGTGGCTCACTCCTCATTGGCAGGGAAATTAAAGCTGCAGTTTTAAACTGGGTGTTGCTTTTATCTCCCTGCCACTGACTGGCTGAGCAGCCCTGGGGGTCCCACTG
>NW_005842199.1:1672084-1676723 GCF_000455745.1 Alligator sinensis | reverse complement strand
CAGCTGGGAGACAAAAACGGCATCATGTTTAAAACCACAGCTTTTGCTTCCCTGCCAATGAGAAGCAAGCTGCAAGCATGGCCCCTGATTGACAGGGGCTCCTGGGCCCAGGTCCCATTGGCCTGTGCTTTAATCTGCCTATGCACACAAGGCTTTGACCTTTATGTGACACTGACACACTGTTTAGTTATGCCCATGCTCCTGCATCTGGCTTGACATCCCCTCATAGTCATGCATAGAACTGACCTGAGTGGGTGTGGAACCTGGAGCAAATCATTCCATGTGAAGGCCTGCCCCTGCCCCAATCCCATGCACCCTGGCCATGAAAAAGCCACAGGTGCCACCAATAGTGGCATCAGCGGCAGGTGTGGGGGTAGAGGGTTGCTGGATGCAAAGCTGGTGGTGTCAGCATGGAGTCACCACAGCTGCTCCACCCAGCTCTGTTGGGCCACCCAAAGTGTGGGGCCCAGGGCGATTGCCCTGATTTGCCCCCCTCAGGGATGGCCTGGTCATGAATATTGGAGTGCCTTCCCTGTGTGAACTGCTGCTGCATCTCTGCCTCACCCCACAGTGCCACAAGGTCACCAGTCTCCTCCTGTGACCAGTTGGGGCCCCAGGTAGCAGTGAGTGGTGTCAGCAATGATGCCACCGGGTCTCCCTGACCAGCTCTCTGGGCCTCCATGCAGCTTTCCTTGTGCTTCTGGGCCTGGGGAGATGCCTTCAGCACCCAGCATATGGGCACAGCATGGGACTAGGAGCTGCATGGTGAGGTGATGCCCTGCAGCACCTGCAGGGACCAGGCAGGCTGTGGGGGTTTGTCTGCGAGTAGCTGGAGCTGGCCCTGGTGGTCAGGAGCTGGTTGCAGCTGGGCCCAGGTGTTGGCAGGCCTGGTAGCAGCCTGCAGGGCTGGTTGGCATGGACCCAACAGCCGCGCAGCACGGCAATGCCAGGCAGTGGCACTGGGGTACAGGCAAGCTAGCACAGGTAGTCCCACAGGTCTGGGCTCCCCAAGCTGTTGATAAAGGCTGGGGTTGGGGAGCTCAGTGACACTAGGTAGCCTGCAGCCTGTGTAGGGGCATCAGAGGCCAACATTCCCCCCCAGGCTCCCTGCTGTTGTGCCCCAGGGGTCAAAATGTCTGCAGGCTTTTAAAGGGCTTTTCAAAGGCTTTTAAAGGGCTGGAGCTGCCATAGAGGTCACCCAGCCCTGGGGCAGGAGAGGATCCCAGCCCCAGGGCCTTGGGGATGAACTCAGTCTGGCCCCCTAGTGGCAGGGCTGACCAGGAGCAAATTTGCTCCTGGTTGGCATCTACACACAAGTTACTATGCAGTTACTACTTGCAAGTAAATTTGCTACTTGCATTTGCAGGTAGCAAATTTGCTCACAAGTAGTGAAGTTTATTGCACAGGAAGCATGTGCATGTGTAGACATGCATGCTAACTGCACAGTAAACTATGCTACTTCTCAGTAAAGTATCTCATGTAGATGCACCCACTGTGGATCTATCTTTGGAATATTAATGACTTCTTTATTCAAGTTGGTGTATTTATTTCTGGTTTAATTTTTTAGACAGTACCTAAATATACTGATATGAATTGAATTGTTCTTATGTTAATGTGTGAACTGAGTATTTTAAGCGAAAAAAAATATGCTAAGCACCATAAAACTATAGACTGTAATACACTTAAAATCAACCATCATAAATATCTTCTAAATTTGCAAATATGAAATAAATTACCACCTTTTAATGTAGGTCATTTACATTACAATTAAAAAACTAGATAAGCTATTAAAAGAAACCCAATCACAATAGAGAGAGAACTCCTTTTTTCCACTACATTATTTTTAAAGGTCCAAAAATATTATTTTCATGAAATATGAATGGTCATCTGTTTGTTTCTGTATGAGCAATACCTATTTTATTAGGTTTTTCCTGCAAGCAATTGGGAATTCAACTTTTTGGTTTATTTATATTAAATATAATTTTATAAAAAGAAAGGAAAAAATGTTGAATTATCAATAACACTGGAAGATGTTACATTCTTCTCTTCAGATACCATATTATGTTTTCCTGAAAGCTGAAATACTACAAGGCAATATATTCTTGAGAGGTATCCAGTGTATTCAGTGTACCTCTTTAATTATAAACAAGATCAGGACTTGTAAAACCACTGAAAGCCCTTATAAATGTCTGCTATTAGAATACTTTCATGTCTGTTCTCAGGGTTTTTCCTGGTCAATTAGAAAGCTAATTTAAAGAGTATTTTTCTTTAACTTTTATTGATGATCCTAAACACCTGCCCATGTAACTGATAACAACACTGTGCCTCAGCTAAACTCATAACTCACTTAAAGGAGTCTTGGAAAAAAACCTGATTGAAATGAACAAGTAGGGGGGAAAAGTAAAGGGAAAGAAGTGAAAAAATAAATAAATAAAGGACCTGTTTCACTGAATGGAGATTGTGGAGCGGGGGTTGGCTTTGTACTTACACCAGGCCAGAGCTGAGACCCATGGGGTGACCCCCACTACGGCCCATCCCCTGCCTGCTTCCCCATCCCCCCTGAGCAACCTCCGACCCCCACCCGCTCTCCCAGCCCCATCAATGGCTGTCCAACCTGATCCTAGTATCCTGGCTTTTTAAAAAAAAGAAAAAGCGCCACACCCCCACACTCACCAGCTGCTTCCAGGCAGAGTGATGATCCCTGTTGCCCCCCACTGCCTCATGCTGTGTGTGTGTGTGGGGCTCTGCCATGAGCCCCCATCTCCCACCAGCTCTCCCAGCCTCATCAATAGCTGCTCCGTCCGGCCCCAGTGTCCTGGCACCAGCACCACAAGTGACCATGAACGTGTCAGTGAGCTTTCCCTGCCCAGTGAGTCACCCCTGCACCAAGCAGCTCATGGTCCCCATGATCTCAGTTGCCATGTGGGACTCATTGATCACCTCAGCTTGAAGGAGAGCCCATTGACAGCCTGACTGGTTGCACCAGTGCCCTGTGAGGGAGAGGTAGGCATGATCTCCACCCCAGCTGCTCCAGAGGTCCAAGGTGAAGTGTAAGGACACC
Organism: Alligator sinensis; assembly: GCF_000455745.1. NCBI lineage: Eukaryota > Metazoa > Chordata > Crocodylia > Alligatoridae > Alligator > Alligator sinensis. Next base: position 1,673,662 of record NW_005842199.1, on the reverse strand, counting down.
TGTGGACTTGCCTTGTGCAGCTTCTCCCTCAAGTACTCCCTGCATGCCTCATACAGGGAGGGCACCACCGTCCTGCTGTATATGGGCCCTTTGTATGATGGGGCCAAGAGTGCCATGAGCCCCCTGACCCCTGGCCACTCAACAAAGGAGAAGGGCTGGCCATCCACAGCAAGCATCTCCCTGATGTTCTGGGTGACCTTGCTCGGTTTGGGAAAGCGCCCCCCTGTGTGTCCACCTTTCCCCCACTGTTTCAGGGTGGCCTGCCTCTGCTTTGGGGGGATGGAGGCTTTGGAGGGAGAGGGGGTGTTCTTTTTGGGCATGCTCCCACTGGTGCCAGACTGAGGAGGAGCAAAGGCAAGGGGATGGTGCCTGCAGAGATGCATCAGCATCCCTGTGATGCTCATGCATCTTGTTCTCTTTCCCCAGCTGGTTCGGGCTCAGCAGCGCAGGCAGGTAGCTTATGTGGAATTATCTGCCACCTCAAAATGATCTGAGATCACACTACCCCCTCTGAGATCACACACCCCTGGGGTGTGGGTGGGGCTCCTGCCTTATCCCCCTCCTCAGCAGGCAGAGGCACAACAAGAGGAGCTGAGCCAGCTGCCCCCACAACCTCCTCCGCAGTCCCTTCCGGGGAAGGGGACCTGGCTCTAGGGGAACTTTGAGGGGTGTGGAGCACAAACTCTGCTTCCCCCTCCTGCCACAGAATTTATTGTGCTATCAAGCCGAGGTCCCTTATTTCAAGATTGAGCTCCTCTAAGACTGGGAGTGGGAGGCTAATGCTGGAATCTGCAATTGGGGTGGAGAAGACTATGCTGCTGGTGCTGCTTGTTGTCATGCTGCTGGTGCTAGGGTTTATTATCACAGCTGGTGTCAGAGGGGGTGCAGCTGCAGGCACTGCTGTGACCTCCTTGCTCCCAGTACCAGCAGAAGCCTCATGGCTGGTTGAAAAGAGACTGCATCTCAGCTTGGGTGGTGCAGAACTGACACCTCTCCCTCTTCCCCCTCTCGCTCCCTTCCCAGACTTGGCTGCACCGGCCTTTTCAGCGTGCTTCATGTTTTCCTGTGCTGGAGAAGGTGTCTGTGTGTAGTGTGTGTATATGTAGTTGTCTGTGTGTGCAATCTATTTAATCTATGCTGTGCTTTCCTGAACAGTGCCCAGCAATCACACTGTCAGGCAAGACATAGATTTCTTTTTCTTCAGGTAAAAATAAAGACTAATTCCAAAGGAATGGATATAGGAAAAAAAATGATATAGGGATAACAATACTAGTATTGAAGTTAGACTAGTATAGCTGAGCTGTCAGTGTAAGCTGTATCCTATCCAATCGTTTGCAAGTAGAAGACACACTCCGTAGCTAGATAGTAGTAGCTAGGGAGCAGTCAGAGTCAGTGCCTTTCAGATGCTGCTCTGTGGCGAGAGACAGACTGATAGCTTAGGCACTCACAGGCTTATATGCTGTTTTTAAACTTTTTAGGTCCCTCCCCCAGAGCACTGGGGTTGGAAGGGACCTCAGGGACAGTTGGAAGACACTGGTCAGCTACAGATGTCCATCTGTTCCTTGCCTCTCCCCACTT
>NW_005842199.1:1668777-1672074 GCF_000455745.1 Alligator sinensis | reverse complement strand
CTTTCCCTGCAAGCTCAGCTTTGAAACACTTCAAAACGCTGAAACATCTTTGAAATGGTTTGACCTGTTTCATTTTATTTCAAACATTTTGACGTGTCTCCTGTTTCATTTTAGATTCAGAGTTTTGAGCGTCGAAACACTCGAAACACTGCTGAAACAAAACGGCAGTCGAAATTTTGCACAGTCCTACTGCACAGTCATCCCTGTGCAGTCAGCGTCTTGTGTAGATGTGGCCACTCATCATCAAACTTGCTGTACATACTGGCTGGATCTACACATGCGCTTTACTGCAGAGTAGACTAATTAGCTGTGGAGTGAAATGTCAGTGTCTACACATTCAATGGTATTAGGCCACAGTAAACTAATTAATGCTGCAGTAAGATAGATCTTACTATCAGAAGGCATAGTGCAATGGTTACATAAACCATGGTGTCCTCAGGAAGCCTAGACATGTTACAGTAGGTTTGTGGTTGATATGCCAGCTAGCAGAGAAAGCTTTAACAAGAAATAGTAGTACTCTTATTTTGGTGGAGAACTGGGCTAAGAGTTCTTCAGGATCACCATAATATTTTTGTTTATATTTGGAACCTTCAAACCTTGTTATCCTTCATAATGTCTTTCAAACTATGGTATGCATCTTATTTCATGTTCCAAATTGAATTAGCAGCCATTAGCACATTATAAACTCACAAGCATAAAAGATGGGTATGAAAGGATAGAACAACTATTTGTGTGGGAAGTTGCAGTTTTCAAATAAAAACATGTGCTTAACTATCAGTTTCCATCACACCAGTTGGTCTTTGCTTTGAAGGATCTATTTAATTATCTTCTTTGTTTAAGCCCTGCAGGGTGTAAATTCAAGCATATTTTAGGGAAGAATGCTCACAGAAAATCAAAACCTTTTTTGGCAGAAAACCAATTCTGTTTTTATTTTTAATATACAGTGGTGCTGTTTTCGGCCCTACAGTTAAAGGGCTACATTATTGTTCCCACTAAAACATCCATCTTCAAGGTTTATAGAGTGACTCTGAAAAATTTGCCTTATGGCAGTGCCATGCAACTGTTCTTTGGATGGCAGATTCCTTGGAAAATATTCTGTATGCTGCCAAGACACTGGTGGCAATCAACAAATAATAAAATAAAAAGAATGACAGATTTTAATGAATTAATATTTTTTATTTTTAATAAAAGAAAACCACTCAGAAGATATAGAGAATTTCAAGGCAATTATGGAATAAGATATTAACTAAAACAAAATCAGTGCAGTAATCTGAACTGAATAAATATTGCACAAAAGGAATATTACAATGCCTCCATTAACTCATATACAGAATACAGCGGTCAGGCAGAAACTACATTTGACTTCGTTGCATTTTGCCCATGTAATGGCTGTAAGATACAAGTAGAGGAATATCTTCCCATGCATTACAATCATATTCTGCTAAAATATTATTACTTGGTTCAAATATACAAATGGCCTTGAAGTAAGAGTTGTTTTTAACTGTCTTTTAATTGGGCTCATTCCAGAATTCTGTATTACAATTAAAAGGGCCCATGATGGGATTATATCCAAATCATAGGACATCCTGAGAGTGTTTGGCCAAGGTTGTCCAATTAGCAATAATGCCAAAGTTTTACCACCAGCTCTTCTACGTAGTGCACAAGAATAGTAGGAGTTAAGTCAACAGAGTGTCATAAAACTAGAAAATTCTTACTTATTCCTATTCCAATAGAAGAAAATGAAGATTTAAAAACAGGAGTGGCTAAGGAAGTGGAAACTAGAAAGCCTTTTCTTAATCTGAGACTAGAGTGGGGATATGCTGTGCTGACCTGATCATTTGCTATAAATAAAGAAGGGAATTCTGATCTGAATACTGTTAAGCCCTGGAAAGGGAAGAACAACTTTCTGTACTCATTTCTGCACCAAAGTCCACTCTGTCTCAGGTCATATTGCAATAAGGGCCTATGGTCTCAGTTTACTTCTAAATCTTTATTTATTTAAAACAGTTGCCCTTGCATGCAAATATCTTTTAGTTAATATACAGTTTTCAGGTTCTGTATTTTTATTTTCTGTTGGTAGCGGGACAGGTTTTCACCTTGACATTTTAAATGGATTAATGTCTTCCTGCCCCACTTGTACAGAACAAAGTACACACACGTGTGTGTGTGTGTGGGGGGGGGTGTACATTGTTCTGTACAAAAGGGACAGGAAGAATTTAATCTGTTTAAAATGTCAAGGGGAAAACTTGTCCCACTACAAACAGAAAATAAAAACACAGACCCTGAAAACTATATTAACATATACATATATATGTTATATGTCACAACCCAAGGGTGTGATTTTGTGTGCGCGCTTCAGCACTGCTAAATTATTTCTTGCCACGAGGAACATTCTTTGCAGGGTGCATTTCTCAGTTGAAAGAGAAAACCCCGGTGCAAAGGAGTTCCCACCACCCGCATGCAAATTTGTGTCCCACTATTGGCCAGTTCTAAATTATTCCCACATGGCGGCTAGCGATTGGCTTGCTAGCTGTATAAGAGGCTTGAGCGGTTTCCGCCCAAGTTGGAGGACTCCACAACCATCTAGTGGAGAAGGACAACTTCACGTCTCGTGAAGAACTCTAAGCACTGTGGAACCTAACGGACCCAGCGTGTGCCTTAAGAAGGCTATAGGGGTCTGATCAACCTCTGGCCTCTCCCTGTTGCCGAACAATCCCTCGACAAACCCCTTCCCTGCGCACTTGTTCCACAGAGCCTAGCAAACTTCGTGAGTGTGTGTATCCAGAGCTCTGTCCAAGTTATTTCAAGACGCTCGAGTTTTCTGTGGGTCTTGTTCGAGTTCGTGTTGTGGAGCCTAGCAAACTCCACGTGTCTGTCTGTAACTGCAACGCAAGCAAGTTTTTCCTGCCTGCACCGCGACCATCTACGGTGTAAGTAAAATAATCTTTAATCAACCGCTACGCGTCTGTGCCTAATTCTAGTCCGCCGGCCTGCATTCCCCGACCCGCGTGCCAGGGCTGCTGGCCACAGCCTGCCGCGCGCCCCTGAGGGCCTCAGACCGCTCCCGGCCCGTACATTATATATGTATATAGGAGGACTGGAAAAGGGCCAATGTGGTCCCCATTTTCAAGAAGGGGAGGAAGGAGGACCCAGGCAACTATAGGCCAGTCAGTCTCACCTCCATCCTTGGCAAAGTCTTTGAAAAAATTATCAAGGCTCACATTTGCGAGAGACCGGCAGGAAAAATAATGCTGAGGGGAAACCAGCACGGGTTCGTAGCAGGCAGATCATGCCTGA
>NW_005842199.1:1621371-1668345 GCF_000455745.1 Alligator sinensis | reverse complement strand
CCTAGTGGACTCCAAGATGAACATGAGTTGTCAGTGTGATGAAGTCATCAGAAAAGCTAATGGCACTTTATCGTGCATCAGCAGATGCATGACGAACAGAACCAAGCAGGTGATACTTCCCTCTATTGGGCACTGGTCAGACCGCAGTTGGAGTACTGTGTGCAATTTTGGGTGCCACACTTCAAGAGGGATGTGGATAACCTGGAGAGGGTCCAGAGAAGGGCCACTTGTATGGTTAAGGGCTTGCAGGCCAAGCCCTATGAGGAGAGACTAGGGCACCTGGACCTCTTCAGCCTCCGCAAGAGAAGGTTGAGAGGTGACCTTGTGGCTGCCTATAAATTCATCATGGGGGCACAGAAGGGAATTGGTGAGGCTTTACTCACCAAGGCACCCCTGGGGGTTACAAGAAATAATGGCCATAAGCTAGCAGAGAGCAGATTTAGACTGGACATTAGGAAGAACTTCTTCACAGTTAGAGTGGCCAAAGTCTGGAATGGGCTCCCAAGGGAGGTGGTGCTCTCCCCTACCCTGGGGGTCTGCAAGAAGAGGTTAGATAGGCATCTAGCTGGGGTCATCTAAACCCAGCACTCTTTCCTGCCTATGCAGGGGGTTGGACTCGATGATCTATTGAGGTCCCTTCCCACCCTAACATCTATGAATCTGTGTGTGTGTATATACATATATAACATATTTTAGCCATTGCCAAAATTAATTGAATACCATTGCTTACATGAATTATTATTTTTGTTTCTGAGTTTTTCCCCTAAATTATTGAGTGATTTTGTATTCAATATTTATCCAGGTTATGTAGCTAGGGAAACACAAAGTGAATAATTCACCCATGAAGGCATCAAATAACTTATCTCCTTAATTTAATGAAAATTTTAAATACAATATTCAGTTTTTGTAGTAATATTCACTTTGTTCTAGCTAGGCTCAAGTCTATGGGCATATAATGAATCATATTTTCAGCATTATCTTATATTTTAAATGGTTACAATACTTTATTCTATGTATAAATTAATATTATTTTATGAGGTCTTAAAAATGTATGTTTCCTCAATAAAAGTATTATTATTGTTATCCTATGGTTGTACTACTTTGTGAAACTTTCAAAACTGAAATATTTCTATTGAAATGCTCTAAGATTATATGTTGAAGTACTCAGGTACTGCCGCAACACTTTCATGCATCTTAGGTCAGATAAAGAAGTTACGCTTATTGCGTGGTAAACATATAGAAAGGGAGATGGAACCCAGGTGTCTAGGTTTTCCCAGCTGGGAGGCAGAATGCATGCATTTCATAGCATGGTCAGTGCCAAGTTGTGAGCAGCTGCGGGGTTTCCAGCCTCGGGTGGGGAAAAGGGTCCAGACAGGGAACTCATCATCATAGGTCCCTTGGTGTCTCCCTTGTTTGCAGACTCCATATTTGTGTGTGGGAGGTCTGGCCATGGAACCCAAGATGCTGGATCCAGGATGGTCAGCTGGAGATATGTGCATAGATGGCACTGGTGAAATGAGGACCAAATGAGACCTTCAATGTGGGCAGTTGGAATGGACAGGTGGCAACTGCTTGCACCTGCCCTACTGTGGTATTTGAACGAGCTGTCCAGGTCCAGGAACACACTGCAAAGGTCCATTCTTTAGCTTCTACTTGTTGATTCAAAGCAAGCATAAGGAATTTTATTCCTGTTTTGAGGTCATAGCACCTGCACTGGAGGCTTACTGCACTTGGATGAATGAATGGATATTTGTGCCTAAAAAAAAAAAAATCCTTTTTGAAAAACACCCATGTCCACCTATCACTTCCTACAGGATAAAAAGTTTCATTTTCAATTTGAACTTCATGAGAAATATTCTCTTATTTGAGAAGGATGACCTTCCTTTTCCTTAGAAGCCCTTAACTTTCACCTGTTTCAGTGGTAAAGAAATAAATGAGGCTTCTACAGTCTTTCAAGGTCTTGATTTAAAACTAATTGTATTATAAAGGCACTAAACCTGGACAAATAGTGGGAAAAGCTTTTTGTATACATGTTCACAAAATTGGATGTGTAATCTGACGTGAATGCACCCTTCATAACCTGGATTGCACATGTACTAAGAATTACTTGTTATGGCTATGGCAAAATAAAATTGAATGTATAATCTGCTGGAATGTCAATAAATCAGATTTCTGCCTTTCTCAATGAAGTAAAATGCAGCAACCTTTACATCTGGACTCCAGATCTATGCCCACAGATAAAGCAAAATAAGATAGAAAAAGAGTTTAAATTTCTGAGGTCTGCTTATCTAAAAACTTGTCCCTAAAGCATTTTGAGAGAGAAGTCACATATTCTGGTTTTATGCAGAATTCCTGCAGAAATGCAATTGGAAGGTATCCATGCAGAGAAAGTTTACCCAGAAGTGCGAAGAGGTAGGAAGTAAAGCATGTTTTCTGGTAATTTCTTCCTTAAACCTCTTGGAGTAAGAAAGCAAGAAGATACTTGGAAAGGACTTGTACAAATATTCTTCACACACAAATAATTTAAATATTAAGTTCTAGTGAAGTGTGATTTTGCCTTTGGAGTTCAAGTCCCCTCTTACAAAAATCTTATCATTACAGTTACTTGTATCTATGCATTGTCACTAGTTAAGTTTTTGCTTTCTTATAAGTGAAGCTACAAGAGCTAGTTCAAGAAAAAAAAAAAAGAATTACAGGTCCTTTGACTAGAATCTTCTCTGCTACATCTTCACAATGCCCTCAAAAGACCAATAGTCTGCTTTAATCTAGTATGTTCATTTCTGGGTCCACTGCATTCAAAACATCTGTGGCAGCAGACTCAGTTGGGCATGATATTCTCAGCCCTTACCAGGACCCAGTTTTGCTGCTGTATAGACAAGGTGTCTCAGCAGCCCTGGGTGCATCTACACTTTACGGCGCAGTAGCATGTGTGTATGCAAATGCACACCCTTAATGGACAGTAAACTTCACTAATTATGAGTAAATTTGCTACCTGTAACTGCAGTTTACTTGGGATTAATTACTGCACAGTAGTGCTTGGGTATATGCCAGGAGCAAATTCACTCCTGGTCAGCCAGCTAGCAGGGGGTGGGATATTGCTCCCTACCCCTGGGAGCTGCCTTCTGCTGAGGCAGGATCTGCCACCAGAGCCTAGGCAGGGACTATGTCTCCCTGCCCTCGCAGAAGGGAGATCCAAGCCCCCCACTCTGAGATCATGATTGGGGAGTGGGTGGCTGGGATATCCTTTTCTCCCAGAATTAGTCCTATGACTGTGGAGCTGGTGCTAGGAACTCTGTGATGGCAGGGACTGGGGAGTCGGTTCCCTGCCCAGTTCCATGATCATGGAACTGGGTGGGGAACAGGCTCCCCAGCCCCCACCCTGCAATCATGGAGCAGAGGCTGGGAACTGAACTGGTCAGGGGCAGGTCCCAGCCTTATGCCCTGACTAGATGATTGAGGTGTGGGGCTTGGAAAGAGCTTCAGAGGTGGAGCAGGTCCCAGTCCCTTGCCCCAATCTGCTGGTGGGGCAGTGAGCAGTGAGACCTCAGCTGGGTAAGGAATCCACCCATGGGTGGATTGAGGCAGAGACACCCTCTAATTCCTAAATGCCCTGACTAGAGACAAACAGAAATTAAGTATGATGCTAATTTAGAAAAGCCTTTTTAAGCTCCATCTTTGTTCAGGACAGTCATAGAATCATAGAAAGTTAGGATTGGTAGGAACCTTCTGGAGGCCATCTAATCCAACCCCTTTGTCACAGAGCGGGGTCCCCTGGGGTAGCCATGTTGCCCCTGGAGTCTCTGTGACTGTGCAAGCTCTGCCCCAAGGGCACCCTCTTGTCTTTCCTGCCACGTCTTGTTGGTAAAATAAACTAGGGGGCTTCCCACAGGCCTATGCTTGGTTCCAGTCTGTCCGAACCCAACTCAAGCTCACTGGTCTTTGAATCCGTTGCCAGGCCTTTTTTCAATACTGTGCTGCACAGGGCATGTCAGGCCTTATGGTCCAATTGTGTGGCTCCAACATCCCCTTTACCATGCCCCATGCCTTACAGATGTTACACAGATGTTATACTTTCTATTGGGTCCTTGGCCTACTTGGCCTCCGCCCTTTTAAAATAGCTAGGCTTTCTAGCCTAGATCCACTGTGTCAGGCTCAACTTTGAGGCACTAGCTCTCAATCTCCTCTTGTCACCAGGCCCCTAGCCCTTGTCTGCTGCACCCCTCTGGCACTGGGCTCTCCAGCCCTCTGAAGCTGTGCTCCTCTGGTTCTGGGGCTCTACACAATCATGTGCCCCACTCTGGGCAGTAATGAGACCTCCTCCTCCTCTTATAGCCTCACCCCACAAGCACCAGTACAAACAATAATACAAACATAAGCCCCTGGGCTATAACATAACAGCAACCATGTAGGCAGAACTCTGCCCCTTTTAGAGGACAAACTTCCACCCTTAGGATAGTGTACCCTCTTAGCCCTGGGTACCTTGTGAGCTCCTAGAGTCTAACTGTACTTGGAGGTAGTAAAGTCTTGGGTAAGTACCTTGTGCATGATCTCCTTCCCCTGGCTGTTACCAGAGAGAAAGTGACCCTGCCACCCCCAGCCTGGAGCTTATATGTTCCTTGGGCTCTCCCTCCTTCCAGTTAGCCGACCACGTGCAGATGCAGGCCGATTACCTTATTAGCCTGTTACTCAGGCAACCTGCAGCTGTGGAGTTCTGCCTAGCCTGCAGGGCTCCTTTGCTAAGCTGCTTCTGCCCTTAAAGGATGCAGGCACATCATAGTGCCCTGCAACATCCCTGCTCAAAGCAAGACCATCCCCAACTAGATCATCTCAGCCAAAGCTTTGTCCAGCCAGGTTTTGGAAACCTCCAAGGATGGAGCTTCTATCACCTCTCTGGGTAACCTGTTCCACTCTTTTACTACCCTCCTAGTGAGAAAATTCTTCCTACCCTAAAACGTCCTTGCTGCAACTTGAGACTGTCACTCTTTGTTCTGTCATCTGCCACCACTGAGAACAGTTTAGCTTTTTTGAACCCCACTTCAGGTACTTGAAGGCTGCTATTAAATCCACCCCCCACCGTCTTCTCTTCTCTAGACTAAATAAGACCAGTTCCCTCAGTCTTTCCTCATAAGTCAGGTGCCCTAGCCCCCTCACCATTTTTGTTGCCTTCCACTGGAATCTCTCCAATTTGTCCACATCCTTTCTGTAATGAGGCCCCCAAAACTGAACACAGTACTCCAGATGTGGCCTCACCAGTGCTGAATAGTAGGGAATAATCACTTCCTTTGACCTACTGGCAACACACCTACCAATGCAGCCTATTATGCCGTTAGTCTTCTTGGCAACAAGGACACACTGCTGGCTCAGATTCAGTTTATTGTCCACTGTAACCCCCAGGTCCTTTCCTGCAGAGCTGCTGCCCAGCCAGTCAGCCCCCAGCCTGGACTGGTACATCGGATTGTTTCATCCTAAGTGCAGGACTTTGCACTTGTCCTTGTTGAACCTCATGAGATTCCTTTTGGCTCAGTCCTCCAATTTGTCTAAAGACACGCTTACCTGTAAGTCCAACTGAATTTAAAGTCAAGCATTTAGCACATGCTGTTCTGAACAGAAGCAGGTTTATACATGTGCTTCCCACATCAGACCTATTATCATTTTAGAAACGGTAATTCTTATGATTGTTTGGCTTCTGAACTGTCTGATCAAGACTTGTTCAGGATTGACAGATACTACAGAGGTCTAGAAGTTAGAAATGGAAAAGTCCTACTAAATTATCTGGTCCATTTCCTAATCATGTGAATTTCCTAATAAAGTGAATTTCCTAATTCACTTTATTTTCTATGTCCAAAGCATTGCAGTGTCCACCTCTTCCCTTGGGAGACAGTAATGAATCTCATTGTCAGGAAGTTTTTCCTGATACTCAGCCTAAATGGTCCCTTTCTTAATTTAAATACATTACCTCTGGTTATGGCCCTTCTTCCTATCCTAAATAATTCAGCCAAGTAATCAGGTACAATTATAGCTGCATCAATTAGCTTTCCATAATGAGAAGATTAATAAGTTCCAGACAAATTCTCAGAATTACAAAGGACTGAAGAATACAAACAAAAGATACAGATGTGGTGTTCTATAGGGGTTCAGCACCTCTTTACTCTTGTTCAGCCTGTCTTTGCGGTCACTAAGCAAAGAGGAATGGTTTGTCGTCTCTTCAGTGTGCTGTAAGAGAGGAACAAGGCAAGTGAAATTGAATCACATGTTGCTACTAGAGAGGCAGACTCTCCCTCCCGACCCAAAACTGGAGGTTATTCAAGCTGTTCCAAGCAAAAACTTAGAACAACAGCAGACAAATGATAACTGTCAGCAGAGTAATAAAAATCCTTAATAAAATATGTAGAATAAAGTTCTAAGTTAGAGAGTAGTGAAATTGCACTGTCATTATCAGAGAGAGCAGCTGAACTGGTGATCTCTTTATATTGCAACACTGGGTGCCAACAGTCTTTAATCCTGCTGCCTGCAAGTGTGATGTCGGTAGGTCAGGTTCAGCTGTTCTTGGGAAAACGTGGATGAATAGCATGATAAAAAGTGTGCGCTAACATCCATTTACATGGGCAGTTGGTAGCATCCATGGGTAGTAGTCTTTATTTGGAGCACCTCATTAGTGATGTAAAATACTCAATTGTAACTCAATGTTTAAGTGCACTTGTAAATCAGAAGCCCCAAAAGGGTCCAATACTGGTAATAATTATGTAGACAAGTAAAGTTACTCATGTATTGAACCTACTGGGATTACTCAAAGGTGAAGTTATTCTTGAGTACTGTAATAGATACACTATGGAAGTCACATCCTAGGATCAGACATTTCTGTTAACCACACCATGAATCTATGTTGAAATATTTGTCTACAAAATTTGTCTTGTAATTTCCCCTCTATTCTCTTATATGCATTACTGAATTTCTTCCACTGGATTTCTTGTGATTGTAACATTTTACTAGTAACATTTTTTCCAAACATTTCTTCATAAATAATTTGACTGACAGCAAAATATATACCTTATTTATTGTAATACCATACAGATTTTAATCGTATATCATGCTGAAAACATACACTATAATGTTTTGTATCTAGAATAAATTTGATGTGCAGATGTACAAAGAATCTGTTCTGAATGCTTCCCAGGTTTTCTTGGAGGACAAATTACAGCTTATATCTACATGCAACTCTTCTCTGCATTTAATGAGAATAATGAAAAAGGCCCCACTTGTAATTCCATATAATGTATTTAAATAACAGTTCAAGAAAGTGTTTTTTGAAAGATGTTTAAGAAACTCCCCAACTCACCATGCTCCTACAGGAACTTGTAATTTGCTTGACCATTCCTTGGGTAGGATCTCTCTTAGCTGCATTTTACATACTATGTCTCTGAATCCCCTACAGCATGCTTCTGGTCATAAACATCATACTAAAGTCCCTGACACTTAGGCAGCTTTCGATGGCAAGCAAACGTCTGCTGAATGCTTTTGCAATCTCACATTGACTTCAATAGGAAAGTGACACAAGAAACAATGGCAAATTATGGCCCCAAAACTGAGGCACCTAAAAATCATTAGTTTCTTTCAGAAATGCTTACTACGATGTATGGCTTGAAGTGTACCATCAGCAGATCCTAAGACCTGGCCTTGCTTCTGGAGATGACTCCGGGTCTTTCTAAGGTATGATATCAGGTGTGGGCAATTATTTGATCCTGGAGGCCACATAGGGAGTTTTGATGAGTTGTTGTGGGCTGGGTCAGCACACCCCTTCCCCCGCCACCCCCCACCACAGTGACAACTCATCAAACCTCCCTGTGTGGGATGGGGCCGCAGGCAGGTGAGCAGGTAGGGAGCATTGTTCTGGAGTGGGATGGGTGGGTGAGGCAAAGATCATAAGCAGGGATCTAGGTTTTCCATTTCCCATGAAAAAAAGAGTAAAACACAGGTTTTCCCTATTACTGGAGTAAAACATGGATTTCTCCTTTTAGCAGAGAAACCCATGGATTTTGCAGTTTTGTAACAAGCCCTCTGCAGGCTGGCAGAGTTCCAGGGAGGGAGTGGAAGGAGGGTGGTTAGGCAGCCTGGAGAGAAGCTCCCACAGGTAAGTGGCAGGGGGGATTGAGGCACCCAGATGGAGGGAGGGAGGGAGTTGAGTAGGGCTGGGCCTGGGGCTGCTGCTGGGGCAGTGCATGGGGCTTGGGGCCCAGACCTGCAATGCATGGCTGCAGGGCCATGGAGGGGAGTAAGACAGGTCATGGGTGGCTTGTTCAGGTAGGGGTGGGGGAGTTGGGTTGGCTCCCCACTGCTCTGTGCACTCCTGGGGATAAGGGGGGGGACACATGCCCCACCAGATCTGTCCATGGGGTGGGGGCAGGCCCGGGCTGCAGGCTTGGGCTCCTACCCTGTTGCCCTCCCCCAGAGCTTCCATAGCCCAGCAGGTGTGACCTGGCACTGCAGGGCAGAGCGGGACCATGCAGGAAAGCTCCTTGCCTCTGCAAGCTCCTGGCAGGGCTGGGGGATCAGGGGCTGTGAGGAGGGCCAGGGGGGTATGGAGTGGTAGTGAGGGAGACAAGCAGACTCAGGGGAGCTGTGGGGGGCTTTTTATTTTAGATCACAGATTTTAGGGGTTTTATCAGAGACTTTGCAATTTTTTAAATCAGGGAAAACCAGTATCCCTGATCACGAGGCAGAGTCATGGGCCCGTGACAGGGTAGGGCCCAGGGCAGAACCACAATCCACTACCCGCACTCCCCTGACTTTTGGGGTGGGATTAAGGAATGCAGAGTGTGTGTGTGTGTAGGGGGAGGGGGGGATGTTTGCATGTGCATGTTTGTGTGTGTGGAGGAGGCTGCCTGGGTGCTAGGTACTGGGAGCTGGCCCAGGGTGAGGGGAGGCAGGAGGGAGCAGGGGACATGCGCAGCATAGCTCATCCAGGCAGTGCAGTCTGTGGCTACTCCCACATCACTCTGTATGGGACTCAGCTCTGCCCATTCCCATCTGGAGCAACCTGCACCACACTCCCACCCTCTCCTGCCAGATCAGCCCCAGCCAGCACACAGTTTAGTGGTGGGGTTGCTCCTGGTGCAGCTGCAGCCACCTGGGTCCTGCTCAGCTCCTCTTGCCTCTAGGGGCTCGTCCTCCTCCTGGCCTGCTATGTCATTCCAGGCTTCGAGGAAGCTGCAGCTGAGTAGCTCCTGCCTCAGCACATGGGGCTTTGGCTCCAGCTTCCAGCTGCCTTCCACCCACTTGGTTGCCCACACTGTGCAGGTGGAGTGAGTAGAAGGCAGTTGGGAGCTGGAACCAGAAACCCAGCATTGAGGTAGGAGCTGGCCTGGAGTGGTGCAGCAGCAGCAAGAGCAGGAGTAGGAGGAACCGCTGGAGGTGAGGGGAGCTGAGCAACTCAACTAAGTTTGTGGAAACATGCAAAATGGTTCCCAGTATTGTACATTACCCCAACTACTTTGTACCTGCAATAAGAAAAAAAAAACACTTTGTTTTAGTGAACTCTGATAAATTTTGTAAATACGTCTGATGTTCTCTGTTGAATTAATCAGGACTTGTGACATGTTTTATCTAGCAACATTCCATCTACTAGTACTCTTACAAGAAGTTTAGGGACTTGTATTTATTTTTATTGATTTTTCAAACCGACCCATATGATCTTTTTATATTAATTTTAGGATTTAAATAAAATAAGTATTTTTAAACATTTTCTCAATATAGCAAGGGAATGAATGAATCAGAAGAAAACTGCTAATTTTCATTTTAGAGAAAGAAAACTACTTCTACCGGAAAGGAAGCAACCTCAGGGCAATTTCACCAGAGAGGCTTTTACATTTCATCTTTGGTATGCTATCTCTGGTATAACAGACATCTTTCATGACCTAAGATGGGATATGGAGAGGTGCTTCAACTTAATGCATTTTAAAATAATTAATCATGTATTATATATGGCCAAATTCAAGAAACAGCAAATTGCTTTTTATCTTTTATCAGTGGAAGGATGATTTAAGTTTTGAAACCAGATAAATTTAGGTCAATGGTTGGTTTTTTCTTTACTTTCCCTGACGTTTGAATGAATCACTGTTTGAAATGATGGACAGATCAATCAAAAAGTATCTAAAAAAATGAAGAAAATTTGAGAGGAGAAATGTGTTTGGATTTAGGAAACTACCCAGTTTGATATCTACTTAGTCCATTACCCTGCCCTCCAGTTTGTGTTATCTACTCCTGAGACTGTTATTCCAGTTCCCACATTTTACTAAAGAATTTTCTTTAACTTCCATCATGATCCCTGCCATGGGTAAATGACTATTTGAAACTGCTACTTTGCCATGTATTTGTCATATTGAATGAAATAGTTTGAATGTTTGTAAAGATTGCCCATTAGCCAGTTTCAGGAAGAAGATAGGATCTATCTCCTTATCTAGCTCATTGTTTTGGAGCTACGCGCGAAATGTCCTGACTTCGCCTAAAACCTTAATCTAAATTGTACCTTTAGAAGTTTTTTACAAAGAAAGTAAATGTCCTAAATTCTGAGAAATCAAAGCCTGGGGCCTTTTAACCAGACTGGTAAAAAGAAAAGAGTATTTACAGTGATATGGAAGTCTCCCCAAGAATAATTTAAAAATGCTCAACAAAGGTAATTTCTGTTGAGTAAGATCCGAGCCCAAATTTGGGAGTTATAATGAATCGAGTAGGAGGAGCCCGATGACGGCAGCTCACTCAATAAAAACCTGTAACTTACTGTCCCAATTTGGAGGTGACTTCACTTGCAGAACAACGAAGGAAGAATCGCAAGTATAAGTTCAGATTAGATTGATCGCCTAATCAAGCCTCTCCGTGAACACGAATCTCTTAGTTCACGCTGAAGCCGCGGAGCGCCCGAAAGGGACTGAAGGAAGGGGACGTAGTCCTATCACTGGTGAGCCCAGCTCATTGAATCGTATTGCTGAGGCCAGCCTATTGAACCGTACTACTGAGGCCAACCCATTAAATCGTACTACTGAGGAATGAAACCATATTTTGGTATTTGGCTTCTCGGAATTCTAGGATTGTAAGTATATTATGAAAAATAACAGTATTGATTCAAATTTAACTTTTAGTTGTAATTGTAGTTGTTTTTGTAACACTAATTCTTATAGCATTGTTTGGGAAGGAAGTGCATTCGGAGCATTGTTTCTGATATATGTAATTATTGTGTTTTTAATGTTTGTGGTGTTTCTTAAAGCTAAGCAGTGTTATATACGTAGCAAAGAGTTTTAAAATAAAATTGTGTTGTATAAATTAAGTGTGTAATCATTGTGAAATCGTGCAATCAGCTAACTACTCCCCCAGCCAGCGCATCAAAACGAATCAGTAAATTGTGTGGGATTTTCTCTATTCCATAACCCACTAGAGACATGGCGTCACGAACAGGATGCGCTGGTTGCCCATTTCAAAATGGGATGAATGTGTTGCAGCATTGCACGTTCCACAATGATAATGAGGGAACTTGGAAGGTAAATATAAGGGATTTTAATAATGAGGATGAAACAATCACGTATAGTTTTATGTTTACACAAGAAAGTTTAAGATGCTGTCTGGGAG
Organism: Alligator sinensis; assembly: GCF_000455745.1. NCBI lineage: Eukaryota > Metazoa > Chordata > Crocodylia > Alligatoridae > Alligator > Alligator sinensis. The sequence goes on along the minus strand of NW_005842199.1, from coordinate 1,656,729 downwards.
GAATTCAGAAATCATATGGTCCACAAGATTGGAGTTTAGAAAATAAAGAAGTAAAGCCAGAAGTAAAGGTGTGTAGGAAGAAAGAAAGTAAAAAAGAAGAGGGAGGTTTTCGAGAGATAATGCGAAAGGTGTTAGGGAAAGGAGTTTACGATCAGTTAAAATTGCCATTAGCAAGGGAGATAACGTGTTCAAGAGCAGGAGAGATACTAAAAGCGTTAGAAGTAAATTGCAAACAAGCAGCAGGAGGTCCTTTGAAAAAAACTAATTACCCGTCCCTCTTAGGAGAGGCAGCTCGGGGAATCATTCACTTATTGCATGAGGTAGAAAATTTAGCAGCCGAGAATAATGTTTTAAAATTGGTTATGAACCAGAGTAAAGTGAATGAAACAGAGGAGCATGGAGAGAAACCAAGTAAAATATCTGTGCAACCTACTGCACCCTCTCCAATTACTCCATCCACGCCACCACCATATGCAGAAGTTACAGTAGAATTGAAAGAATTAAAAGCTGACTATGAGGTAGGAGAAGCAGCTAAGGGTAGAGCAGAGCCAATACTGGAGGCATGTCCTATAGTAACTACTAGTTGGAAACAACAAGGCACAAATCCTGCAGTTAGGCAGAATATCTATAGAGAAAGGAACAGGGAGGAAATAGAGGATTTGGCTAGGAGAACAGCACGACGTACGAATGAAAATTGCTACGTGTGGCTAGGAAGGATTATAGAGGAAGAAAATGGAATAGGAACCCTATTAAGTTCAGAGGAGGCCCTTCCACTGCAAAAAGGTTCCCAAGTGGACTGGTAGTAGTGGATATGGGAACAAGAATGATTAATTGTGTTCCACTAAAACATACCACAGCTAATGATGTTGCAAAGGCATTAGAAAAAATTGGTGGTTCATGGAAGATCCCAAAACAAATTGCTACAGATGGTGGTCCGCCATTTCAGAGTAAACGATTTATTGAATGGTGCCGAATTAACAATATAGAACACCATGTGCACACTCCTTATCATCCACAATCTAATGGGGTTGTGGAAAGACACATTGGTATTTTGAAGACACAATTGAAAACAAATTTAAAATCAATTTCTTTTAAAAACTGGGATGCAGTATTGCATGCCACCTTAATTCAGTGCAATAATGATAAAACCATGTGGTTGAAACACGAAAAGAAAGAGTTTCTAGTGTGGACATATAAGTATAAAAAGGGTGATAAAGTGTGGATACACCTACCCAAAGAAGAAGAAGTAACAAAAGGTGTAATTGATCAATTGGGGAAACATCCCAACACTTATTTTTGTTTAACTGAAGAAAATCAAACAATATTAGTACACCAAAGTTGGCTAACCTCACGAAGCTAGGCCTCACAAGGACCTAAGCAATCATTTAATTTTGTTACAGGTGTCAAGGATTGAAGTGGCAACAGTGGGAGATCAAGGATGAAAATGATCCCAGAGATGAAAACTGGATGTGGCTAACCAATGCAACATTATGCAAACCAGTACCTAGACCACCCAACGTGATTCTGGGATATAATGCTGATGTATGGAATCTCACAATACCAGGTTATTCCCTTAAATGTAATATTCCTTGGGAAGGACCATGGAACCCCTCCAAATTATTAAATCCTCGTGATATAATTAATGGACCATATCCATATGGCATTAAATTAACAGAAGCAGGGATAAATGAAACTGAGTATTATCCAACACCATGGGGTTTTGTGAGAACACACCCAGAAAAAGGTGTATTTGGGGTAAAATTAACTATTATACCAGTAGGGTTATTTGAAAATGCTACAGTAGACCCCTATGGTATCATCCAATGTAAGTGGAATAAACTTTTCTGGAAACCTAACACTGTCCAGAACAGTGGCCGGCTTACTACTAGCACTTGGTGTCGGACTATAGTACATACTAGAAAAGGGATATTACCTTATCTCTTAATTATAAGGGATCCACCGCACCAAGAACAAAGCACAATAGCCTGGCATTTAAAATTTCCTGAATATTCCCGTACTGCCATGCGCATTACATATAACATTAACTGCACGCAACCACAAAGAAAGCGTAGGTCAGTCTGGACAGACTGGGCACAGCAAAATCAAGATAAAGAATGGGAAGAAACAGTAAAACCTGAATTCATGTCACTTTTGGGATTTGCCACTACACATGTAACCATTACAAAAAACATTACACAAAGAATGCAAAATTTCATAACATTAACTGAACAGAATGAAAATATCACTAATTCTAACATGAGGAAAATCCAAGCTAGATTACAGTTCATTACCTGTACACAATTTCATGAATCCAGCACCTTTGAACAACTTATTGTAACAAATTTAAGGAAGAAATTCACAGATGCTGGACATATACCTTATGTAGAATGTCATAGTCAAATAATTATGCTATTTAGTCATGAAAATCAGGGAAGTGTACAATGGCTTTGTTCAGTGAACCCACTAATGGGTTGGACAGTACATACCCGCATTGGAGGAAAACATACAGGTACATTACCCACCATGCGGTGTACCAAGCATAATTGCACACAAGTAAACACCAACCAAGTAAAATTAAATGATAAATGTTCTGAATTGGAAGCATGGAATCAGACCCATATTGTGCAATGTACTGATTGCAAATGCAAAATCTACACTAAAACTGTTCAAGTGAACATATTAAACTATGATTATGCTTTTGACTTAACACCCCAAGATGAAGCAACCCAGTATTATGAAATAGCAGAAATGGGATATGATATTCCTCAACTCCAGCCCTGTAAGCAAGAGGGTCAGTTCTGGAGAGATACAGGGGAAATAATGGAAATAAAATATAATATCCCTCAAAACTCACCCTGTGAGCCTGGAGCTCAGTTATGGAGAGACACATTTGCAAGGAAATGTGTGTGCATAATAGAGCCAAAAATTAATAATCTACACTCCAGTATGGAGGTAGTACTTTGGTCCAAAACAGGTATCCCGTGGATCGCTGCAGATCATTGGAGCACGACTGAGGAGAATAAGGTGCATTCCCAACTATCTGCGTGGGACATTGACTTGCAGGAATTAAATTTGACTCATATATCGTTTAACTTGGAAACTGGACAATTAGTGATGTTGTCAAAGGACTATGGAGAACACATTACTTACTTGAAATTACTTAACGCCAGCAAGATCCTCAATGCACCATCAGCTTCGGTGTTAGAAGGACTAGCCACGATTGGAAATGCAGTGGGGAATGGTGTTAAATCTACTATACATGAAATAGGATCGATAGGACAACAACTATGGAACACTATAAAGACTGTATTTTCGGGAAAATGGGTGATATATGTTATAATAAGCATCATAGGATTGTTTGGGTTAATCATTTTGGGAAAATTAATTTTGTGTATGTTGTCATGGAATCATCATAATAAGTTTGTAAGGCTTAGTAATGAAATATAATTGTAATCAAACTGCCTAATGGGCACGGGGGGATGTCATATTGAATGAAATAGTTTGAATGTTTGTAACGATTGCCCATTAGCCAGTTTCAGGAAGAAGATAGGATCTATCTCCTTATCTAGCTCATTGTTTTGGAGCTACGTGCGAAATGTCCTGACTTCGCCTAAAACCTTAATCTAAATTGTACCTTTAGAAGTTTTTTACAAAGAAAGTAAATGTCCTAAATTCCGAGAAATCAAAGCCTGGGGCCTTTTAACCAGACTGGTAAAAAGAAAAGAGTATTTACAGTGATATGGAAGTCTCCCCAAGAATAATTTAAAAATGCTCAACAAAGGTAATTTCTGTTGAGTAAGATCCGAGCCCAAATTTGGGAGTTATGATGAATTGAGTAGGAGGAGCCCAATGACGGCAGCTCACTCAATAAAAACCTGTAACTTACTGTCCCAATTTGGAGGTGACTTCACTTGCAGAACAACGAAGGAAGAATCGCAAGTATAAGGTCTGATTAGATTGATCGCCTAATCAAGCCTCTCCGTGAACACGAATCTCTTAGTTCACGCTGAAGCCGCGGAGCGCCCGAAAGGGACTGAAGGAAGGGGACGTAGTCCTATCACTGGTGAGCCCAGCTCATTGAATCGTATTGCTGAGGCCAGCCTATTGAACCGTACTACTGAGGCCAACCTATTGAACCGTACTACTGAGGAATGAAACCATATTTTGGTATTTGGCTTCTCGGAATTCTAGGATTGTAAGTATATTATGAAAAATAACAGTATTGATTCAAATTTAACTTTTAGTTGTAATTGTAGTTGTTTTTGTAACACTAATTCTTATAGCATTGTTTGGGAAGGAAGTGCATTTGGAGCATTGTTTCTGATATATGTAATTATTGTGTTCTTAATGTTTGTGGTGTTTCTTAAAGCTAAGCAGTGTTATATACGTAGCAAAGAGTTTTAAAATAAAATTGTGTTGTATAAATTAAGTGTGTAATCATTGTGAAATCGTGCAATCAGCTAACTACTCCCCCAGCCAGTGCATCAAAACGAATCAGTAAATCGTGTGGGATTTTCTCTATTCCATAACCCACTAGAGACAGTATTGATAACATTTTGTGAAGGGCTTCTCTAGGATGTCTTCATTTTTATCCTTTCCTCTCTTCTAGTCAAATTGTAACTGCAGAGTATATTCTTTTCCTTGCAGTAGGATTAAGCCTTGCTTTGATATTTGTATGAGTTCTTTATGTACTTGTAGATGATTAGTCACTTGCTTTTCATTTCAGTAAGAATGTATGTGTTTTAGCCCCTGATGTTTGTCCTTATAAGTATGAACTTGGTAGCCCTCCCTCATTTTTCTTCCTTGAGAGCTAATGATGCTATGTGTACATATTAGTTTTGTAGTTGGGCTGTGTGAAGCTTTGCTAGCTGTTTTGTTCTGACACTCTTTCGACTTGTTTTGAGCTCAAAACAGTGAAATCAAGATGAAACAAAGGGCTTTGAGACAGCCTTAAAATGAAATGAAGGCAGTCGAAACACTTAGAATGTTTCAAAACCTTTCAAGTTGTGAAGCAGCAGCCAGGTTGTGGGAGGCAGGGGAGAGCCAGGGCTGTGCTCTGAGTGGCTCCACAGCCCCATGTGGCTTACCCTGGCAGGGAGCACAGCCTTGGCTCTCTGTCTCCCGCCACCAGATTGTGCTCCACAGGGCTGGGGGAGCTGATTGGAGCACAGCTGGCTTTGCCTGCCTCCCAATGCTGGGCTGTGCTCCAATCAGCTCTGCCAGCCCCATGGAGCTCAGTCTGGTGGTGGAAGGTGGGCAGAGCCAGAGCTGTGCTCTGTCTCCTGCCACTGGGCTCTGTTCCACGAGGCTGTGAGCCACTGGGAGCTGAGCGCGGTGGCAGGAGATGATTCCCTCCGCTGGGCTGAGTTCCCTAGCGCTCCAAGCCACTGGGAACTGAGCCCGGCAGAGGGAAGTGCCTCCCACTGCCTGGCTCCATTCCCAGTGCTGGGAAACTCACCCTGGCAAGGGGATGCACCTCCCCAGCTGGGCTCCATCCCAAGCATGGGGAAACTCAGCTCAGTGTGGGGAGGTGCTTCCCCCAACTGGGCTTTGTCTCCAGGGCAGGGAAACTCATCCCAGTTGGGGGGACATGCCTCCCACCACCTGGCTCTATTCCCAGCACTGGGAAACTCCCTTGTCTCCAGCACTGGGAAAAACTCAGCCCGGCAAGGGAATGTGCCTCCCCCAGATGGGCTCTGTCCCCAGTATGGGAAAACTCAGCCCAGCAGGGGAAGGTGCTTCCCTCAGCCAGGCTCCATCCCCAGGGTGGGGAAACTCAGCCCAGCGGGGGATGGAGCCTGGCTGGGGGAGGCATGTCCCCCTCTCTGGGCTGAGTTTTCCAGAGCTGACAACCACTTGGAACTGAGGTTGGTGGCGGGAGGCTCTTCCCCCAGCCGGACTGTTCCTCCGTGCTAGGTCCCAGGTGGCAGGGGAAGTCTCCTGTCATGCAGCAGGCAGATCGGGGGCCCACCCCAGCCCCCAGGAAGTCCTCCCAGGGGTGCAGGCCCTCGATCAGCCTGCCGGATCACAGGATGCTGCTCCTGCTCCCCAGGTCCTGCTTGTCAGCAGGTTGAGGTGCAGTTTCCTGGAAAGCCCTGCTCCTATCTCCTTGGATCTTGGCAGGCTTTGTGCACCTAGAAGGGGCTACCATCCCTGCAAGTTTAATCAGAATGAGGCAAGAAATGACAAAGTTATAGGCTGTTTTGTGCTTCCCCATTATAGCCTATGGGCAAAACATAGAAACAGCGTCCAAACAGTGAAACCATTTGGACAAAATGAAATGAAACAGTGCTTTTGAAATGAAATGAAACGAAACTCAAAGCAAAGCATGCTTCCATCTAAATGGAAGTCGAAGTGGAACGCTGCTGTTTTGCACGGCCCTGTTTTGTAGTGCTATATCTACTCTTATAGCACTGCCAAAAGTGAGTGTCCATATGTTTAAGTTGTTTGTAGTGCTACAAGGATGAAGGATCTACCACATCAAGTTTCTGTTTCAAACAGGAACTTCCTCATCATACTAATTTTTTTAGTGCCACATGTAATGTGTGGACAGTTACAGTTAGCACTGTAAGGGAGATCCCCAGCAACCCAGAGTGCTCTACTCCCCCTTCCCCACCTTCCACCCACAAGCAGTGGGGAGAGGGAGGGAGAGCAAGCAGCTACCTCCCTGACAGCCTGCATGAAGCAGAACTAGAGTTCTGCTCACCACGACAACTGTTACAGAGCTGCTATTGCTTTGCTCCTCTGCAATGGTAGCAACAGCTGATTTGGCAGGAAACACCACCTGTCACTGTGGTGTGCAGGCAGCCCAATCAACTGCTGATGGGGCAAGCTGGTCAGTGAGCCTGTCAGGCTCCCCTGGGGTTGGGGAGCTAGAGAGAAGCCCAATTGTCAGCCCCTGGGTAGAGAACAAGCCTTGCAGGGACTTTGTAATGCTCCAACCATGGCGCTCTGAATGTGCATACACCCCCATCGTGCTCTATGTTTGTACAGCTACTAGCCTAAGAGATACAATCAGCCTAGATATGATGAAAACTCTTAATATCAAACCAAATTGCTTACTGAAGGATTCATCTGAGAATCTGGGCCCATCAATCCAGAAAATTTAGAAGAAGCCCCCAGGCACTGGGAGGGACAGAGCAACAAAGCAGTAACATTTTTCCTTAGGGATTGTAGGCAGGGCAGTGAAACAGCCCTCCCAACTTGGGCGGGAAAGGCACTAAGGGCATTTTTACACATGCAAGCGTTGCAGTGCTGGGTGCTTTGAAAAGTGCCTGGAGATGCATCACTTGAAATTGTATAAGCAGTGAAATGCACATTCGTGCTGAGAAAATGGTGGCAGTACACTTTTGAACTAAAACACATAGGCATGCATTTTGCCACCTATACAACTGCACATGGTGCAGCGCAGTTAGCATCAGCTCATGTGAGGAGCAGACTCGATTAATTGAATCTGCTCTGAAGCAGCAGTTCTCCAGCATATCGCAGGACAAAAAGGTATGTGTATAAATGCCCTAAAGTATTTGTAATGATCTGTTGGAAATCCTTCTTTTTAAATTACATCATGACTTGTCTAGAAAATGAGATGTACAGGTTTGCTTTTAGGAATTGGCTCATAGGTAAATTTGATATTGTATTAGAACATTGGTCCAGGGCAAATAAATAGCAAAGGTTAAGTGATTTCTAAAGGCCTGTTTTGTCATACAGTTTCACAGCCTATAGAGAAGACAGGGTGTCTGCAGCCAACTGATGTACACATCCTGGGAAACTGAAAACATCTAAAAACTTTATTTTTATAATAGAGATAGGCCTGGCTCCAGGGTGTCACAACCCAATTAAGTAGTGCCCATGTCACAAGCAAGTAATACCATTCAAAGCAGTTATTTGTCACTAGGTTAACTAAGGGTTAACAAGATGATAATAACAGCCTCCTTTGCGCATGCCAAAAAAAAATGTATTGCTGCGCCACTAACAAAGATAAAACTCTTAGCTTTCTGTGCTGTACATAAATCATTATAAATTGGTCAGAGAAAACAGGGAGTAACCCTGTGATAATGCCCTAGTGAAGACCGCTAGATAATTGGCGATTCTAATTAAATTTATGATGTGGCGAAAGGCAATTGGCTATTACACAAATAAAACCCATTTTCACTTCCGTGAAGTGGGAGAGAGCGACTCCGTATACACCTGGAGACCTCTGACATAGGTGTCAGAGTAAACTGGCAATTTGATCACTTGCCAGTTCGCCCCCCCCCCCGTCTTCGACCTTATCTCACACGTAATCGACGACCACCGGCCCGACCTTCTGCCCAACCACTTTTACAGACTGACCTACTTTGCAGACTGACCTCATGACCTCTAAGCTGTAACTAACCAAGTATCTCTGACCTCCGTCTTTCACCACCTTGACGGCGTGAGTAAATAATCTTGCTTTGCAACTGATAAGCGTCCGCCTAATTAATTCCACTCCAAGTGTCACAAGTACCCGCCTGATGACCTCTAAGGTCTTGACCCTCCCCCTTGCTGCAGTGCCCGGCAGCAACATGGCGTCACGAACAGGATCAAGGGGAAAAGTGATGGAGGTGGAATTAATTAAGAACTGCCCCTGGTGTAGTGGGGGGCGCCGCGTAGATAACACAGATGAATTACGGGCCCACATCACTTCTCACCAAGTGAGCGGAGCAGAGACAGGGTGCGTCAGCGGCTACTTCTCGCTGAGAGGAGAGGAGGGAGTCGGAAAGGAGTGGATAGACTCCGAGTGGGACAAAGGAAAAATGATTAACGTAGTGTCACTCCTACTGCGTGAAAATGCAAACTTAAAAACCCAGTTAGCTACGGTCAGCAAAGCTGCTGCGGAGGTGGCAGCGTGCCAAAACCCTCCATCGCCACCAGAAAATGGCACCGAGAAAAATATGAGCTGCTCGGAGGACCTAAAAAAGAAGGGCGGAGCCACAGAAGAACAGGCGGGACTCCACCCAGCAAGCCCTCCCCCTGAGATGACGTCACTCCCAATGGCCCCACCTCCGTACCACAGGGAGGGGGCAACGAGCGAGAATCCGATCCTCCCACCAGACACAGTAACAACTACAGCTGCCGCTCACCCTGTAACAATAACCAAGCAAGTAACCAACCCGGAGGGTGCAACCACCACCACCACCACCCTTGACGTCATCGAAGCATGCATGGAGATTTACGGAGAAGAAGACACCATCACCCTTCGCCTTCTCCTCAACCTGCTCGTTACTCAGCCAGCAGAAAATCTTAAGCCAACTTCCACGACTGCAAGCCCTTGTGAAGTCAGTAGCTGCAAACCCAGCCGGCATATCAAGCCACCTTACTGCATACCCGGTCGGGCACCAAGGGCCAAGACATTCCCAATTCAACTCACGAAAGGAATCAAGACTGCCACCCCAGAGGACGCCAGAGAAGAGAGCCATGTTTGGGTTCCTCCTAAACCACTTCATGCTTACCAAACAACGGCTACACGTCCTAGGAGATGCGGGACAACGACAACTGGCACATATACTAGGCTACCAACCTCGACTGATCCCGCCAACCGGTCCGGGCCCCGGAGGCACCCACGCCTAGCAGCGCACTCTGGATAACACCGCAGCCTGCCCCAACAAACAACTACTCGAAGGGGGCATCTATGAACTATTCCAACCACTACGACATTATGCTCGTAGATGTACAAAAGACAATTTTATTGCTTTTAGTTTTCTTTGTTTGTTTGTCTGTTCATTTGTTTTGTCCCCTTACAGGCCCAGCGGTGACGAAGCAGCAATCTGTGACTGCCCGATCGCAAAAATCACCAAGCACCAACCTGCAGCACACCCGGGTCGATGCCACAATGGCCGCCTACTCATATGTCGCGAGCAGGGTCGTCGCTCTAGTCCTGCTGTTACCAACAGGTTCCTCAGCAAATGGAGCTGACTTCAAAACCTCCAACTCGGTCCTACACCTCTGTCATTTTAGGCCAAAGCCATAACTAATGGCTCATTTTATGGTTTCTCTTTTCCTGTTAATGATCTTATACATACTTGTTTTGTTTTGTTTTGTTTTAAAGCCTGTTCGAGACTTTACGCAGTGAAGCCAAGTCATAATGTTTTGAGTGGAAAGCTCTAAATTACTGAAAAAAAACCAGCATTGATAATCTGAAGGTTTGGGGGATGTCGCAAAAAGGTCGAGTATAGACAGAAGCATTGAGTGAGAGAGAGAAAAGAGGGGAATTTTGCCTTTTTAGTTTGGTTTCTTAACTGAATCACGAGAGAGCACAAGAGGCAAATGTAAAGGCTTATTATATGTCATAGGTGGATGGAGGACAGGAAATGTTTGGTGTCAAATCATTGAGAGAAGCAGCAAGTAGTGATGCATGACAAGGTTGATGCGTTTCGATAGTCTTAAGCAAAAAAAAAAAAAAAAATTGCGGAAAACGTCAACCGACTCTCGGGTATAGGCCAAGGTTGATTATCAGACCTCTTCCATTGGTTTGAGTGGGACACATCATCATGGTTCCTCACCTTGTTAATACCCTTCATTACGCTTTTGTTACCGATTGCTATATTTGTGTGTTTTAGTTGTTGCATTTTACAATATCTCAAAACGAAGTTAACCACGTTTTGTGCTTTTGTATACACCCGCTTGCCAAACACTAACAAAGATGATGATGTAATGGTCTGTACATAAACATGATGTGACTTGCTGTGCCATGGGCAAGGGGGCATGTCACAACCCAATTAAGTAGTGCCCATGTCACAAGCAAGTAATACCATTCAAAGCAGTTTTATTTGTCACTAGGTTAACAAGATGATAACAACAGCCTCCTTTGCACATGCCAAAAAAAAAAATGTATTGCTGCGCCACTAACAAAGATAAAACTCTTAGCTTTCTGTGCTGTACATAAATCATTTTAAATTGGTCAGAGGAGTAACCCTGTGATAATGCCCTAGTGAAGACCGCTAGATAATTGGCGATTCTAATTAAATTTATGATGTGGCGAAAGGCAATTGGCTATTACACAAATAAAACCCATTTTCACTTCCGTGAAGTGGGAGAGAGCGACTCTGTATACACCTGGAGACCTCTGACATAGGTGTCAGAGTAAACTGGCAATTTGATCACTTGCCAGTTCGCCCCCCCGTCTTCGACCTTATCTCAGACGTAATCGATGACCGCCGGCCCGACCTTCTGCCCGACCACTTTTACAGACTGACCTACTTTGCAGACTGACCTCATGAACTCCAAGCTGTAACTAACCAAGTATCTCTGACCTCCGTCTTTCACCACCTTGACGGCGCGAGTAAATAATCTTGCTTTGCAACCAATAAGTGTCCGCCTAATTAATTCCACTCCAAGCGTCACAAGTACCCGCCTGACGACCTCTAAGGTCTCGACCCCCCCCTCGCTGCAGTGCCCGGCAGCGACACAGGGCTACAGTGCCCAACTGCAGAAGGCCTTGGGCTTTCTGGATTTGGGGGAACAGACCAAATTTGGAGGACACCAGTAAAGACCAAATTATGATGTGTGCATGTGACAGGTTTATGAAAATAGGATTGGCTGACGAAACAGAATGTGGACAGTGTGACAACCACAGGAAGGCCAGTTAATGCCCAAAGATGAGGAATCACTGGAGAAGAAAGAATACAAAAGGAAGAGTTTTCAAAACAGCAAGGACACAGTTGGCCTGAGCCCCGACCTCCAAGGATGCTGATGTCAGACACTCAAGCAAAGAACCTCAAAGTGGTATTTTTGTACTGGACAGACAGACTGCTTGCCTCGTGTATATTTAGGACACTGGGAAGTTTGGGTAATGCATGTTGTACTTGCTTTGCCTGCATTGTTTTTATTTCCTATCACTGTATATAAATAAAATTTGCCTATTATCAATCGGCAGGGGTTGTGGTCAATCCAATGGTTGTGCTTCCCCAGAGCAAATGCATTGGAGCTGGGTGTTGAAAATTCAGTGCCAACAATTACCAGCAGGGGTCAGATTGCCTCCCAGTACTGAGTAAACCAAATACACCCTACACATTTTTTTGTACCGGCAATGAATTTTTTAAGTTGTATAAAATTATGCATATTTCAAAAATCTCTTTAGAGGAGGGTTACACTAGGAGTAAAAAGGATAGCATAAAAAATACAGATGTGTTGCTTTTCTTGGGGTGGGGGGGAGTTACTTTGTTTTGGTGTAAATCTTCTGCATTGTACATTTTTACAATTTTTACTTACTCCATGTGTGTATGGGACTGAAACCCCCTACTGAAATCTGGGTTTTAAAAAACCCAAATGCATCTGTTTTTCAAAGATGGTTATTTTTCAAGCAAGTTTCAGGTAGGTCAAGTCACAGTTACATATTTTCCAGAAGAGGGCTGCTGTTTCAGCCTCAGACAAACTCCTTGCTATCTACCACCCTAGGCTGTCATACACAGACATTCCATGATTGGATTTAAAAAATGAGAGACTAAATTAGAACTTCATCCTTTATGTCACATTTTGCTCTCCTTTATACCCATGCAACTCCAATTAAATCAGAGAGGATAGAACATTGCCCCTGCCACTGATTTTTACTGAGCACAAGGTAACTTATACTTCCCCCCTCCACCAGGGGAAAGAGGGGAAAGCCACAAACTTCATCCAGTAAGAGAGAGGCTTTTTAACGAATTAATTTTTTCTTTAAAAGAAGTCAACACTTTTTTTGATAACTTAATTCATAGTGCCTAACTTCAGAAGAAAGAGACATTTGAATGATTTGATGGATGAGACTGCTGCTAAAAAATGCGGAAAGAAGATATTAATAACATTTACTCCTGTGATTAGCTTTATACATCTTATTCATTATGTGCATTTTTAATTATTAGCTTGCAACAACACACAAAATGTTAAGCCTTTCTTCCTCAATCACCAACCCTGAGATGTTCAGACAAATAACATTTATGTAAAAAACTGGTTCATTTCAAGGATCATGACTGTAGAATATTTAAGTTGTCCTCTTACATATCCAGTGGAATGAATTCAAGCCTTACTCAGCACCCATGCTAAAGGTAGCTCCTAGTCAACCCACCTGTAAACAGGTACACAATTATTTGAACGAATTCAAAGGGCAGCCAGATGTGATGCCAGCTACATTTTCCCCTTGTGTGCAGTTCACTACAAAAACTGGTCAGCCATACTTGCACTAGTCTGACGGGCTCCTAGGCTTGGTTGCTTGATCTTTGTGTTGCTCATGTAAAAAAATATAATATCAATGTCTTTCAGGAACCCTCTTGCAGTCATAGATTTAACTTGGCTTAAATAACCTCCAAAGATTTGAACATTTTATACAATGCAATTGCAAGTTATGGGTAAACATTTAAAATAGGCATTGGTTTTTAAAAATGTTCCAATGACACTGCAGTTTGATCCATTCCCAGAATTCACTGAGATCACAGAAGAGATTCTTGTAACAAGGCTCAAGGGCTGAAACACTGCTGCAGGGGGTTAGAGGGTAATAGCCTGCCTGCCTAGGAGCACTGGGCCAGCTGATAGGGGTGATTGGCTGGCCCTGGAAGAAGTTAAAAGCTCCCAGATATGATGCTGGAAAGGAGGAAGCTGAGAAAAAAGGCAACAGAACAGTAAAGTCCTTGTCCTGGATAAGAGAGGCAATGGGGGTATGGGGGGGTGGGGAATTTGGTTGATATTTTGTTATTCTGTTTATTTTGAGGTAGAAAAGGGGGAAGGCTGGCTTTTGAGCTGGGCTAAAGGAAGAATAACCCTACAAGCCTGCATTTAGAATTAAAGTGCTTCATTGCAGGAGATTCCAATTTATTAAGGCAGGGGTCCTTTTCAGTTGGGTAGAATCATGGGAAACAAAAGAAAGGGAGGCTGCAATCTGGTGGAGGGAAAAGGGGTTGGCTCAAGGTATGTACTTATCATATAAACATAGAAAATTAGTGTTGGAAGGGAGCTCAGGAGATCATCTAGTCCAACTCCCTGTTCAAAGCAGAACCATCCCCAACTAGATCATCACAGCCAAGGCTTTGTCTAGCTGTGTCTTAAGAACCTCTAAGAATGGAGATTCCACAATCTCTCTGGGTAGCCTATTTCAGTGCTCAACTACTGTCCTAATGAGAGAGTTTTTTCTAATATCTAACCTGAACTTCCCTTGGTGCCACGAGACCACTGCACCTTGTCCAGTCATCTGTCACCACTGAGAACAGTCTAGCTCAGTGGCAGGCAAAATACAGCTGGCAGGCTGGGTCTGGCCCACCAGGCAATTTTATCCAGCCCACAGGCACCCACCCACCTCACATAACCCATGAGCCTCCCTCCTACACTGGTGGGGCTGCTGCTTCCACTGCTGTAACTGCTCAGCTCCTTCAGCATCCAGCAGCTTCTTTTTGTCTCCCTGCTGCAGTGCTGGTTTCAGGCAGCAGGTAGAGGTGTGGCAGGGGGGCAGGGGGACCTGCAGCTGGGTGGGAGCATGGAGCATGAGACTGGTGGGAGTATGGAGCCCACACCTGGGGGTGCAGCAGGAGCACAGTGGTGGGTAGAGTGTGGGTGTGAGGAGGGTGGGGAGGTGTTGGTGCCTCCCACACATGCTCCCCACCCCCATGGTGCACAGTCCCCACTGCTGCCAGCAGCAGCAGCAGCAGGCGCTTGGGGTACTCATCGGCCATGCAGGTTCAGTCACCTGGCAGCATGTGGCTCTGGCCAGCACTGCACATGGTGGCAAGGAGCACAGCCAGGCCAGCCCATCTCTATCATGCAGGGCTCCCCACAGCACAAGTGCAGCTCCCTGCACTCATGCACCACTGTGGAAAGCCCTGCATGATGGAGCCAGCTGGCTGCTCCGTCTCCTGCCATGCAGGTCCTGGGACTCCATGAGAAGTGGAGGGAAGCCCCACCCTCTGCTTCCCGGTGGAGTCCCAGGACTTGCACAGCAGAGAAGGCAGCTGGATCCATCATGTGGGGCTTCCTCCAGTGGTGCACAAGTGCCAGGAGCTGCACATATGCTTCAGGGAGCCCCACAAGATAGAGTTGGGCTGGCTTGGTTGCACTCCTTGCCATCATGTACAGGGCTGGCCAGAGTCATGCACCACTGGGTGGCAGTGTCTGCACGGCCACAAGTGCCCCAAGCTCCTGCTTCCTGCTGCTGCTACACCATGGGAGGGAGTGTGTGGAGGGATCCCCACACCCTGCAAACCCCACAACCCCCCATATATACACTTTCCAACATGCCCTGTGCACCCCCACATGGCCACACCCCTTTATAAACCCCCACCATACACACACACACACACACACACACCAACCCCCTCCCCGAACACAATATACAAAAGCAAGACTTTATTTTTGAGTTATTATGCAATCCTCTCTATATACACACTATGTGAACATAAATCATGACAAAAATATTTTTTGTAATAAAATTAAAGTATAGTAGGTGTTTGACTTTTAGTATATGATTTCATTTTTTTCTTGTTGCAAGATGGCAGCCCTCCCCTTCCAAAAGGAATACTTTTGGGGGCAAGTGGAGGGACTTCCAGGGGCAAAGGTCAGGAGTTAGGAGGTGGAACTTCTGGTCCCAAGATGATAACTAAGGACCACGGCACCTGTCAAGGGGAAGGGCTACCCTTGCAGCCCTCAACAGCTTAAAATTCATTAAGCGGCCCTGAAACTGAACTAATTGCCCACCCCTGGTCTAGCTCCATCCTCTTTGTAACTACACATCAGGCAGTTGAAGGATGCTATTAAATTCCCCTCTTGGCCTTCTCTTTTCCAAAATAAATAAGCCCAGTTCCCTCATTTAGCTCTGTCATTATAGTACTCTCTTGAGATGAGTGAATTATATTTATTTTTCTGATAAATAACTACTGTTTTTGTCATTATTAGATGATAGGCTCTCTTCATGCATCCATTGCTTTTGCAAAGAATCCATTAGTTTAACAGGCTATTTCAATTATCTTATAAACAGAGTTTGCAAAAATAGCAGTTATTTTAAAAGATGAAAAACACCTTCTCCATCATTCAGCTAGCCACATAAGCCAACCATAAGGGTTAAAAAGAGGGTTTCTACAACTTAATTTCAATGCTCTCCCCCTCAGGTACCGAAAAATTATTTGGAGTTCCCTAATGAGTAACTGTTTTAAATAGGCTGGTAGATTTTATAATTCTCCCAGTCTCTCATCACCAGGGGTCTTAGAAATCCATTTGCCACAGAAATGTGGAATTTGCATTAAAAAAAATTTTTTTTAAAAAACACAATATCTTTAGAATTTCAGAAAACAAAACTTACTGAAAATAAGTGTGGCTGCCTGCTGCAGGGGAGAAGCTGCTGGCACACAGGGAAGCAGTCAAGATGGTGGTTGGTCTCTCCTCCCTTTGCTGTTGGTTGGGCAAGCGGGCTGCCTGTTGTGCAGCCCCTCCCCCGTAATCAGTGGTGAGGGGTGGGGCTATCCTCAGCCAACCAGTGGCAAGGGGCAGGGCCACTACTGGGACCTCTTGGACAATCAACAGAAGGTGTGTTGGGGGGGAGGAGGAGGAGGGCTTGCCATGGAAAAACATGGATTTTTATGGGGTTTTTTATCTGTAATTTTGTTATTTTTTTATCATGGAAAACTAAGATCCAAACTCATCATTGGGGAAATAATACACTTGTCAATTATTGATGAAATGTAGAAGAAAAGTGATTCTGAATTCTTTCAGTAAAGCAAAAGGTCCTTGGCATATGGAGATAATTGTCTAGAATGTTACTCCCAAGGGGAAGATTCTCCAGTGATGCACATGGCCAGTGCAAAGTTCTACTAATTGGTTAAGCCTTACATGGAGGATGACAGGATGAACCATGGCTGAAGTGATTCTGTGTTAGCAACACAGAGAACAGCATAGAGACCAGTGACTGAATAGGCCAGGGTCTGGGACATGAAATCCAAGTTAAGGGGGATGACTGATAGCTTTTAATTTACTAATTGTGGATATTCCATGCCTGGGCAGGGCTCTTCCCTAATTTCATGGTAATGTATTTTTAGCAATTGATCTTCCAAGTCACCTTTTAACTAAGCTGTGAATTGAAAAGGGAGTGATAGGAAGATCACTTTCTTACAATGTCTTTCCTTTTTTTGGGAAAGAACATACTTATGTGGGCGGAAACAGATCCCAAGATGGCACAAAACCACTTCATGCTATACTATGGGCAGAAGTTCGTTGGATATACCAAGTCCATAGCTAACAGAGGATCACTCTAGTGCAGAATAACCCACTGGCAATCTAAATCCAGCAGTGAATCAACTTTTACACCATCTTTTTTGTTGCCAGGTGGTTAAGTTTGGCTAGAGCAACAGCTGCTGGTTAGTTGGGTATCCATTCTATCAATCAACCATTAAGCATTTATAACAAAGTGCAATTTCCAACTGAGACCCTTATGGTGTGACATACTGCTACAGGCACCCAAGTTATTTCTCCTTTATCAGTCTACAAATTTTTCAGCAGTTTCACTTGGTGATGTAATTTAGGACTTTAACTAAGCTTTACACAAGCTTATCCCTTCCAGGTAATTAGATGAACAAAGACAAAAATCTTAAAAATCATGCCTGCCTCTCCTCACCCCTCTGGGCCCTAACTTAGTTTTTTCCACTTCCTTAAAAGCCTTTACTGGAGCTAGGCAGAAGCAGAAAACAGTTTTCCTCTCCTAGAAAAAAATTCTTACTGGACAAAACCAAGACTTTTCACTGGTTCTTCAAAAAGACAGCCTCCAGAGTAGACAATAGCTCAATGGTTAGGGCACAGACCTGGCCTGTAGTCTGCATTCAATTTTCCATATCCTGGATTACAGCCACAGTCCTAGAGGAAATGTTATTATTTCCTTATGAACATTTATTTATATAAAAATAGAGCATTTCTACACATTGGCATAATCTCTCCCTTTCATTTTCAACAGAAACCTTATCACAGACCAAACAAACTATTTCCCAACAAAAGTTTCACCAAAAGTGGCCTGCTACAACAAACCACAGTTTCAAAGAACCAAACCATTAAAAAATGTGAACACTGCTAATCAGCTCTAGCATTTGCTCTCAAAGCTCATCTCCATCACCCCAAGCATAGACATCTTTTTAACTCCTCCCTGTTGCATCACTTTTTATAAGCACTAGAGCAGTGGTTCCCAACCTTGGGTCGCGGGGGGCAATGCCGGCAGCGCCGCACACAAAAGATGAGCCGCGCCACGTGCTGGGATCTCCCCTGCCCTTGGGCCACCGCTATTGCACTCTGCTCCCAGGAGCAGATTGCGGCAAAAAAAGTTGGACACCACTGCACTAGGGGCTTCTTAGCCCATGATTTCATCTAGTCACCTGAGCCTTTAGCATCTCCTCTATCTGGCAGGCTTTATCTGTTATTAGAGCTGCTGGACCAGGGCTCTCTAAGGCTAGGGACAGACATTAAAAAAGCCTGAGCTTGAATTGATTCAATCTTTGCAACCTGGGTAGGCTGAACTGGTTTGTAACTGGACAGACATTATCTCTGGACTGAGGAAGTTCAGGCACATGCCTGCAGTGGCTCAGGCTAGGAGCTGAGGGAGCTAAAGCAGCCCTCCCTTCCCTGGCACAGCAATGAGCTGAGGGAGGGGGTATAGCCAGGCCCCTGCAAAACTTCTGAGTAGGGAGGTCTGCCTGCATGGTTCTAGGCTTTTCCCTGCTGGCTGCACAAGGGGTGGGAGTGTTGCCAGATCCCAGCCCTCTGCTATCACTTTGAGGCATGGGAGGGGGGTGCAGTGCATGTATCTGTTGATGATATAGAGCTTTTCAATCTCCCTTTCCCTGCTTATTTATACTGTCTGCAGCAAACTGACAGGTGAGCAAGCCAGGAGGGGCTGATAACAGTGATTATCACCTCATCAGCAAAACAATAGTCTCTCTCAATTACTTCAAACTCTTCTTAAACAGCTTATTGGCTGACCTGTTGATTAGCTCCAAATAGCCCTAAGTGGTCACTGTTCCGTCTGCCTGTCCAAGTGAAATTGGAAAGAGACACATATAGACACCTCTCAGCATTAGCTAGCATACTATATGCCTAGGGGCCATTTTCAAACTGGTTTATGTGCTCTGAACATGTGTTCTGTTACAGGTTTAAACCAGTTTCTGATCACTTAAACCAGGTTATGTATAATGTCTGTCCCTAGCCTAAACGGGTCATTCAACCTGAAATAGGTAGAGTAGCATAGGTGTGCTCTGATGTATGCCTGGAATCCAGAGCACCAGACAAACAATTATAAAAGTGAGTCACATCATACCTTTATTAGTGTCTCCATCCTGACTTACACGTATAGCTGGACTCCAGCACCGGTCTTAAATTTAGTTTGCCAGTTCATTTTTCCTACTTGTTTTCATTTACAGCTCACAAACCATATTCTGCTCTCCTTTGCATTTCTGTAATGCTGAGCAGCAGTGTCTCTAGAGGCAGAATTTGTCCCAGCAAATGCAGAGTCCTGCTTATTCTATCTAGGACAGATGACTCCATTTCTGCAAAAAAAAGATTAAACAAGAAGAAAGCAAAGCCTTTTTTTCCCATTTCTCCTGGGCTTGCTTGAGCCTCCTTTGGAAGAGGCAGGAGTTTCCCCAGAGATGTCACAGAGTTTGAAGCAGCCTCCATGCTTAAGAATCAGTGACAGTATTTTACTTCTGGAAAAGACATCCACAGTGTTTGCTAAAGTTGCTAAGGGACAGATCTGACCTAGGCATTTGACAACAGCAAAAATCCTACTTTCTCAACTGTTTAATGATGTTTATATAGCAGATATATTTCTGCAATATTTTAAAGGTTGATGTATTCCATACTGAGTCTATACAATAAACTCTATTTTTCCTGAAAGGTTCCCTAGCTACTGATTTATTCCTGTAAAAGACAGACTGTTGTGCTGCTACATGTTTTCTTGTTTTTGCTGCCGTTTCTGAATGCAAAAAAAGTGTGAACAGCAATGTAACTGTGAAGCAATGCAGGTTGAAGAGTACATTGGACCATACTGGAAAACAAGTTGTATTCATTAATATGTATTCCATGGTAATTTTATATTTCATGAGATGCTTTTCTTTTTCTCCTTAAGCCCCCAGGAGATGGCAGATGTTTTCAAGTATCACACAGTGAGCAATGTGTCTTTTTTATTGTGAAGATTCCTTCTCACTTGAAAGGATTAGAGGAGGAAGACTTTAAGTTGGGTGAAGGGGTTTTTTTGGTCAAATGCTGAAGCTTTGTGTGTCTCCTTGCAAATGTAATTGAAATGTTGAAAACTTTTGTGATAGGAGTATACTGTAGAGGATTTTCCCATTCAAGCAATAAACTGCTCATTAAAGCTAGTGACATATAGCTTTGGATCCTTGCTGTATTCCGAGATACAGGTGATGCACACTAAAGAGTCAGGACCAGAAATGTAGCAGGATGTCCGTGGTTATTTTCTTGTACATTTCTTTCATTCATACATTTTATTTTTAAACCAAAATTGTTTTGGTAAATGAGGTCCACACATGAGTTTTCAAATAAACCAGATATCTATCATGCAACCTACGTAGAGAAAGATAACATACTGGGTGCATATATAGATGCACTATACTGTGGAGTAGACTAGCTCTGGAGTAAAGCATCACTGTGAGTGCATCTACCTATGAAAATAATCTGGGAGCAGTTTTCTCTTGAATAAACTACTTGAGAGTAAACTCTCCTGGGCATGAGTCTACACATGCAGAGACTCAGGAGTAGATTTGCTGTTCCTAGCAGGAGATTGCTCCTGCTCCCTGTGACCCTGCAAGTGACCCCTGCAGCAGCCAAGGGTGTAGGTGACTGAGCTTGGGATCTGGGGAAGGGGCCGGCTGGGTTGTAGCCACAAACCCGGCACGTACAGATGGGTACTTGCGACCGCTGGAGTAGAATTAGGCGCACACAAGTACTGGTTCAAACAAAGATGGCTTTACTTACACTGTCACGATGTACAGCATAGGAAGAAAGTTAACTTCAAACTCCAACTTCTGTTACAATCAAACCGAGGAGCTCTTGTAAGACGAGATATCTTTAAAACGGGTCTGAACTCGAGCATGCAGGACACGGTGGTACGTCGGGGGGGTCGTCGACGGGGAGTCGTCGGTGGGTGATCAGACTGCCAGGTTCCACTCCGAGACGAGCACAGAGTTCTCCAACCTGGGCGGAAACGACTCCAACCCTTTATATGGCTAGCGAGCCAATTGCCAGCCGCCCTGTAGGAATAATTATTGCCAGCCGCCATGTAGGAATAATTTGAAACTGGCCAATTAGAGTATGCGCATTAGCATATGAGCGGCGGGAACTTTTCCACGCCGGGGTTCTCCACCGTGCCTTGTGCTAGAAAGTTCCACTGTACCGAGGCACTCAACTAATCAGTTCTGACAAGGGGGAGCTATAGGCTCCCCATGGATGCTAACCCAGGGGCCAGGAGACAGCTGTCTCCTGGCAGGGGCTCAGACAGTGCTGTCTGCTCCTGGGGCAGTCTCTGCCACTGAAGACCAGGAGGGGACAATGTCCCCCTGCCCTGGCAGCACGGAGCTCCCAGCCCCAGCTCCACGATCACAGGGTTGGGGCTGGGAGAGCCATAGCCTCATCTCCCAGCACCATCTCTGTCTTCATGGGGCTGGAACTGGGAGATCCTTATTTCCCAGCCCAAGTCCCAAGATCATGGGGCCTGGGCTGCGAGATGCAGAAGGATCTCCCAGCCTGGGCCTCATGACCACAGGATGCATAGATGCTAGGGTCGGAAGGGACCTCAACAGATCATTGAGTACAACCCCCTGCCTAGGGGGATAGAAAGGCCTATCCAGCCTTCTCTTAAAGACCCCCAAGGTAGGGGAAAGCACCACCTCCCTTGGAAGCCCATTCCAAATTTTGGCCACCTTTGGGATTCAGCCTAAGAGATAAGGATCTCCCACTGCCAGCTACAATCATGGAGCTGGCACTCAGAGAGAAAGATCTCCCAGCCCGGTTCCCACAACCATGGAGCTTGGGCTGGGAGATAAGGACCTCCCAGCCCTGGTCCCATAATTGTGGATGGGCGCTGGAAGCTCCCTGCTGCCAGGGGGACATTTGTCCCTCCTGGGTTCCACTGGTGGAGCCTACCCCAGCAACAGGCAGCTCCTGGGGGCAGGGAACAGTGTCCCACCTCTTGCTGCCCAGCTGACCAAGAGCACAGTTTCTCCCAGTCAGGCATCTACACATACGCTAGTGCGCAGTTACTAATCAATCATGAGTAACTTTGCTACTTGCATTTTCAGGTAGCAAATTGACTTGTGACTAGAGTCAATTGCTGTGCAGTAAGCATCTGCACGTGTAGACACAGATGCATATTCCATAGTAATTAGCTCTACTGCACAGTAAAGTGTCTCATGTACTTGTGCCATGTCCATATTTGCTAATGTATTAGAGCACAGTAAACTAATTAACTCCACTGTAAGATAGTACTATCTTCAACAGTACTATCTTACGATGGAGTAATTTCCTGTGCCAAAACACGTGTAGTCAGTAACCGCAGGTGTCAACTGAGCCTGGTCAGCCCAGCCAAATTGCTCTGCCCCAGCTCAAATTGCCTCTGACCTAGGCACACATATAGATACTGTGCCCAGGAACAGTTTACTCTGGCTTGAACTACTCTGAAGTTTATTGGGTTGTATTAATTGCACATTCATATGCATGCGCAATCTGAATGCGCAATTAATACGAAAATGATTAAAAGAACTGCAGTCATCTTCTGCTAAGGTTAGAGATTCAGCCAATAAAACACCATAATGATTCCCAGGATCTGAAAAAACAACAACAGGGGCCCTAAAAGCCTTTATATTACTATTATGTTGCTATAGCCAAATATGTTACATGCTCAAACTATGGTATCTGATCTATAATTTTTTTTCCATTGATGGTTTCTGTTAATTATTTCATTTCTGTTCACATGAAATGCTCTCTTCCTTTCTTATATGCAAATGCCTGGCAAAAAATATGTAGTCTGTTTTTCTAAAAAACTGCAAGAACAATTGTATATCAAAAAATCCTTACCAGGGCAAATTGGCTGATCTTCACATTATGTCAGTAGAGACATTTCTATCAGCAGAGGGCACCTTAACCTTTTAGGCTGCTTGCAGACTTGGGGGGGCGGGAAAGAAACCGCATTTTACTGGAAGAAGCAGTGCGTTAGTTGGACCTGGCTCTGCAGCATCTGTATTGATCAGACGCGTCAGTAGGGCTATTTGGTGCTTTTATCTAAAGCTAGTTCAATCAGCTATTAGATAAAGGCACCAAAAAGCCCCACTAAAGCACCTGATCTATACAGGTGCAGCAAAACCTAGGCCAACTAATGCGCTGCCTTTTCTGGGCATGCACTGGGCTGGGCATGGGAGCGCGCTGAGTTTAAAGTAAAGCTCTTTTTTTTTTTTTTTTTATGTCTGCAAGCAGCCTTAACGAATAAGAGCCAATGAACAATTAGCACTATGTTCTACTGTTATTTATGGCTGTTTTTAAATGTTGGCTCTATCAGGAGATTAATACACTCTTTTATGCATGAAGGCAAAGAACCTTCAACCACTGCATTTTGCAGAATTCTTATATCCTTTGCTGGAGTATTCTTCCTCAAAAGAAAGAAGAGCTAGCTCCAAGGTGAGTTCATTCATCCATGATGAATGAGCATACTGGAAAGTGCACATTTTTCATGGTATATTCAGCTGCTGTCTTAAGAATGCCTTGTGAAATGGGGATAAATATTAGACCAACATGAACAATGCTTTGCCTAGTGGGTATTGTTAGTGCTAAGTCACTGTATAGGTAAGAGTAGGCAAGACTGGAAGCCAATCTACTTAAAGACACTTTTTATTCTTTGTTCACCTGTGCATGTATCTGGTGATGGTAACTCAATGAGTCAATGGTATAAAATCCATAGATTTAAATGCTATAGAAAACAGTATTTTTCAAGTGTTTATTGCACAATCCTAGAAGAACCAAACTTTGTTTGCCTTAATTTAAAAAGGTATAGAATTAGTTTGGTCTTAAAAGGCAGCAAGCATGTACATAAATTAAGCAAGTGCTATTTGGTGTATTCATTCATCACATTTAGATGTCCTCTGTTAGGTCTCCTACATACATGGAGGGCAATATGCTGCCAAGGATCTACTTTCTTGACATTAAGAAATATTGCACTGTAAGTTTTACAAAGAAAGTTTGGTTTTAAGAGATGGATTGTTCCTGATAGGCACTTCCTAATGTGCAGGATGGTACAGAGTTGCACTGACCCAGCAGAAGTGGCAAGGGCAATTGTATCTGTCATTCAGGTTTTGGCATGTGGCACTACCACCGCTTCTCTGAGAGTCATCAGCAGTTCCCTTCTCACAACAGCCAGACCAGCAGCCAAGCCTTTCTGTGGAGCTCTCACACACAACCTCCTTCCCTTTTGGCCACTGCCTCCTACTGCTGCCAAGCCCAGGGTTTTTGTAGCTCTGGCCTGCCCCCTTCCAGGCACCTGACTCGCTGACCAGGCTCAGCTTTTAACCCCTACCCTGCCAGCAGGCTGTGCCTGGAGAGTTCTGGTCTTAAAGGGACTGACCTGCCTTCTGGTAACAGGGCTAGGGTTCCCTGTTACAGCATGCTTTGGGTTTTTCTTCCCAACATGGAGTACCTTGCATTTTTTGGTGTTGAATGCCATCAGGTTTTCATCCACCCATTTCCTGAGCCTGTCAAGGTTAGTCTGGATCACCATCCTGTCCTCAGGTGAGGATGCTTTACCCCAAAGTTTGGTGTCATCGGCGAACTTGGCCAGTCTGCTTCTGACACCAATGTCCACATCATTAATGATGAAGTTAAAGAGTATAGGCCCAAGGATGGAACCTTGAGGGACCCCATTGGTCACTGTGCACCATGATGATTGACTTCCTTCAACTACCACTCTCTGGGTCTGACCTCAGAGCCAATTCCCTAGCCAGCAGACTGTGATGTAGCCGAGGCCACAGTTGGACAGTTTTTCTATGACATAATCATGGGATACCAGATCAAAACCCTTTTTAAGATCAAGATATTTTTAAAATCCTCTCCCTTGTTCAGGTGATAGGTCACCTGGTTGTAGAAGGAGATGACATTGGTCAGGCAAGACCTATCCACAACATACCCATGCTGGCTATCCCTCAGGATGTTGCCATCAGCCAGTTTGTCAAGAATGGCCTCTTTGATAAATTTTTCCAACATCTTCCCTGGGATAGAGGTCAGGCTGATGGGCCTGTAGTTCTCCAGATCTACTTTCCTCCCTTTCTTGATAGGCACCACATTGGCCTTCTTCCAATCTTTGGGCACTTCACCCGATAACCACTAGTTCTCGAAGATCCATGCCAGCGGCCAAGCTATGATGCTTGCCAGCTCCTTAAGTACCCTGGGGTGTAAACTGCCTGGGCCAGCCTCTTAAGGTATTCCTTTACATGGTCAACATTGATGGAGGGTAACAATTCTCCCTCACCCTAGCTGTCCCATACTGTATTGAGCAGGGCCGTCCCTTCGGGCTGGTGAAAAACCGATGCACAAGACCCATTAAGCAGGTTGGCTTTTTCCTGGGCGTCAGTTGTCCCGTATGGTTTAGTGGGGGTCCAACGTTACCCTTGCTTTTCCTCCAGCTCTCCACATATCTAAAAAAGGACTTTTTATTATCCTTGATATGTCTAGCCAGTTGGAGTTCAGTCGTAGTCTTGGCTTTCCTGATTCACTCCCTACAGGTCCAGGCCAGTGCAGAACACTCCTCCTTTGAGGTGGATCCAGCTTTCCATCCTTTATAGGTCTTTCTTTTTAGACACAGGAGGTCCACTATTTCCCTGCAGAGCCAAGGGGGATGCTGTGCCCATTTACTGCCTTTGCTCCAAGATAGGATAGACACTGTGTGACAGGGGGCCTCCTCGGGGCCGGACTCCAGGGCCCGCCCCCTGTTTTGTGGGCAACCGCCCGCCTATCTCGCCCACCACACCTTTGATGATAATTGATTCAATCAGATGTCAATTAAGCAGGAGGCTGCCCATCTAGTGCCCCGATGCCAGGGGGCACTCTCTGCGGCTCCTACCTCCCCAATACTGCAGCCCAAGCCTCGCAGATGGCATCATGATGTTCACATAATCACCGGCCCCATATTGGGCCCCAGAATCATCCACACAAGACCCCTCTATGATCCTCTCCTATCAGGCAGCCACTCCGCCATCATCCGGGCTACCTAGCCCCCCTGAAGCCATGTTCCCCTCTCGGGTGTGGTCCCCCCGGGACCTTCAGCCACTTGCCCTGGCCCACCTCCAGGCCAGTCAGGCCCCCAGGCCCCCGGCTCTTGGGCGTCCCTCACGGTGGGCCCCTGGCCCTTTTGACTCCCATAGTCCTGGCCCCAGCTTGGGCCAGTCGAGGGTACTCTCCTCTTTGGGCTGGGTCTCTAGCTGCTCACTCACATCCTCGGGCCTCAGCGTGCCACTACTCCCTTTCTCCTAGGGGCAACCGCAGCACCATGCCCTGTACTCAATCACGCTCTCGGGGTCCGCCCTCTCTGGGCCCCTCACAACACTGGCCCTCTGGGCCCCCCAACAAACACAAGGGTAACCCACCCTGTGGTGGTGGGAGCTAGGGGTTAAGGCGCCCCAACCCGCCTTTCACCAGGGTGATAACTGGCCTGGCATTTCCTGGGGGCTCCCACGTCACTGAGAGCCCCCACCAGGCCACCCACTCCAAGCAGAGTGCAGTTTCAGGTCATGCCCAGGACCAGGAGCCTCCTTACCATCCCCTTGCAGCTCCCCCTTACCTCCAGGTTGTTCTCAGCAGCCCTTCAGCCAGGCAATGTTGCTGCCTGAGCCCCAAGCAGCTAAACTGCACTGTTTATATAGGCAGTCCTTGCCTCTAAAATGGCTGCCCTAATCAGACACCTGGAGGCTGCCAGCTCCAGGCCCTTAAAGTGGCAGGCACACCCAGTGCACTGCCACACACTGCTTGTGCTTCCAGGATCGCTCCTGGAACACATGAACATTTTTGGTCATGTTACAAAACTAGGAGAATGGAGTGAAATACTGTTGCAAGAAGGGAGATGCGAGGAGGATTTAATATGGAATGGAAGCTGGCAGGGTTTCTTTAAGGTGAAACATGAAGAAAAGAAGTGACTCAGTAGACCACTATATGTATGTATGAACCAACTGAATTATCAATAGATTTTTTTTACACTCAGCTCCTGAAAAGGAAAAAAGTCTTTTTTCTTGGTTTAATTTATTTATCTGAGGTCTTTTCTTTTTAGAGACTGATATTACAAAGTTTCAGAAACTCCCTATACTTAAGAAAAAAATCACAATTAAATTGGCTGCCATTCCTACAATTTATTTTATATTCCGTAACCTTTCAGACATGGTGCATAGTAGGAATATTTGAAAAATGGTGCAATGATGTACAAATGAAAATAGGAGAGCTGCAACGGATTTTGCAGCTGGCATGGGAAGCAGGCATAGCACCCCAGAGAAAAGGTGAGGAACCCTGGACAGTGCTACAGATCATCTGGCAAATATTTTGTTTGTTGCATCAAAGACGATTTTACATCCTTATGTATGCGAGCTGGATACACTGCATTGTGGATCTCCCATATGTCAATATGAAAAAAGGAATTCTTATATAGATGTGTGCCAACTGTACATAAGTACGAAGGGTGACTGCACCAGAAAGCTTACCAAGAATTTTTTCCAATTACTCAGTTGGTCTAATAAAAGATATCACATCTAGCCAAAGAACCTTGCCTGCTTAGATTCAATTAAGGCTTTTGGAGGGGTCTCTTTTCCATTAGCAAGAGTATTGATATGATTTCTGCATGATACATATTTTATCTTTTGTTCCAGAATTTTGAAACTAAAAGAAAAAATACTGCTAAAACAAAGTTTCCTTTGCTTCCTACTATACACATTCTTGTAAATACAGGTCCTGGGTAGGAAGGTTCTTGAGAAGGCAGGTACTTTTCTTTCCATGTTGATCGTAATGAAGCAGGGATGATTCCTCAAACAGCAGTTCATCATTTTCCTCTCCATCCCCATGGCATGCTCTCTTGAAAGAACAAACACTCATTCCATCAATTCATATCAAGCCTGACATTTTCAAATCACACTTCACTCTTGCACATTTCAGCATAACACACTCTCCACAATTTCTTTTGACAGCAATTTATTTCTCTCCCTCTTTCAACAGACAGTCAATATCAAATGGTACAGCCCCACAAAACACAAGTCACAGCCATACTGAAGTCACACATTATCATGGCTTGGCAAACTTGTCTTTTCACTCCAGGAAGTACTGGAACAAATTGATAGCATGGTGTGCACTCTAATTTTCAATCTCCAGCAAGTCAGACTTGGGAAGAGTATGTGAAAGCAGTTATACAAAGAGGATAGTTTTATTTTTTGCCAGGTTTGATAGGTTAAGATAATAAGTATTTGGGACCATTTAGAATATAGTAATTGAGCTGAGTTGCCCAAAACTCCAGATTCAGATAATATGATTTTAGATGGCCCCTGTTTCTACAAGTATGGACTTTTTCCATCATTGTCTGATTGAAATTCAGTGAAAAATTATCTTACAAAGCCATGATCTCAAGCTGCAAATTTAGACCTGATTTAAATCCAAATTCCTCCAAAGTGCTGTAGGATTTTAAGTCATTTTCCTTTGTATAATGATAAAATTATCTTTCTTTTCCCATGCTTCATTGCATGTCATATTTTTCTCATTGTAAACTACTGGCTGTTCAAACCACTATTTATAATTCTAAATATAAAGATTTTTTAAAATCAAATTATCTCCCACAACATTCTTGCAAGCAAGCTAAGGAAGTATGGATTGCATGACTTGACTGTAAGGTGGATAGAAAACTGGCTGGATTGTTAGGCTCAAAGGGTAGTAATGTCTAGTTGGCAGTTGGTATCAAGTAGAGTGCCCAGGGGTTGATCCTGGGGCCAATTTTGTTCAATAACTTAATGAGCGGCCTGAAAGATAGGCTGGACTGCACCCTCAGCAAGTTTGCAGATGACACCAAGCTGGGGGGAGCAGTAGATATGCTGGAGGGTAGGACTAAGATTCAAAGAGGCCAAGACAAACTGGAGGATTGGACTAAAAGAAATCTCATGAGGTTCAATAAGGACAAGTATGAAGTCCTTCACTTAGCACAGAACAACCCCATGCACTGGTTCATGATGGGGACTGACCAGCTAAGCAGCAGCTGTGCAGAAAGGACCTGCGGGTTACAGTGGACAATAAGCTGAATATGAGCCAACTGTGTGCCCTTCTTGTGAAGAAGGCTGAACAGCACTTTAGGCTGCATTAGTAGGAGCATTGCCTGCAGATCGAGGGAAGTAATTCTTTCCCTCTATTCAGCACTGGCGAGACCACATCTGGAGTATTGTGTCCAGTTTTGGGTCCTCTTACTACAGAAAGCATGTGGACAATTTGGAGAAAGTCCAGCAGAGGGCAGTGAATATGGTTAGGTAGCTGAGGCACATGACTTCTGAGGAGAGGCTGGGGGAACTGATCTTATTTAGACTAGAGAAAAGAAGATTGAGGGAAGATTTAATAACAACCTTCAAGTACCTGAAGGGGGGTTCTAAAGAGGATGTAACTAGACTGTTCTCAGTGGTGGCAGATGGCTAATCAAGAAAGAGTGGTTTCAAGTTGCAGCAAGGGAAGTTTAGGTTAAATATTAGGAAGAACTCTCTCATTAGGAGGGTAGTAAAGCGCTGGGACAGATTACCCAGAGAGGTTGTGGAATCTCCGTTCTTAGAGTTTTTTACGACCTGGCTGGACATGATGTAGTTGGAAATGGTCCTGCTTTGAGCAGGGGGTTGGACTAGATGACCTCCTGAGATCTTTTCAACCCTAATTATTTATGATTCTCTGATTTTAAAGTCCAGTACCCCTAATTTATATGAGATGGATCCATAGGGAAGTATGGCAAAAGCTAAGAAAAAGACCTAGAGTAAACAAAGCTGATGTGACTGGAATACTTCAAAGCAACTGAAATTCAGCTTATTCTGTACACTTGAGCTGAACATTTGGCAACATTTGGAAGTTAGAAGCCCTAGTTCTGCAAGGATTATTAATCTTAGTTTTCTATAATAATTTTCATCCGTATATATCAAAACACTTCACAAAGGAATGTAAGTATAATTATCTTTAGGAACAAAATGCTGGTCTGATTTGAAGTCACTAGAAGTGTTGGCATTGACATTAATGAAACCATGATTTCATTTCAGGTCTTCTGAATCAGTCCAGTACACTAACTATTATGCCATGCTGCTCTGTCTACATGACTGCCTTCCAAAATATATTAGAGAGGTTATGAATCCCTTCCTTTCTGTAGAGTTAAACTTTCCCATGTCCCCCATATATTGTGTTTTTAAGGGTGAAAATCCTGGTTGCAGCTTTTTTTTTTTTTTTTTTTTTTTTTTTTTTAATCAGTACCTTCACATAAGAGCACTTCCTACTTTTTCTCAACTGGAACAGTATTATTTATTACAATGGATTGAAGATTTCCTTGGAGGGATGTGCTTATGGACTGTCAGGGATTAAATGAATGATGCTGATCAGAAGTATACTACACTCTAAAACGAGTTTTTGAAATGTCATTCATCAGTTAGCTAAACATGTCTTCCAAGTTCCTCCGTTTCCTTGAAGGTATTTTTAGAATGCATTACTCTATCATGACCATTCACATTTTAAAAAATAACAAATCATTCTTCAAACTTTAAAACATTCATATGTACTTGAATCAGTGTTTCTCAAACTGGGATA
This sequence comes from Alligator sinensis, assembly GCF_000455745.1. Taxonomy (NCBI): domain Eukaryota; kingdom Metazoa; phylum Chordata; order Crocodylia; family Alligatoridae; genus Alligator; species Alligator sinensis. The sequence goes on along the minus strand of NW_005842199.1, from coordinate 1,625,940 downwards.
TGCATACACTGGGGGTATGCAGCGCACTTCTGGAGGGCATATGAAGAAGGAATGGGAAAATAGAAGAATGAAAAGAAGGACCATAAATGGATGAAAAAGAAGGAAAAAAAAAATAAACAACTGCTCTCCAGGCTCTCTCAGGTTGTTGGGGAGGTTACAAAGTAGTTGTAGTGACGTAAAGGGCATGTCTCCACCACCCAAACTGTGCTAGCATGTACCACCCTGAAAACACACCCCATTTCCTTATTTTATGTATGTGCCCAGTGTTGGTGATGTAGTTGCTTTCTGGCATGTGCTTAGGGTGGGCCTAGTGTTGCTTTTTGTTGTGTTTATTAGAATGGTAATGGATGCATACTATATATAGGCCAAAATGTCATTTTTTTTGGTATGTGGGAGTGAGTGGATGCAGTGTGTTTTTACAGCAGTGTGCCCTAAACAGCCTGACACTATAGATGCGGGCCAAGTGCTATTCTTTATTACCCACGACACAGAACTGTAATGGTACAAATCCATATAAAATGTATAACGGTTATACAGTTCAAAGAAGCATGAAGACTACTGACCTAAATCAATGTGGTGCTCATTTTTATTTGTATAGTTCCTATATTCAAAGTATACTTATCATTTCTACATAAAGGAGAAGAAATATGAAAGATGCATAAAGATCTTTGAATAGATATTTGGGCAAAGTTTCCTACTAGTGTGAGTGGGTGAGATTATAATGAATATGCCTTCTGATCACATAAGGCTACTGCCATCATACAATGTACCATTTAATAGCACGAGAGGGGATTAATTTTGCTAAACTTGCAAATTCATTCATTTCATTTTCTAAAAAAAATGTGCCCATACAATCTATAGGTACATTCATAATTCTTACAAAGAAACAGGTGAAGTCGTGATTTCTAGACCCAGGGCCCTCCTCAGCCTTCGTAACTTAAACATAAGGGTAGGTTTTCAGAAGTATGGATCCTTGTGATTCTCAATGAGAATTGAGTGAGACCATCTCAAGTCTTTCTGACTACCTTGCCAATGCTACTTTGGCCATGGAGTGTGACCTTAATAGTAAATAAATTCAGGGTCTGGAAACTGAGAGGTAAGCAGACACAGAAGTGAAAGGCTAAAGAGAATGTGTGTGTGGTTTGTTTTGGGTTTTTTTTTTTTAAGAGTCACATTTCCCCCCAAGGACAAGTTATATTAAAGATTTCTTTTCACTCTACTTACTTTATTAATATTTTATGAATATTTTTATAAGTGTAAAAGTGAGTGAATCATCATTAGGTAGTGGAATAGTAATGGTTGTCTTTGTGGAAAAGCAGACTTTTAAGGAACAAGTCGAATCAGGAGAAGGGGAATCATATGACATTGACCCAAATCTACAGACGTTAGTGGAAGAATTTCTGCCTAAGAGCTTTAGCTAATTTCTCTGATGTACTATTGTGGCAGAGCACCTTTGGGGGTGCTTGCCACTTGAGGGCTTTCACAGGCTCTGAGGGAAGCCTGCTTGGGAGGAGCAACAGGGGAACCTCCATCAAGAGCAATTTTAAGAGGGAAGGTATGTGGTAGGGCACTGTTGGTGCCTGCCACTTTAACAGCAGAGCCAAGCAGCCAGCAGGTGCTTGATTGTGGTGGCCATTTTAGATCTCTGGACACCTATATAAACAGGGAAGTTCACTACCAGCAGGCCAGGCAGTAACATTGCTTGGCTGCAAGGCTCCATATCATCGGACAGGACCGGACCTGAAGGGGATGGCTAGGAGGCTCCTGGTCCTGGGCATGACCTAAAACTGTACCCTGTCAGGAGTGGGTGGCCTGGTGGGGCTCCCAGTGGTGCAGGAGCCCTCAGGAAATGCCAGGCCAGTTACCACCCCGGTGAAAGGCGGGTAGGGGCACTTTAACCCTAGCTCTCATCTTTGGGTGGGTCAGGTAACACCGGAGGTAGTTGGGGACCAGGCACGACTGTGGCCACCTGAGTCCTGTGGGGTGCAGGACCCTGAGGACCAAGAGTGGGGGCCAGGCATGGCTGAAGCCCCTTGAGCCCACCAGGGAGGGAAGCCCTGTAGCCCCAATGAGGGGCAGTGTGGACCCCCAGTGAGGGGGTTGGCCCCACGTGAAGGGAGTAGGCCAAGGTATGTCTCTGGATGCCTGAGGCTGTAGTTTGGGCCAGAGGCCGAATAAGGGGACTCAGTCCGAGAGAGAGGGGCGAGTCTTGGCTCCAGTAAGTTCTCCACCACTGGGAGACTGAGTTGGGCTCGAAAGGGAGACCTATAGCTGAGCACAATGACCTGTTGCTCCAGGGGGGTACTGAGAGTCCCTGTGAGACCCCTGGAGCACCAATCATGGTGTAAGAATGCCCTGGTGAGGGGTGGCTCCAGACAGAGGACAGAGATGAGGAGCCCCTGTGGGGGGAAGAAAAACCAGATTGCCCCGGAAGGGGCCAGGGCAAGCTTAGACCTGGTCAGGTAATTGGCTGGCCACTACCCCAGTGAGCATCGCAGGAGAGACCCAAAAGACAGTATGTTCCCACCCAAGGTACCAGCTAGCTAAAGCCTATGGCTGAGGGGGCCCACTCCAAGAGGGAGCAAGGCAGTACAAGTTGTCAACACATGAAAGAGACCCTGGGAGAGTGGGTGGAGTGTGAGAGGCCCTATTGAGAGGAGGGCAGTATGAATGTGTATGTCTGAGGCCTGACAATGAGGCCTAAGCTTGGTCCAGCTGTAGGCTGGGAGCACTGTGTCATCTGGCTGCCATGTGTGAGGCTTGGGCTGCAGTGTGGGGGAGGAACAGAGCCGCAGATAGCACTGCAGATAGCACCGGGACAAGAATGGGCAGCCTCCCACCTTAATTAATATCCTAATTAATTAACAACAAGATGTGGCAAGTGAGACAGGTGGGTGGCATGCCCAAAGGCAAGTGGGGAAACTAGCACTTTGGCTAGTCAGGGAGCCCCACTTTGCCACAGCTATGTTAAGAGGCTGTTTTAGGAATAAGATGGAAAATCGGTGGGGGTGGGAGGAGAATATTAATTAGTGTTGCTAGTTCAAGCATCCTGCAGTTAAATTCTATCCAATATCCCATTCCACTCACTTTGGGGATCATGACTAGAAACATCTATTTTGACTAGAAGCATTTTTCTCCAAAATGCTACTCTATGGACGATGAAGAAATATTAAGCACTTCAATAAACTAAGATCATAATTTAGACAGTGACCTAGATCACTGACAAATAAACCATGTCTATTAGGTCTGAGATTGTACTCTGAATTTCTCAGGCTAAAATTCACCAAAGAGTCAGTACAAGAAGAACTGGTTAAAAAAAAAAAAAAAAAGCCACATAGAAAATAATTCAAACACCAACGTACTGCAATTTGAAAATGTTTATCTAATATCTCCTGGCAGTTTCATCTATCAGCCAGGATCTGTGGTTAACTATGCATCTCATGATGTGCTATAGTATCCCTCCTAAAGAACATCCTGAGAGATGTGGTCTGGAAGGGTAGCTAAGGCCATAAGGGAACATGAAGACCCAAGCAACTGAAGTATAATTCCCATGGGGCACCATGGCAGATTTTTCAAATTGAAATAATTAGATTCTCAGTATCATAGGAAAATAGGACTGGAAGGGACACAGCAGGATCATCCTTGATAAAAAACATTGCAGACAAGTGTCTGTCCCACATGCTCTTGAAAATGTCCAAGGATGGTGATTCCACAACTTCTCCAGGAAGTCTGTTCCAGTTCTTGATCACAGAAAGTTCCTCCTAATCCCCATCCAAAATTCCCCTTGCTGAAGCTTGAGGTCATGCTCCTATTCCTGTCACCTGGGGCCCCAGAGAAAGGCCCATCTCCATCCTCTCTAAGTACCCTTCAGATATTTGAAGACCTGCAGTATTCTCTTCTCCAGACTAAAAAACCATAGTTCTTTCAGCTTTTACTTGCAAGTCTTGCCTCCTAAGCCCCTGATCATTTTTTGTGCTGGACTGTCCAAACTGTCTACATCCTTCTTGAAGTGTGAGGGCCAAAACTGAACACAGTACCTCAGGTGAGGCCTCACCAGTGCTGAATAGAGTGAAAGAATCACTTCCCTTGATTTTCAAGAGATGTTTGTGTTAAATCAACCCAGTAGGCTATTGTCTTCTGGTTTCCAGGCATTTTTTTTGATAGAAAAAACATTCCCTCCCCACCTTTGAAAGTAGAATCATTTAATAGAAATGTAATTTATTTTAAAAATCCCAATTTTCAATTAATCTGTTTTACAGGATTTTAAATTTTTTTTCCAAAGCACAAGTTCCCATTCATCTTTCTTAAGCTCTTTAAGTAAGTTTTCAAAGGGATTTAAGCATCATTTGGGCCTTGTACTGACCTTTTGTTTATGAATGTCCTATGAACTTAAGAATTTCATTTCATAAATCTACTGGATACCAAAAATCATCTATTTAAATGGTGTTATAAAAAAAATAGTACATCTACCCAAAGAATGCAAATGCATGGCAGAGGATCAGAGGCCATGGGAAACAATAAGTGTGAGACAAGGGGGGGGGGGGGGGGGGGGGGGTTTGGAGTGTGTGG
>NW_005842199.1:1588871-1621340 GCF_000455745.1 Alligator sinensis | reverse complement strand
TGTGTGTGTGTGTGTGTGTGTGTGTGTGTGTGTGTGTGTGTGTGTGTGTGTGTGTGTGTGTGTGTGGTGGGAATGTTGCCCTGATGAAAGAATGTCGCTGGTAAAATGTAGAGGTTACCTGGGGTTACTGGATGGCAGAAAGGGTATAATGTTCTATAAATCCAAGGTTTATATTTAGTCCATGATTTTTTGTATCCAGTAGGTTTATGAAATGAAGTTCATAGGTTCATAGGTCATTCATAAACAAAAGGCCCAATTGTACAAGGATATGAACGTCACTACAGAGCACAGAAGCCTAACCATGAGTTTGATTCCTTACTGCACAGGTAGACTTTAGAAGATAACAGGAGGTTAGGAAGGGAACCCTTTCAGATTGTAAAGGACTATATTCTACTTAAAAAGGGGAAAATAAAAGCGATTAGAAATTTTCATGAATCAATTTCAGATTAATTCATAACATTGACACTTTTAAACAAGCATGGTAAGGATTTTGGATACATCATGAGAAGTACTGTTTTGTCTTACTTGGAAAAGCAGTCTCATTGTACTAAAGAGAGCATTAGCAAAACACTTCCAGGATTTGTCATCTAATTTAAACATGTCAGTTATTGTACATTGCCGCATTCTTTCCCCCCACCCACAGTGAAGTGAGGGATGGTTGGGGTAAAACATTAACACTGTTCTGCCCAATCAATAATATGTTCCTATTGGTTTGAATACTTAACCTGTTAATCCTGATTTTTTTTTTAAATATGGTCTTGCACCTTGTGCAGTCACTTACACCAGTGTAAATGCTTCCAAATCAGAATGATCTACCAGGCCCGCTTTGCCCTTCTTTTGCACAAATGGAAACGATCACATCAGTGCATGCCAAAGGAAAGAAATCGGGCACAGAGTCATTATTTTGTCCTTGAATTGTTTGATCATGAAATATGTGAATAATTTATTTACCGAGGAAAGAATAATATAAAAAAGTGAAAGCCTGTTTCCTAGTGTGCTTTTCCTCTGGTAAAACCCATATAAACAAGCAAGCAGATGAAGCTGTGCACCTTATAGAAAGCACACACTCTTAATGTAAAAACAACATCAACCAGCTTTTTAAATTCCCGTTAATTATTAAACAACCCATGAAAATGTTGAACGCATGACCAGCTTCTGTGCCTTTACCTGATAAACGATAGTTCTCTCTGGAGTTTATTTAGCTAACCTGAGTTTCTCCTCCTTTGCTAAGGAAAAGAATCTGTTTTACAATATGTTTTCCAGGATAGGAGAGACCTTATGTTCCTTTTATTTTAAGATATACTTTTATGAGGCTTCATGGAGAAATGAGATCTTGGAAAATGTTAAGAGAATGGAATAGCTGGATTGTAGGTAAGTTTACTTTAGCACCTAGAAAAGGTCACATTCAGAGATCGTTAAAGCACAGGCGGCCTTTACAATCAAAATAAAAGCATGTTTTAGCTGGTAAGTAAAACTACTGATTGCAGTTTTGTGGCTTCAGAAAGATAGAACCAAAGATCATCTGCCTGCAAAAGTTTCAGTTTTAGAAGTCTGATCATTTCTTGGTTTTTTAAAATTGTATTTCTGAAAAAGAAACGGCAATAAATGAAAAATATTTATCATCTCACTGCATGGTAATTTTGATTGTCAATTCTATAAAAATGCAGATGGTAGTATGTGTGTTGTGTACTATCCCTGATGGTGTATAGTTTAATTTGGAAAAGCATGTAATTAAGAATGTGTTAATTTTTCGTTTCCACAATAAGCTTTTATAATTCCTTGCAGAGCATGAAAAAATGTTTCCAAAATGGAAATGATTTACATCACAGATCTTCCTGTGGATTGAATTCCATTCTTACAGGGTTCTTGGCACATAAGCAGTGGTCCTCAATGCCAAAAGTGCTTACAGTTGCTCTCATAGGCCTTTCTGCTAGAGGGACCCCATCAGCTAACTTTTGAGCGGTGGGTTCATAGTAGAGTAGCACTACAGTTAAGGAATTCATCTTTTATATAAAAAGTGAGCCTATGGATAATAATGTATATATTGACAAGCTGTTTGGGATCCATGACAGAAAACAAGTGGGTGTTTCAAAGATACACATGTATAAGGACGAGTACATGAATATATTTCCTTTTATTTTCCCTTATACAAACTTTCACCCCAATCCTATCACAAAGTTTCCTGTTGAAGTCAAAGGGATTCTTTCTAGACAGATTCCTGCCTATATTGATCAAGCAATACCACCAGATTCTTACTACTGTTCAGTATGCCAAGTATCTGATTTGATGCCACAGAGATTTTCAAAGGCACTGAAGGCAATTATGAGATCCAGCTGCAGCCATATCACGGGAGCAATTGTACAGCTGCAGTGGCAATAATTTTTCTACTCCCTGGCCCCTACCCTCCTCCCCCCAAGTTGGCTTCCAGGGCTGCTGCCTCAGGTGCCCAACCCAAGTTATACTACTAGGTGCTAGAAACAGTACGGCTGTACTGGTATGGTGTGCTGTCTGGACTAATTTACGCTTCTTAAAATTCACTAATACTGGAGCATTTCATATCCCTGTATAACATGGCAGGTTCAGCTATATGTGCCATTAGGGGAGCAGCAATCACTGCAGAGCTTATAGCTCCTTAGTGTGTTGCTCCCTGGAAGCTCCTAGGCATGTGGTTTACATGTGCACCCGGAGCACAGCACACTGAATCAGGTTGCAGCAGCCCTGGCTGGCAGAGTGCCTGGGGGCCAGGGGAGATGCTCTGACTGGTCTCGATGTACTGCAGATGGGCTGGCTAGGGCACAAGGGTGCTTCAGTGCAGGGCTAGCCAGCAGACAGCCTTGACACTGAAACAACCTCATGCCCCAGCCACCCACTCAGCATATACCCTGCTGTGGAGTTTATTGGTGCAGAGAAGAACACATGTACGACTTGTATTTACAAGTCCTAACCTGCTGCAGAGTTTATTGGTTTTATGTGCCCAAATAGGGGCATGCATAGACACTGAGACATTTACTGTGCAGTTAATTAGTTAACTACACTGTAAAGTCTTGTGTAGATACTCCTGGTATGTTCCAAGATATTGCTTACTTACTGCACACCCTTGACTGACAGTCTATGTCACTGCATGTACTTAATGTTCCCAGGCTTCTGAGATGTTGGTCGTAGCCATGTTGGTCTAAGGACATGGGCAGACAAGGCTCTTTGGGTCAATGTAATATCTTTTATTAGACCAACTATATAGTTGGAAAAATTATTCTTTGCAAGCTTTCGGGCACAAATGCCATTTTTCAGGGAGAGTCTGCTGTTTCTTTGTGTTCTCCTGTTTGGAATAGAAGCCAATATACAAAATGCAAGTCTGTGAAAATGCAAATGCATGCAGGGTTACCAGATACCACATAAAGAACTGCTGCAGTACAAAAAGAAAATCCCCACACATCTCACACCACTAGTTATGACATACCATCCTTACCTGGAATCTATATGGAAAATCCTCAAATAATTGCAACCAATCCTAGAAGAAGACCCAATTCTTAAAGGGATCTTCCCAGAACCACCCATCCTAGCCTTTAAACAAGCAGCGAAGCTTGCTAACCACATCACCAGAAACAAGCTTCCTATGGCCCAAACCACACTAAATGGATCCAGACCGTGCCGGGACAAGAAATATAAAATCTGCCATGACATCTCCACCAGTACGACAATAATTACACCCCACAAGAGATCCATCACCGTTCCTGGATCTTACACCTGCATCTCCAGAAATGTAATATATCTCATTCAGCGCACTAAATGTCTTGATGGAAAATACGTAGGAGAAACCCAACAACAGCTGCGCACCAGAATGAACGCACACTGAAAATCCGAAGACAAAAATATCCAATTACCTGTGAGTGCCCACTTCTCGCAAGACAATCACTCCCTCTTGGATCTCTCAGTTCTAATCATCAAACGGAGTTTACAAAACACCTTTCACAGACGAGACTACGAATGTCACTTCATTAATCTCCTGGATAAAAAAAATCATGGATTTAATATAGACATTGGATTTATGACGCGTTGCAAGCTGCCCAACATCTAACACACCAGGTAACCTGCCTTTAGCTGACCACTGGCATTCCTTCACACTTTTCCCTCCCTTCCTCCCTCCCCCAATCTCTACTCATTGTCCTCCAAATTTCCACTCATTTGCATTGTCACAGACTTCTTGTTTACTTTAGCTTCTTTTCTACCTTGGAGAATTCAGAACAGCAGCAGTGTCCCAATGCCTGAAGAAGTTTTTTTGTGTCCAAGAGCTTGCAAAGAACCCTTTTCCAACTATTTAGTTGGTCTCATAAAAAAATATCACATCTTCCCAAATAGCCTTGAATGCAAATGCATGGCAGTGAGGATCAGAGGCCATGGGAAACAACAGGTGTGAGACAGGCAGGGGCGTGTGTGTGTGTGTGTGGGTGTGGGTGTGTGTGTGTGTGTGTGTGGTGGGGGAGGTGGGAATGTTGACCTGGTGAAAGAATGTAGCTGGTAAAATGTAGAGAGGTTACCTGGGGTTATTGGATGGCAGGAAGGTTATAATGTGCTATAAATCCAATGTCTATATTTAGTCCACGATTTTTTGTATCCAGTACATTTCTGAAATGAAGTTCTAAGGTTCATCTATTAAAAAGCGTTTTGTAAATTCCCTTTGAGGATTAGAACAGAGATTGGAGAGAGTGCAATTGTCTTGTGAGAAGTGGGCACCCGCAGGTAATTGGGTGTTTTTTCTTTCATAGATTTTCAGCGTGCATTCATTCTGGTACGCTGTTGCTTGGTTTCTCCTACATATTTTCCACCACATACCCTGATGGAAAATATGTAGGAGAAACCAAAGAACAACAACACCTGACAAACTCTTATTTTGTACATTTCCTTACATCAATAGATATACTTCCTCTCCTATTTCCTTCCTACTTCATCCTTTATGACCACTTGATCTAGGTCTTAAATATTTAACAACTCCAATTATCCTCAAACTATATTCTTTTTGGCATGATAAAAGAATATGGAAGGAATGGTCTTGTTAATAATAGGTATGCACTATTTGAAAACACTGTAAGCTTCACTAAGCAACCCTTGCTATTCTAGTACAACAGTTTTCGACAGCATTCTGGACATAAGAATCTGCTAAGTCATTAAAAATTCAAAGAGATTAGACAGTATCTCTGGTGGGCTGCAGATATTAAGCAGCTTAAGCAACACAGTAAAATCATGTGAAGGTGTGTAAGTGACTTATGAAAAAATCACTGGGATATAGGCTTTTAAGGGCATGCATTATACTGCCTTGGGTGCCTTTAAGACTTATATAAAAATGAACCTCACCCACTCCTTCTGACTCCTCCGCTTGCTCCAAAACCAGAACAGAGGCAAGGAAGATACTCCAGGGACACTGCTTTTGAGATCTCTGCCTCTGGTGCACCTGACAATAGCAGCAGGGCAATCCTTACCACCTCTATTCCAAGCAGGAGTGTATGGGAAGATTTCGTTTATCAGTGGCAGCGTAGATACGAAAATTTTAACTTAAGCCTGTAGAATATAGGAGTTCCGTCTATTGGAGGCCAGTGTCAGAAGTTCAAAATTGTTCCTATGGTAGCACCATGTCATGTTTATTCTTATTATTGTATATCAGATGATTATTAGTACCTATGTAACACAGTTCAAAAACATTCTTGGACCCAATACTTATCAACAGCAGAATTGGTCATGATGGGTGCCTGTACACGTGCTGGGAGGCTGCTCCAACATGCTGTAATTACGGTATATCAGAGCAGACTCAGTTAATCAAGTCTGCTGGAGTATGGTAATTACCATGCACCAGCCAGCCTCTGTGTCTTGTGTATCTGCATCCCCATGCTTCAGAATGGCAGCAGGGGCACTTGAACTAAAGATCAATGAATGAGCTTTAATTCAAGCACCCCCAGCACCATTTTGAAGCACAGGGAAACCGATACACAACACACTGTGGTGCTTTAATTAGAGTGGTTCTTGGAGCTGCTCAAAATTAAAATGCCCCCCACCCCTGAAGCACATGTAAAAGTACCCAATCAGTTCTTTTCAGTAAAGGATTTTAGAAGTTATTGCACTGGAATTCCTTGAGAGAGCACATTAGCTTTTAAAAATAGCACTTGTTTATACAGTGAGAAGACCCATTTTCTGACTTAAATTTAACTGTCCAAAGTAATGGTTTAATTGTGCTTTGAGACAGCCTCATTCTCCTTTAGTAGGATGTTAAAACTGAACCTCTAATGGGAACATACTGCATCAGTTTCCTGTGGCTCCTGCCTTGTCATTGATAATACGATATGACCACTTTTAATGCTTTTTAAATACTGATCTGCCTTTAACTACTCATTGATCCCAATGCCTAATTCTACTGGCTTCAGTGAAATACATCTTGATGTACACTCATAATCTATAGAACATATTTTATGATCTGTTTTCCCCAAAAATCTATGTTAGTCCTTATGTTTAATCTGATTAATTAGTTTATTCTATTACTTCATTTTTGTATAAATAGAAATGGAGCCCAACATCTTTCACCTAATCTGTCTTTATATAGTTATTACATAGTACTTGAAAGTGTTCAGAAAGCATTCTCAGTGTTATAGTTTTGTGTGCAGGTGACCTGGTACATAGCTGAACGTACATAGCAGAAATTTCCTATACCTAAAGAAGCGTGATTGCACCCAAAAGCTTGCTAAGAACATTTCTTCAACTACTCAGTTGGTCTAATAAAAGATATCACATCTACCCAAAGAACCTTGCCTGCCTATAAATGTCTTAAACTTTTCCAGGTATAGAATCTAATTATTGGATTTTTGCCCTGAATTTGTTCCCCTCCCACTGCTACAGCAAGGAACTTAAATCTGGGGGGCACCCTTACGCTCTGTCCCCCAAATTTTCCCTCTGAAGTTCCTTCCCTATCCCCCTTACTATCAGACCCTGTTCTCCTTGGGCACATGGAAGTGGGAGGGAAATTTGGAAACAATTACTTTGAAATAAATATGCCTGTAGTAATTTGCATATAGGCAAATTACTATGGGTACCCATAGACCACGGCAACTCACGAGCATCCTCTGTCCTAGTTTCTCACCCTGGGACTTCAGATACTCCCAAATCCATTGGCAGGCATCCTACATGTAGGCCCAAGCCCAGAGATCTTGGGATTCAGATATACCCAGAACAGGTTTGAGCCAAAAGACCACTGTGACAGGGGGCTCCCCTGGGCACCTGAAAAGATCGATGCCTCCCCACCCCACCCCCGCATTCTAGGGCAGCCTGCCATCCATTTTTACATCAAAGGCATGGCAGGTAAGTGAATTAATTTAAAAATGCAGGAGGCTGCCCATTTGCAGCCCTGGTATACTGGAGCAATCATGACTCTGAACCACCCCTATCATGTGTCCCATGCCTTGCAGATGGCATCCAATTTGCCATAATACTCCCCTGGCCCCTTTCTGGGTTGTACTCTGTCTCTGGCCCAACTTTGGCCTCAGGCACCACTTTGTGCACCTTGGCCACCCTGACCCCACCTGGGCCTACACTTCTCTAGCTTAGGTCCTACTCATTATATGCAACAGGGTGAGAGACGGGGCCACAGAGGGATTCTGTTCGGACTGTTTGGGGCCCTGTTTTTGATGTTTGTCAGACATAAGGTTGACAAAGTAACAAGAATCATTGGAAATAGTGCGGGGTGGAAGGGGAGAAAGGGAGGCACTACTCAGGTGTGGGAATGAAGAGGAAGTAAAAATGTATTCAATGTAGTGGCTCACCATGACTTGGCAAAGAGTCAACACTGATAGGGATTGTGCTTAATAGGCACTACCATATATTTTATTCGGATGGACTGCAAAAATCTATTCTTGTGGTAGGTTCCCATCAGTATATTTTCACAATATGGGCCATGTGCTTTATACTTATGCTCGGTGCTGGCTACATTTAGTCAACTTTATAATTGCTTCCTATTCTTGAGCACATACTGCTTTTGGCAGCAACTTAATAACAAGCAATTTATTTAATTTGGTTTCCTTGTATATGAATGCAAGATTAGGAGCTTTCCTCTGCCATGCTGATTGGAGGAGTGGGGCAGGGGGAGGATCTTGTTTTAAATTCAAGTAAATATGGTAACAGGCTTGAACCATGAACACTTGCAGAATAGCTTGTCCAGAAGGCAAGTTTTTTTCTGAACTTCCTTCTATCCTCTTTCAAAATAGTTTTAATCCTATCTATTCTTTTGTGAATGTCTACATTATCTACATCAAGGTCCAATTCTTTTTTGGATTCTACTAACTCTTGGTCTCAGTGGTATTCTGTACCAATATATTCCACTAACTAATTATGACAGACAGACAGACAAGCCAACCACTTGTGTGTGCGTGCACATAAGGAATGTGATTTTAATCCTTATTTCAATTAATTTTCAACACTTCAGAGTTTTGGCCAACCCAGACATAAAAGGAAGTACATACAGATATGTCAGGGCTCAAAACTCTTCATCCATCCATTTTAAAAAATAGCCAAGCACAGAAGATGGCATCAGTCTGATTCAGAACTCACTGACACCAATAGGAACCTATCACTTCACTCTCATGGCCTTTGAATCAGGTCTTTGCAGAGTAAATAGAAAGCCATACTAATTACTCTGTAACTTATTAGGACCCCAACTCATCTTTGAGTCTTAGGAATAAAAAGTAACTAAGCAGTGGATGAAATATATGGTTTATTTTAAAATTAGATGTTGAAAAACATTACAAAATTGATTTATAAGTGTATGACTCCAGAGGTAGTTGGAGACTGGCTTTACCTAATGTTGGGGGTGGGGACTTTAGACCTGATTTTTTGCTGGGCATGTTTATTGAAGATAGCCTTCATGGGCTTTTAGCAGAATCCCTTACTGGTTCTTAAATTAATTATGCTTCAGGAACTATGTTGCTTACTGTGTGCCATGGTCTACACTTAAAAATGTTGCCAGCATAGCTGTGTTGGGTAGGAGCATGGGGGGAAAAAAATAGCACAAGCCCTGTGCCGTATTAAAATCCGAGTATTGCAAACGATAGCCGTCAGACTGCTGCCCTTGGTGGGGACCTCCTGACCACAGTAAGGTTCAGCAATCAGCAGATGTCCTAGCTACAAAAGGATTGAGGTTCATGTTAGTGCAAACTTTGAGAGCATTGCCATGTCTATACCTTTCCTTTAAAGACGCCAAGATTGCCACCACAAAACAAACCCTGCTCATTCATTCTCACCAACTGCTCCCAAACCTGGCAATTAAGAAGTAGTAACAGCTTGGAGGGATCCTGGATCCTCAGAGAAGGCTGAGAACAGCTTTGGGGTGCATGTGCAGGACTTGTCCAAGCTGTCTCTGCCACTGCTTTTGCTGGTCTTGGATGTGCAAAGAATGGGGGTAAGTAGGAGAGGTTTGTATTTTGGCAGCAGTATAAACATAGCCTTTCACTTTTTTGTCCATAGACTGTTATGTACAATACACTTCAGAATGAAATATCCTGATAATGTAGCACAGTAGTTCTTAGTCTATTTTACAAGTGGGCCAAATCTTAAAATGAGAAATAGGCCAAGGACTGCATAGAAAGTATTACAATTCTATAATTCTATGTTGTGCCAGAGCTCTATGGGCATACAGGCATGGGGTCACCAAGTACAGGTCTTCAGTACCTTTCTCCTTCCAGCTGTCAAAGCTTTCATAGGGCTCTGAAGCTAAGCATTGCAGCTTCTTACTCTACCTCCCCACTTTTGTGCTGTGCAACAAGCAGCAGCCCAGCTCCCGAGTTGCAGAAATGCACAAAAGCTGTGGCTCCAGCCAGAGCCTATGCTGATCTGCCAATTTGCTCAGTGCTTGCACACAGCTCTGGAGCCCCGGAGCTGAGCGCTGCTGATATAGCATGATACCATCTGTACCAGAGTTCAGCAGAAAGAGAAACTCTTCAGTGCTCATTGTGCGGGCCCTCTCCCGATCCCACCTGGGTCGCCATGTGGTAGTTCTCTCCCGATCCCTGCCGCGCCGCCATGTGCGAGCCGGGCCCGTCTTTGCGCACACGGGCTGTGGCCAGCAGCCCAGGCACGCGGGGTTGGAGGGGACCGGTGGCAAGCTAGAATTAGTCATGGACGCGTAATGGTTGATTTAAAGATTGTTTACTTACACCAAAGATGGTCATGGTGTAGGCTGGACAGTTTCCAGGTTCAGCTCCGCTTAAATCCTCGTTAGAGGACTACGACAATTCATTCTTTGCCCCAGAGTTATTGAAGCTCCGCGGGTTCGGTGGTTTCTTTGCCCCGGAGTTATTGAAACTCCGCGGGTTCGGTAGTTTCTCGTACAGGAAGGGATACGTCTAGGAATTTATCGGCGATGGGGAGAGGCTAGAGGTTGTTCGTTCTTTTCCCCGGAGTTGTTGAAGCTCCGCGGGTTCGGTTATCAGGCCTCTATTGCCTTTTAAGAAAAGCGTTGGGTCCATAAGGATCCGCAGTGCTTAGAGATCTTCATGCTCTCCCTCTCGAACTCCAATTGCTCTCTCTCCAACTTGGGCGGAAACCACCCAAGCTCTTTATACGGCTAGCAAGCCAATTGCTAGCCGCCACGTGTGCATATATTAGAATCGGCCACTAATGTGGCACGAATCTTCATACAAATGGCGGGAACTCCTTTGCACTGTGCATTTCCTGGATGCAAAAGAAATGCACCATGCAAAGAAAGCTACAAATTTGGCGGGAATACTCCTTTGCACTGGGGTTTTCCTCTGCAGCAGAAAACTCCACCGTGCAAAGAAGCTGCAATTTAGCGGGAAAATAATTTAGCAGTGCCGAAGCACACACAAACAAAAAAAATCACAACTTTGGGTTGTGACACTCATCAAGTGGGAAATACAGAAATTGGGATCCTAGATAACATCTTCTGAAGAGATGAAGCATTCTGTATTGTTTACCCTGAAGGACATTGCTTCCCTGGGTTTCCAAGAAATGGGTGTTTGTTAACCTTCCATGGCACCTAGCGCCTGGTGTAATAAGTATTGATTTATGCCATGTGCTTTTTAATCATTGAGTTTCCTATATTGTTATTGTCCAATTTCTGGTCTCTATCACCTACCATAGCTACGTTTTATTTTTTAAAATATGGGGTCCATGGTGCTCCTTGTGTTGTTTTTTAATGTGATTAATGGGTTCAAACACCAAATTTATATTATCTTGTCCAAGTGCTGCTTTTGTTCTATCAATCAAGTCACTTAAAATTCAAAACAATATAACCTAACATACAGTAGCCTATCCCTCTCCATATTATTAACTTCTGTCATTTGTCATTCCCGCTCCTCTTTACACATTATTTCCTTCAAAAGATTATACAGATAGAAAATATTTTAAGAACCATTTAAACAAGA
Source organism: Alligator sinensis (assembly GCF_000455745.1). Lineage (NCBI taxonomy): Eukaryota > Metazoa > Chordata > Crocodylia > Alligatoridae > Alligator > Alligator sinensis. The sequence continues at coordinate 1,609,926 of NW_005842199.1, read as the reverse complement.
TGTCAGCTGCATGATCTTGTATATTTACATTCATAAGAGCAGTCATGGGCCAATTCTCCCCTCATTTATGGCTGTACAGCATCATATATGTCAAAACAGTTGCTTTATAACTCATATTTAGGCCCACCATATATGTAATGGAAGGGATATAGCAGAAAATTAAGTAATGTGAATGTAGAATAGAAAAGCTTTTTATGGAAGATTTTGGTGGAAACATTTGTATCAGACCTTCCCCTGCAAGTTGGACAGAGAAAGGTACAAATTGCGTCAGATTGCAATGGTTAATCATTATTTAAGCAATGCTTCATGATTGCAAAAATATTAGAGATGGCCAGAAAAGATGTAATCTTCTATGGCCTTATATTTTAGGTTCTGTATTCTTTTTGTCAAAATATGCCATGTAAAATGTTACTGCATATTGCAAAACCTGATACCATAAATAAAAAGTTTAAATGCCGGTGCTTTGTTTTATTGTTAAATTACAATGAAATTAAGATGCATTTAATCATCCCATCCCACTTTATACCAAATAAAGTCATCATGATTAATGTTACTACAAGAAATACCAAATTAATTTAAAATTAAATTGCTTTAGCAAGATCCAGTAAGTTAAATGTCTTCAACCAGACCTAACAGCCCTTTTTAAATCAATATGCCAACTAAAAGGTCACCCAATTTAGCCAACCAGTCCCTTTTTATTTATTATAGGTTACAGATATAAGTTACTAAAACCATTTTCAGGCTCCAGGGGTGGCTGACACCCCCTGTTGGCCATACAACCCTTGTCCTGCTCCAGCTCTAGGGTGCCCACCCCTTCTTACTCAGCTGCCATGCCTTGATGTAATTGTTTGATTGGAAGGGAGGCTGTCTGATGGGTCCTAGAGTCAGCCCTGCTTCCTCTAGATGCCAGCTAGTTTTTCTTGGATTTTGCTGGTCTCTACCCTACCTTTGCTAGGATGGCCCATCAGTATCCTTCCCCAGGGCACCCATTGGCCTTAATGACTAATCCCAGCCTTTGACCTTCCCTACAGCTGTGCCCATGCCTTACAGGTGTTACCAGTTAAAGACTTCATTGGGTACTTGGCCCCATTCCAATATCAGGCCACTTCTGGCCTTTATATTGTTGTTGGGGCCTCAGCCTTTCCAGCCTCCAAATCTTCTCTCACTGGCTCCCTTAGCCTAGGTCCACTGTGCTGGGTCTGACTTCTGGGTCCCAGAACAAGTCTCACCCTCTCAGGTCTCGCCCCTCTAGGCCTGTCTCTGCCCTGCCTTGGGCAATAAACCCACTCTGGCTCTGTCTGGGTTCCTGACCCCTGTATCCTTCATTATGGATCCCTGGCCTCTGTCAATGTCCCTCTTGTGCACAGGACCCCCTGGCCCTAACTCTGCTCTCCCTGGGTACTGGGTACCCTGGCCCTTGTCCAGCTGCTGTCCAAGACCGGCTTTAGCCTTTCTTTCTCCCTCTCTCTAGGCTTCAACTTCCCTCTTGGGTATAAACTCTAAATCAAGGCCCCTAGCAGGGTCTTAAATACTGGCCTGCCCCACTTAAATACAAGGAGCCCCTCAGGCACTCTACTATGGCCCCCACACACTCCCCTTTCAGCCTCACCCAAACCAACCACTATATAAAACTGTAATCAAGGCATAACCCTTCTGGCCAACACAAACTAAACCTACTCTGGGTCCAAACATAAACAATGGTGTCCTGCTTGCATAACACAGCTTCCCCTTACCCCAGGTAATACTCCCCTGTAGGGCAGCAGCACTCTGCTCACCTCCCTTGAAATGGTACCAGCTAGATGTGCTCCTGCATTCCCCCTGCTCTGGAGCTCTTGCCTCTGCAGCCCCCAGGACCAGCCTGCATGTGTAGACTCAGGCCCTGAGCTTATATACTGAGCCAAACCTGGTGCAAGAAAATCAAGAGACAAGTAAAAATGGCTTTAGGTTACTTCGCCTTCCCATAATCTTGATTCTGGGACTGGTTGTGGCCACTTTGGATTCTTCCATAGCTTATGACGTTACACATTATACTTAGGCCACACTATGGAATGTTAAGCTGTGCTAAAGTTAGAATATACTGTGAGCAGCGGCTTGTTAAGGGTTAATACTGTGTCTTGTCTGTACAGCTTTGACTTGCCACTAGAGCAGGGGTGCCAAAATATGGCCCGGGGGCCAGATGCGGCCTGCCAGGCCATTCTATCCGGCCCACAGGGCCCCTAAAATATTTAGAAAATTAATATTTATCTGCCCCTGGCTGCCTATCATGTAGCCCACAATGGCTTGCCAAAACTCAGTAGGTGGTCCTCTGCCCAAAATAATTGCCCACCCCTGCACTAGAGGCAAGCAGGGGCATGGCTAGGAGCCAGAACACCTGGGCTGTATCCCTGCTGGAGAGGGGGGCGGGGGTATGCCTGGGAGCAGTGCATGCTGGAATGCTGAAGGACTACAGATTACTCATTTTATCTCTGTGGAACAGACTGAAATTACCCTAACATGAGGTAGGTAGCAATGCCCCAGAGTTAACCATCACCTGAAGTGGCATAGCTTTCAGATGTTTAGAGGCACTTAGCATGAGTTAACGATCTTTAACATGTGGATGCTCATGTTTTAAGTGCCCTTGTTTGGTTTAAGTGTAATGGGTAACTTCACTGTTAGAGAAGCCTAGAGCTATTCTGATTTGTACCAGGTCATTCTGGCACATGGAGAATAGTTAAATTAGCATCACTCTGGCCATGCCCTTTAGTCCCTAATACCTGTACCACTAGTTAGGGTCAGCTTTAGGCCAGCCTCATGCCCAATTCTCACCCCTTCCCATCGATACTGAAAACCTCTTAGGCAGGCTACTCAAACCCTGGAAATGGTTGTGTTTCCAGATAAAACCTGTTCCCACTTCTCTCCTTAGCTGTCCCTGGGCATGTCTACATGTGCATATTAATATGGAGAAATAAACTCAACATTGGTGTGGCCACAGCTGGAGTATTGTATCCAGTTCTGGACGCCGCACTTCAACAAGGACATGCTAAAGTACAAGAGGGTCCAGAGAAGGGCCACCCACATGATCTGGGACTCGCATGGCAAGCCATATGAGGAGAGGTTGAGGGATCTCGGACTCTTCAGCCTAAAGAAAAGAAGGCTGAGAGGGGACCTGATTGTGGCTTACCACTATATCAGAGGCGGACATCAGGGGCTCAGTGAACAACTGTTCACCAGGGCACCCTAGGGGAAAACTAGAAACAATGGTCACAAACTCCTGGAAGATAGTTTCAGGTGAACATTAGGAAAAACTTCTTTACAACTAGGGTGTCCAGACTAGTTGTAAAGGTGGTGCAATCATCTACCCTAGAGGTCTTCAAGAGAAGACTGGATGGTCACCTGGCTGGGGTTGTCTGACCCCAGATGTCTTTCCTGCTCATGTAGGGTGCTGGACCCGATGATCCTTTGGGGTCCCTCCCAGCCCTATGATTCCATGAAACTCCAGTGCTTAACATGCCAGAGTTTATTGCTTGTGGGTGTTGTGTTTACACATGCATCCAGGACCACAGCATGTTGAGCCAGGTCAGAGCAGCCCTAATTGACAAGGAGCCCGGGGATCATCCTGCCATCCTGGAGCTGCTCTGACCCAGCTCAGTGTGCTGCAGAAGGACTGGCTAGGACATGATGGTGCTTCAGTGTAGGGCTAGCCAGCAGGCAGCCCCTGTATGGAAGCACCCACATGCCCGAGCTAGCACTATCAGCATCTGCACGTAATGCTGAGGAGTTAAAAACTCCGCAGCAGGGTAGTACTTGTACATACAAGTACTACCCTGCTGCAGAGTTTATTAGTTTCCTGTGGCCTAATTGGTCCTCATGTATAGATGCTGAGATGTTTACTGTGGAGCCAATTAGTCGACTGCAGTAAACATCTCATGTAGACATGCCCTCTGTCTCCAGTGTTTTGGAACTGGCCCAGCCACTGCAGGCTATTAGTGCAGAAAGTCTACCAGCTGCAATCCTACAATTCCCTGCTTTTGTGTTCCAGCTTTTCTGCACCCCACTTCCTGTCTATATTGCCCCCAATTAGAGCCAAACACAAAGAAGACAAAAGTAATTTTCAAGCTGATTCTCGAAAGCATTCTGCTTCAGGAATAGAAGCACAGAGTAGGTGGCTGTTGGTGAAAACTAAAAGGGTATATATAAAGAGAGAGGGAGTGGCAACACACATGGTTCAGGCTGGCTGAGGGTGACCTCATATCTCTAAATCAGTCTGTGTATCATCCAGCCTGTGGTGCTGCTTGTAGATCTCCATTTGGCCCTGTGCATCACTTGCAGCACGTGTGGAGACAACCTGGTTCACACTGCATGTGGCATGCAGGGCTGGAGCTGGCACACATGCTTTACGTGGTGTCCAGGGCTGGAGATGGTACACACACAGCATAGAAGGTTGGTTTGGGGCATATGCTGCATGTGGCCTCACTCCAGACCAGCCCCGTGCACTGAATCCAGCACTCAAGGTCAATCTGTGGGTCTGGAGACTGGTCCTGTGCCCCTCATCTGGCCAGTGGGGCCAGACAAATTTGATACTCTTGGTTTAGATGAACCCTTTGAGATTGAGCTTTTTATTATGTATGCATATAGTGTCTAGGCTATTGTGACCTGGATTCCAGGTACAGGTAGAGAAGACACCTTAATCATGGCAATGGTATACTGGAGATTAAAAGGCCGAGTTTGCACAGTACCCATAGACCTGGCTTTACAGCCCTGCAATTTTCTTATAGCAAGACAAACCTATTTGGCTGTTTAAGCCAGCTTTCTAGTTCCTTTGCACCTATTGGTAGGGGTCTACCTAAATTACAGGTGAACATATCAATTTTTGTAGTTTGTTTGAAGTGTAAGTTTTAATTCTGTGGTCATTTTACAGCAGCCCTCCCCTGGGGCAATGACTGGTGGAGAGGCCTCGGCAGCAGGAGGAGGCATCTTGTCTGCTGTCCTTCGTGCCTCCCTGCCATCTCAGCATCTGCTGCCCTTCATGCCTCCCTGCTATCTGATGCCTTCTCCTCCTGCCAGGAAAGACCACTGGTTCCTACTGGGAAGCCAACATTTTATTTTGATTAAGTTTTGCTGCTATTGTTGCTTTCACAGATTTTGCGGATGTTGTGGACAATCCCAGATTTCATGGTTTCCGTGAAATCCATGAAACCGCACATTAAGTAGGTCCCTACTTATTGGTAGTCATTTCTAGAGACCAGAGAATGGGTCTTCTATCTTTCATTTAGCTTTAGTCCCTCTTTGTTTTTGTCATACATTTCCTTTTGCTTATGTGGAGCCAGTGCTTGTACTAGCTGTCACTCTTGTTAAATGATCAAATATGGAAGATTTGTTGTTGGGGCTTTTTTGTTTGTTTTCCTAGGGTTTTTTTTAAGCATGCCTTTCATTACTTGTACCTTTCTATTTTAGTCTTCAAAATAGAAATGGTTTTCCTTGCCACTTTTGCCCTTTTTTCTTTAATGAATAAATAAGTGAATACACGAACCAATGGATACTTCCATATAAGACATAAGGTTGATTGTTTGATTTGGCTTTTCCGGTGCCTGTTTTGATTGGAGATGAACCCAACAGGATTATTATTGTTTAGCAATAGCTTCATCTGCTACAGAAAGTTTCTGAGCCCAAACATCTTTGTGTAGCAGTATTAGAGCGGGGTGAAATTATAAATAACATTGTGTACAAGTCAAATACAGATCTACAGTATTGCTGTGTATGGGGTTTTTTAACAACTTGAAATCAGGCAAAACTGTTGAGAGCTTTTATTTCTCTCTAAGCTCCAAGCCCAGCCCAATTTGTAAATTCCCGTTACCACAGCACATTCTGAAGTATTTCTATTTGTTGGTGACAGCAGTTATGCTATGAAAGAATCTAAGTCAAATTATTCCATTCATACATCTACTAAAAATACTTCCAAAAGCAGGAAATCTCAGACTTTAACCATGGCCTTTCTTATTCCAGAAATAGATTAGAATAGATGTGAAGTCCCTCATTATCCTCTACAATATTGCTCCTTTCTTCCGCTCTTGTTTTATTATATGCACATACTTTGGCCCTCAGATCTACTTGCTAAATCTACTCAGAAAGATACAGATAAGTATGCAAACTGAAGAAAGTATATTCAAATCAAACTCCAGACTCCCAGGTTCTCCCATTATTATCTAGGCTCACAAAGGGAAATCCACTCAAAAGACAGATCCATCAAACCATACCACAACCGAGTTGCTAGGTCAGTCATTTCAAAAGGGGCATGACTTAACTGGAACTGACTTGAGGCTGGTTCCTGCACAAATCTCAAACTGGTGTCCTATTCCAGAAAGAGCAAATCCTTTGTTTTCTCTTTTGAAAGTGTCTGGTTTTCTTACAATTGCTTGTCAATAATGGGAAATCTAAAAGGAATTTGGGAATGGGAGGGTGAAATGAATTATATTTAGATGCTAGATTATGTTTAAATTACATGTCTTTTTAGTCGAATCTGCCTCAAAATGACAACTCTGTCTTAACATCTCTGTCTTTGTTCTGCTTTCTTCTTCTGCAGGCCAGCCATTATAACTCTCTCTCATGTAATTATATGACTGACAACAGTTGTTAACTTAAATAACTATTCCATATTTTTAAGGTAGGCAAAATATGTGACCATCTCTACCTCACAGACTGGCTGTGAAAAACAGTGAAATTTTATAGCAAACAATAAAAAATAGATATAAAGAATGGGAAGAAGGGAACCCTTCCTTTCTATACTTCCTTGCTGGAACTAACTTTTTCACCTACCATAATATGCTCTGCAGTTCACTGCGGCAAGTTTTATTACCAGCAATAAAGAGTTTTTAAACCTTCGACTCAATGACAGTTTCAATAAATGTACACATTTCACAATAAAGTCAGACCTCCAGCAATGTTTAAAGCAATTTACAAAATTAAATATATGAGTAGCAGCAAAGAATTGCCCTCCCCTACATGTTTTGATTTTATTTTCCTTTGACTTACAATCAGATCCCGCTGACTGAAGAATGTAGAAGTGTTTGTGTATAGTATCTTGGAGTACTTACCAATAGGTGGAAAGCATCTGGGCTCCTAAATTTAGGGTCTGTTTTGCTGACAGTAGAAACCCCATTATTTTCAGCATACCTAGGGCTAAATAATACACAGGCAAAAAGCAAGGGATGATGTATAAACTGCAGCTTCACAAGAAAGAAGCCAGAAGCATTGTGCTCAGTTCCCATACTGCTTCCCCTTTGCTTTGGAAGTAGTAATCTGGTGCTAGTTTAAACCAGCTGTGAATAATACCCTGCTCCTTTGTTAGTCATTAATGGAACCAAAGCTCTTTCTATTCCTCCATCCTTCCCAGTCTTGGCCCACCTACATATTGCTCACCTGATCTTTATTCCCTTTATCATTTTGCATGAGTGTGTGGGCTAGGGTGTTTTATAAACTTGGGTGTCTTCAGTCTATATTTGAACAGAATAGCCCACATTTAAAATGGTTGCTGTAAAGAATGGGACGTTTATTCTGTCCTAGTGTTTTATTAAAATAAACAAATAGTTGCATGGCCACCTTTTTACCATGGCATATGACACTGGGCTCCCTAAATTTAAAGGCACATTCTGTCACGTGCAGAGAACCAATGCAAGGTCAATTAGATCCTGCTTAGATGCCATTTAATAAGACTAACATGGGGTCTAGGTCATGTAGCTCTAGGGTACTTACACACACGTGACATGTCTACTGGAGCACATAAAATGAAGTGCCTGGCAGTGCTTTAGGTGCAGGTGTGTAAGTGGCACAGTGTGAATCAGTGCTAAGAAAATGGTGAGTGGTGCACTTTGAACTAACACACATTTGATGTGTGTTAGTTCAAAGCACACTGCTGCCATTTTCTCAGCGCTGATGCATGCTGCACCACTTATACACCAGCACTGAATGCAGTGCCAGGTACTTTTAATTAGCGTGGCTTGCTAATTAAAAGTGCCCGGTGTTGTGTTGGTAGCACATGTAAAAATACCTCTTATGGCTAAGTGCAGTGGTTTAAAAAGCCTTAGGTGGAATTTGTTCAATCTTTGCTGGTTTTTCTAAGCTGCATAGCTTGATCCAATAACAAACTGAACTCATGGGGGGCAGGGCAAGAAAAGAAGAAGTCTGCACTGGCCCAGGCCAGGAGCCTGGGGGTGCTTATGCTCACCACCCCTCATAGCCCCCTGCCTAAAGGGTGTTGAACCCAGCCCAGTGACAGCCCAGGCCTGATTGGCTACTGGACACCCATCATCCCTTGCCTCACTGTCAGCCACAGGGAGAGGACAGGCAGCAGAAAATCTCTCCCCAGACCCCACCTCTGAGATGGGGTGGGCAGGAGGAATACATCACCTGGCCCTGGCCCCCCAGCTGGGGTGTGCCTGGTACAGGAAAAGCCCCCACCAGGGGGTTTTACACCCCGCTACAGCCCGGCGAGCAGGGATCTGATTGGCTCAGCTCTGCCCCCTCCCCAGCCCCATGCCTGTGAGAGGGGGTGCAGGGAATGCACACACCTGGCCCAATGTTGCCCCCCCAGCCATGGTCTGCCCAGTGTGGGGGAAAAACCCCACTAGGGGTTTTCTGCTCCCCTGCAGATCAGTTTGCCAGGCTTGGATCAGGTCAGCCCTGCTGCCTCCTCTGCCCCTGCCTGTGAGAGGTGAGTGCCAGGGGGCAAACACACCAAACCACCTGGGAACTGCCTCCCCCCCCACAGCTGGGGTCTGCCCTGTGCTTCCCTGTGAGTTGGGGAAGCCCCCCTGGGGGCTTCTCACTCACCTGCAGCTCAGCTCCCCGAGCTGGGATCACATAAGACCCATCCCCTCCCCAGCTCCCCACCTCTGAGGTGGGAAGTGGGGTTAAGGGGGAACACTCTGGCCCAGCCTGACACTGCACCCCTAGCCAGGGTCTGCCTGGTGGGGGGGAAGAAGCCCCACTGGGGGCTTTTCATTCCCCTGTAGCCTGGCCTGCCAGGCTGGGATTAGCTCAGCTCTGCCCCCTCACCAGCCACAATATGTGCGAGGCAGGAGGCGTGCTAGCTAATGCACCAGCTAATCTGGGTGCTAGCCCCTCCCAGCTGGGGTCTGCTCAGTGTGCAGGGAGGGAAGTCCCTAGTGGGGGCTTTTCACTCCCTTGCTGCCTGGCTCACCAGGCTGGCATGGGCTTAAGTCCTGCCCCCTCCCCAGACCCCCCTCACCATGTGTAAGAGGTAGCAAGGCAGGGAGGGGAGCACATTGGATTGGCCTGGCACCAGTCCTCCCCAGCCAAGGTCTGCCTGGCATGAGGTGGTGAAAACCCCCACCAGGGGCTTTTCATAACCCCACAGCCTAGAGATCAGCTTAGAGATCCCCACCCCAGGCAGACCATGGTTTGGGGAGCTAGGGCCAGGCTGGTGTGATTCCCATGCCAGAAGCTGGGGGTGAGGCTGAGCCAATACCAACCCCGCTCATGTGGCTGTTTCAGGGGCAAAACACACCTACTGCTGGGATTTTCCTTCTCCTTGCCCTGTACAGACAGGGGGCTATGAGGGTCTGGGGATCTGTTCCCTTTCCCCCCCACCCTCATTTTGCTGGGCAGACAGGTGCTGGATGGGAGCAGAGGTTTTAGTGCCTTAGCTCTGTGGTAGCTGGGGGAGGGACCAGCCCTGCTCTGCTGGAGCAGACAACACAGTAAAGCATTTTGGGATGCTGAGGGACTGTGAGACAAGGTTCTTTGGGCAAATGTGATATCTTTTATTAGATCAACTAAATAGTTGGAAAAATTGTTCTTTGAAAGCTTTTGGGCACAAACAGATTTCTACGGACATAGACTCTCCTTTTTGCTCAGCACTCCCCCACCCCCGCCCCCAACCCTCCCACTCTCTGGCTTTGGTGGAGGATCAGATGTAGTTCCTAGGGTGAGTAACTCTGGCCACTCCTGGCCTATGTCCTTAGACCAACATGGCTACAACCAACACTATCCGGCAAAGGATGGGAAAGATAACCAGTAGGACAGAAGTGTGAGACTTTAGAAAGGCCAGCTTCAATATACTCAGGAGATTAATTAGCAAGGCACTGATGACCAGTAGCATTGGTGAGATGGGAGTCCAGGAAGGGTCGTCATTCCTAAAGAGAGAGATCCTTCGGGCGCAGAAAGAGACAATCCCATTGCACATGAAAGGAGGCAAAGGGGCCAAGAAACCCTCTTGGCTGAACAGGGAAATCCAGGAAAGCCTAGGAGAGAAAAAAGAGGCATACAGGCTGTGGAAGCAGGGGGTAGCTACCAAGGAGAAGTATATCTACTTGGTTCGCACTTGCAGGGAATCGGTTAGAAAGGCCAAAGCTGCAATGGAACTTCGGTAGGTGATGAAAATTAGAGACAACAAAAAGTCCTTCTAGAGGTATATAGGGAGCAAAAAGAAGGCGCAAGGTAACATAGGACCCCCACAGGGCAGACTAGTGCACTTGGTGACAGAGGGACAAAGCTGAGCTCTTCAATAAGTTTTTTGCTTCTGCATTCCTGAACAAGGATCAGGACAAATCTCCCAACTGGATTATAGATGAGCGCAGGAGGGAAACCAGCCCACCAACTGTTAGTGCTGACTTAGTGAGGGGACACTTAGTTGGTAGTTGGTAGTTGGTAGGTAGGGTCGGAAGGGACCTGAGCAGATCATCAAGTCTGACCCCCTGCCATGGCAGGAAAAAGTACTGGGGTTAAACAACCCCAGCAAGGTGTTCATCTAGCCTCCTCTTAAAGACCCCCAGGGTAGGAGCCAGCACCACTTCGCTTGGAAGTTGGTTCCAGATCCTAGCCGCCCTGACTGTGAAGTAGCGCCTCCTGATGTCTAGTCTGAATCTACCCTCTGCCAGCTTGTGACTGTTATTTCTAGTCACTCCTAGTAGTGCTTAGGGGAACAGAGACTCCCCCAATACCTGCTGGCCCCCTCTGACTAGTTTGTAACAGGCCACTAGATCCCCTCTCAGCCTTCTCTTGTGGAGGCTGAACAGGTTCAGGTCCCTTAGCCTCTCCTCGTAGGGCCTGCCCTGCTGCCCCCTGATCATGCGGTGGCCCTCCTCTGAACCCTCTCAATGCTGTCCACATCCCTCCTGAAGTGCTGCACCCAGAACTGGATGCAGTACTCCAACTGCGGCCTGACCAGTGCTGCATAGAGTCGGAGGATCACCTCCTTGGACCTGCTTGAGATGCATCTGTGGATGCATGACAAAGTGTGGTTGGCCTTCCTGACCGCGTCCCCACACTGTCGGCCCATGTTCATTTTGGCATCAATAATGACTCCAAAATCCTTTTCTGCCTCTGCACTGATGAGAAGGGAGTTCCCTAGCCTGGAGGTGTGCTGCTGGTTCTTCCTCCCCAGGTGCAGCACCTTGCACTTGTCAGTGTTGAAACCCATCCTGTTCTCATCTGCCCACCCCTGTAACCTGTCTAGGTCCAGTTGTAGCCTAGTCCTCCCTTCTAGCGTGCCCACATCCCCCCACATCTTTGCGTCATCAGCAAATTTGAACAGGGTGCTTTTTACCCCCTTGTCCAAGTTACTGATGAAGATGTTGAATAATGCGGGTCCTAGGACCAAGCCCTGGGGGACACCACTGCCCACATTCCTCCAGGTCAAAAATGACCCATCCACCACCAAAAATGACCCATCCACCACCACTTGGAGGGGCTAAATGTGTCTAAGTCAGCAGGCCCAGAAGATCTTCATCCAAGGGTGCTGAAGGAATTGGCTAATGTCATAGCAGAACCACTGGCAAGGTTGTTTGAGCACTCCTGGTGCTCAGGAACAGGTCCCAGAGGATTGGAAATGGGACAGCATGGTCCCTATTTTCAAGAAGGGGAGGGAGGAGGATCCGTATAACTACAGGCCAGTTAGCCTCACGTCTATCCTTGGGAAAACCTTTGAAAAAATTATTAAGAATCACATTTGTGGGAGTCCAGCAGGAAAAATAATGCTGAAGGGCAACCAGCACGGTTCATAGCAGGTAGATCCTGCCTGACTAACTTTGTTTCTTTTTATGACCAGGTCACAAAATGCTTAGATATAGGAGTTGAGGTGGATTTCATCTACTTGGATTTTAAAAGGGCCTTTGATACAGTGTCGTATCCCATTCTTATAAATAAATTAAGTGGTTGTGACGTAGATTATTACATAGTCAGGTGGGTGGCAAATTGGCTAATGGGACACACCCAGACAGTGGTGGTGGATGGGCCAGCATCGACCTGGAAAGATGTGGGCAGTGGAGTTCCCCAAGGTTCAGTCCTTGAACCAGTGTTGTTCAATGTCTTCATCAGTGACTTGGATGAGGGCATGAAAGCACTCTGTCCAAATTCACGGATGACACCAAATTATGGGGTAAAGTAAACACATTAGTGGGCAGAGAATGAATCCAGGTGGATTTGGATAGGTTGGAGGAGTGGGCAGAACAGAATAGGATGCAATTCAACAAGGGCAAGTGCAAAGTGCTGCACCTAGGGAGAAGGAATCATCATCACACTTACAGGCTGGGGGATGACCCTCTCAGCAGCACTGTAACAGAAAGGGATCTCAGTCTCATAGTTGTCTCCAAGATGAACATAAGTCGTCAATATGACGAAGTAAATCTAACTGCACTTTATCATGCATTAGCAGGTGCACTACAGGCAGGTCCAGCAAAGTGATATTTCCACTCTATGCGGCGCTGGTGAGGCCACAGCTGGAGTACTGTGTCCAGTTTTGGGAGCCACACTTCAAGAGGGATGTGGATAACTTTGAGAGGGTCCAGAGGAGGGCCACTCGTATGGTTAGGAGCCTGCAGGTAAGACCCCACGAGGAGAGATTGAGGGACCTGAATCTCTTCAGCCTCCACAAGAGAAGACTGAGAGGGGATTGAGTGGCAACCTACAAATTAATCATGGGGGACAGCAAGGGATAGGAGATGCTCTTTTTACCAATGCATCCCTTGGAGTAACTAGAAATAACAGCCACAAATTGAGACACAGCAGATTCAGGTTAGACATCAGGAAGGACTTCTTTACGGTAAGGGTTGCCAGAATCTGGAATGGGCTTCCAAGGGAGGTGGTGCTCTCCCCTACTTTGGGCATCTTTAAGAGGAGACTGGACAAGCACCTGGCTGGGGTCATCCAACCTCAGCACTCTTTCATGCCACCGGCAGTGCTGAGGTCCCTTCTGATCCTAATATCTATGAATTTATGAATCTATAAACACCCCTATGGGACTGTGAGTTAACTTGAATCAGGAAGGGATCTGGGACAGAAGTTCTATAAACCTGCTTGACCTAAATCAGTTAAGTCTCATACTACATCCAACCAGGTTTATCTTAAACTGATTTCAGCCATTTCAAAAGCAGTTTATGTGCACTAAGTGTTCCTGTACAGGACTGCAGAGGCTGCTCCAACAGCTCGTTGAATAAACTTTAGTTCAAGTGTCCACATCGCCATTTTGAAGCACAGGGACACTGATACACGAGACACTGTGGTGCTTTAATTAAAGCGGCTCCTGGAGCCACTCTAATTAAAGCACTGCCCCCTTTCCACCCCCCCCCCCTGCACCCGAGCATGTGTGAAAGTGCCCAGAACTTCTGTTCTGTTACAGGCTTAAACCAGTTTCAGATCACTTCAGCTGGTTTATGTGTAACTTCTGTCCCTAGTCAATAAGACTAACATGGGGTCTAGGTCTAGAACCCCTGTACATAGGTGAAGTTCTTCATATCTGTTTAGGCCTTATCTTATCCTTACTTCTTAGCTCACCTTCATATCATGATTTTCTAAAGACTGAATTGCACATTTCCAGCTAGTACACAGTAGTCCTTAGAATTTTAACAACAAATTAAAGATGGGGATATAAATCTTGGAACACTGTTTATATATAATTTAACTTAAATGCCATGGATGCATGTGAATGCTCTTTGGCTCTGGAATGAAGTCAGAAGTAATAGGATTTGGAGTCCTTTATTTTTTCAGGTTTGTATATTTATATATACTATTGTTTGTTATCGTCTGATAGTGCTTGGGCAAGCAATAAAGTTTCTTGTAGGTAGATATCTACTTTACTAAAATGCTGATTATCAAGTTGTAACCTTTTAGCAAGAGGCCAAAGTTTGGGTGAGGTGAATAAAACTACACTAATATCAGTAAGTCATGAATCAAGAGAATTAAGTTAAAGCATTTTGGCAGAACAATTTGCAGTGTTAAATCCTGTTATTCTGTGGATGGACAACTTGGCTCCATCTTGCTGTGCATTGCCATACATTTCACTTCTGAAAGCAGAAGAACTTGCATTAAATCAGAGTAAGAAAGAGCAAAGGGGAGCAGATGTATTTGAATTTCTGTAGTCAGTGTTTCACCAAGGATCACAAATAGAACATGAACTATGATATCAACACTATTTTTTGAAAGGAAACAATAGTCCTCTGCTAATTCCATCTGCACATCCCTCACACTGCAACAAAGCTGCCTTTTATTTGTTGTAGGGAAAACAAAGAGTCATTTTTCATATTAGTGTTGGTAATATGGTACAGTTTTTTTGAGAAAAGGATAAATTTTGTAGGATTGAAACTGTGGGAAGTGGGTGGATGTGCCATCTTTCAGGCAAAATGCCCATTAGTGCTACAAAATATAAAATGTCTTCAATTAAGAAGTTGGACAGAAAACCTCTTCAGTACAATTATTGCAACTAATTCCTCTGAGAATGAGTGAAAAAGGAGCAAAAGGGATGTTGTTGTTCCTCCATTTTGTTCCAGAGTAACAGGTAGTGTTAATGTTTACAGCTGATCTTCTCTAGAGAATAAAATCCCCCCAGGCTTTATTTAAAATACTAAGAGCATCAGGGGGGGTAGAAAAAAATGTTTCCTTAAAAGGAAAATGCAGACTAGTAAACCTAGAAATGAATCCCATTTTACAATTGTTGTACTGTGACACTGTGAAACTGTTCCTACTTTGTATGCCCAACAAGGAGCAGTTACTTTCTGCTTACATGCTGTATGTGGATTTCACTCGTGCATACAGCTTAGCAAGAGATAGAGAATTTTATTCATGTCCTTTTCTTGGAATTACCATCTGTCTCCCTATCAAGCTCTTCCTATCTCATCAATTACCAGAGTACCCACATTATTGCAAACTGGGACAAGACAGTCATATTGTTACTATTTTAAATAAACAGAAGTATTATTTTTGGCTCTAGTTTTAACCCATGCTAGCAACAAAACCCTTTCTCCAGTGTGGATGTTTGCACATTGGTCCCTATTAAAGAGGGAATTTATTTAAACTTTTTGCCATGAGAGGCGCTTGTTTTCATGAAGACAGCAGGTTGCATGAAGACAGCAGGACCATGAACCCAATCAATTGCCTAGTCACATGAAATCCTTAGGAGTGAAAACAGTAGTGTATCATCATTCTCCCCAAAGATATAAAATTACCAATTCATGAATTCATGGTAATCTGTTTTTATTGCTGCATAATGCTTTATTGGATCCATGCAGCCCCCTGCAGATAAGCTCCAAAATGCTGCATAACCTAAAATGAAACTTCTTTCATAGCTGTAAATGTTAATTTCATTATAAACCAGATTAAGAATTCACAGGCATACATTTTGGGTATTGTGTGCACATGGTTATTTTTCTTCTTAGTAAAATACCTAAATGCATTTTGGATATTGCATATTTCATTGCATTGCAGCCAAGGAAAAATGTAACGGTTCCATCTGCATTAAAAACAGTCAGTGCAGTTCATTTATGTTGATACTCCAAAAAATGCTATCAATGCTGTTCTTTTATAGTTAGCATTAAGAATCCAGATTAGACGAAATTTAAGAGCATATAGTTTCTGCTCATGTGCTAATGCAGTAGGTATAGGAAACAGGACAATGACTCTTCCCCTTCAACTTATATTTGTGTAGCTCGCAACCACTCTTTGGCTGAGGAGTGTAATTGCTGCAGTGGCAGGATTAATGACAGTAGCCTTTAGAAAGGATAAAGGCAGAGGAGAAACTGAGCCAGGATCCTGTCCCCTTTTACAACTCACCCAGAGCTTGTTTGGGTTGGTGAGGAATGTTTGTTATATACTGGACACATCTACACATAACATTTTATTGTGCATTATATTAGGAGCATTAGATATGGGAGCATAGCTCAGTGGTGGAGCACTTGATTGCAGTAAAGCGTCACTGTCTACACATGTACAGGACTTACTGTGCAGGAAATTAAGGCTAATGCACCATTTTCTAGTACCAGGAAGTACAAGTACTAGATTAATGGCACATTAGCTGCACAGTAGCACATGTGTTAATGCTGACCAGGAGCAATTTGCTCCTGGTCAGCCCAGGAAGTAGGGCTGCTGCCTGGCTAAGCCCTGATGTGGGGGGAAGGGTGGGGAGCTGCACTGATTGCAGGGGCAGCTGTCTTCATGACACATGGGGATTGGGCACCAGCTGGGATCACTGTGTCCCAGCCACATGGAGCTCAGTCCTGACCCAGTCTACTCATGGCTGGCAGAGTTGTCTTGGCAGCCAGGACTGCTGCATTCTAGCCACGTGGATATTGGGTCAGGACCCAATCCCCATGTGGCTGGAAGAGTCATCCCTATTTGGTAGGGATGCTGCCTGCCAGCCACATGGGGATTAGGACCCTGCCAAGGATGACTCTTCCAGTTACATGGGGACCAGGACTCTGCCAATCTCCATGTGACTGGCAGGTAACATCCCTGATGAATGAGGATGATTTTCCCAGCTACAGTGAGGATTGGGATCAGCCCCTGTGCCCCTTGCCAGCCCCAGGAGAAGCCTGGAGCTCCTCCTGGCTGCTGCAGGGGGGAAGACCAGGGAAGGAACAGCCCTGAACTGAATGGCTCCTGTTAGGTGCAATTTGTTCCCAGCAGGGGCACATATATAGATGTGCACCCCAGAGCACTTTAATGAACCTGAATTTTCTGTAAAGAAAATTCAAGTGCATTAATTGCATGTGTAAATGCATCCACTGTAAAAACACAGCTGTGCTCTGGCTGACCTCCCTGGGATCTAGAAAAGTGGATTTCAACCTGTGGTCTGCAGACCGCCAGAGTCTAAACAGTCCACAAAAGACGACTATGATCAATCAAAAGTATGTGAATACCCATAGTTATAATTCAAAGGAGTCCACACTTCCATTCAAAAATTTTTAGGGGTCCACAAATGAAAATAGGATGAAAGCCACTGCTCTAGAAAGAATGAGAGTGAAATCCAACAGTAGTCCTCCTCCTAAGGTGACTGCTGTGATGTCACTTCCTCCCAAGTCCCCTGGCACAAGGATGGGTTTGAAAAGCACAATATGTTCCTTAATGTAGGAGGTTGATGAAGGCATTCTTCATTTATATGCCTGGCTCTTATTCAACATTTAGCCTTGGCAGGTTTTCTTAACCAGGGCTGTCCAACTTCTTAGCAGTTTGGGGCTACATGCCTTGGGAACTGCACATCAGAGAAGCCACACCAGTGGGACCACATGCCACAGGAACCACACCAATGGGAGCTGCATGCCACAGGGGTTCCTCTTCTGCATCAAGCATGCTCTCTAGCCCCTGCTACACTAGATACATGGGTGCAGGTGCGTTAGCCGTTCCTTCAGCTCCCTGGACACAGGCTCCTCCACTGCACTGTGCTATGCTAGTGCCCCATGCCATGGGCTTTCATAGCACAGTGGGCTGTACCATGCTGCTCTTTAGGGGGTGCAGGAAGCAGAAGCCAGAGGAAGCAGGAGCCCAGAGCCTCTGGTGGCTGCTGCTGTAGTTGGAGAAATGGGGGGAGAAGCAGCTGAGTGGGAGCCTAGGGCCACAAACTAACCTTTCAGGGGCTGCATGTGGTCTACAGGCTAC
Source organism: Alligator sinensis (assembly GCF_000455745.1). Taxonomy (NCBI): domain Eukaryota; kingdom Metazoa; phylum Chordata; order Crocodylia; family Alligatoridae; genus Alligator; species Alligator sinensis. The sequence continues at coordinate 1,592,067 of NW_005842199.1, read as the reverse complement.
TAGTTGAACAACTCTGCCTTGGACAATAGGGAGAAGAGAACAGAATATGAAAATATCATTCATGAGATGGAACATAATTAGAGCACTGTTAAAAGTTGTATTTCCACATTATGCAATGTGGTGAGGTAATTTTTCTTTTTCCCCACAAGAAGTGGAAGAAAAAAGACCTGTATGGGGCTGATAGTACTATTGTCATCATCGTTTTTGTTAATCTGCAGCAGTCTGGGGGAAATAAGATTCTCTTAGGACAGTTAAGAGGTTTCAGGTTTGATTATCCAACAAGGAAATTCATTTTGAAGCAATTTTCAGGCTGTAATCTCATTTTTTTCAAGTACGCTAAAATGAATTATATGTTGTTGTTACTGGGATTATTTTTGCATTCTGCATGATTTTGTAGGACCATAGGAATGCAGGTTATCTTTCTCATTACATTTCTTGTTAGATTATGTCCCTAAGTTTACATTTTCAATCTGACAGCGATACATATAACAGTATTAGTTTATTATTCTGTTAGTGCTGGCAGCTCTTGCCATTAAGTTCTCCCTTGTACTCTGTCCATACATATGTTTTGTTTTGATTCCCTATCAGGGCACTGGAGAGTAGCCATAAAAATGGCCAAAAAAATCTACCTTTTGGCAATTCTGATATGCATCAAAGCTTGGAGTATAAAGTTTTGTGCACATATATGTGCAGGCTCCTGCTGCTTCATTCACTATCTTGACTCAAATGCCTTAGGTGAGTTAAAGCTGACCTCAAGGTTGCCTAATGCTCACCATCTATACACCAAACACCCAGACTCAATCCCCAGTATCAGTGTAGCCTGACCCCAGAAGCTCTGCAGAGCTACTGGGTCTGAGATCAACCCTGTCTCACTTACCTGGTAGGCGAGCAGGGTCACAGATGTTTGGAGCTGACCCAAGCTGCTGGCCACAAGCTCAGAGAGTCTGCCAATAATAGTCAAACAACATCTAGTTGCTGAATAAATAGAGCTAAGCACAGAAAATGAGATATGTAGAAGGCAGAATGATTCCCAGAAGGGCTCTGCTCAAGCAACAGGAAGAATCAAGTATATGGCTTTGCTGCAAGCCTCAGGGTAAGCTATAGATGGGAAGGAGAGACTTGCATGGTGTAGGCTGGCTGAAGGTGGCTATAAGTAAGGAACTACCAAATTCCCGGTAGAAGTAGAGCGCACAGCAGCTCCTTTAATCTTGGATGTTCCCCTACACACACCTTGCCCCTTACCCCCCCCCTCAGCCCCCCACTGCTGATTGGAGGACCCCTCTCCTCCCTTCTGATCAGCAGGGAGGCTAAAACTATGGTTTTAAACATGGCACTGTTTTTGGCTCCTGTAACAGGGAACCATAGCTCTGTTACCAGAAGGCAGGTCAGTCCCTTTAAGACCAGAACTTTCTGGGCACAGCCTGCTGGCAAGGTAGGGGTTAAAAGCTGAGCCTGGCCAGCTGGTCAGGTGACCAGAAGGGGGCAGGCCAGAACTACAAAAGCCTAGGGCTGAGCAGGAGTATGGTGGTTGTGGTTGGGTAGGAAAGAGGGGTGGGAGCTTTCCAGAGAGGTTTGGCTGCTGTGGGAGGGGAGCTGCTGATCCTCAGAGGAGCAGTGGCAGTGCCACAGGGAGGAGCATCACAGTCAGCAGGAGCACCTAACCCTTGAGGAAGAATGTAAGTTGGCATGCTGCTTCCTTTAAGTTCTATTTTCTTTTGTGATTAGAACCCACTAACTGACACACACACACACACACATATATATATATATATAGCTTTGTTGATTTGATACTGGTGGCTTGTAGAAGAGGCTGTAGGGGTGGAGGAGGCCTCATTAGCATCTTAGGGCACAGCCATAAAAGGCCAAAGGGGTCTGGTGCATTGGGAGGTATGGTTGTGTGTTATTTTTTGGGGCTGGGCCAGTAGGGTTGTTGAAGCTGCTGCCTAGCCTTGAACTTGTGGCCCTCAGACTGTAGTACTGGTGGACAGGCCTCTGGGCTAGAGAGCCTAGGATCCCTAGTGGAGGCAAAAGGAGGGCCATGAGCCCAAGATCAAGGAGCTAGGGCCTTGGAGTCAAACCCTATCAGATGGGTTTAGACTGGTAGGCCTAGCTAGAGAAAGACAGGGGGCAGGGCCCATGGTGGCTGAGAACCCCAACATAGAAATACAATAGGCAGCCTTCCACTTATAAGAACATCTGTATAATATTTCCATCAAGATGTGGTAGGTGAGTAAAAGTATGACACAAGAAGCATTAAGGGACTTCAAGGGCGCCCCTTGTCTGCCGCAGATAGCAAGCAAAAAAATGCCGCTGGGGAGGGTGACCTCTTACAGCTCCCTACCAGTCAGCAGCAAACAGCAGAACCATCTGGGGCTCCTCAGCCAATCACTGGCAGGAGGCAAAAATGGCATCATATTTAAAAACACAGTTTTTGCCTCCCTACTGATCAGGAGCAAGCTGCAAGTGGGCTCCCTCCACCAATCAGTGAGGAGGGAGCATGGGAAAGCCTGCAAAATTAAAGGAGCCACAGCTCACTCCACCTCCGCCATGAATTCAGTAGGTCCCTAGCTATAAGGCTCAATCCGAATATCACTCAGGGGACACGCACACACGGAAGGTCATTAAACAAGTCAGAAGAGATCCATTTTCAATATACCTTTTTAAACACTATGAATAGTCCATGTTATTAAAAGCTTTCCAATTGGGCGTATTGTAAGGTATTCTGTGTGTGCCTAACCTTTTATACCACACATCTGGTGCTGGCCTTAATGGATCTTCCAGACATCCAAGCTCCATATATAATCAGCAATAATTGATCTGGATGGACAGATAAGTACTGTAGGGCTGTGCAAAACAGCACCATTCCATTTCAACTTCCGTTTCGATGGTACAACTTTTTTGTTTTGAGTTTCATTTTGAAGCACTGTTCCATTTCATTTTGTTGAAACTGTTTTGCTGTTTCAACACTGTTTCGACATTTAGCTCATAGGCTATAATGGGGAAGCATGAAACTGCCTATAACTTCATCATTTTTTTTGGATGAGTTGGATGAAAACAGCAGAGATAGTAGCCCCTTCTGGGGGCATGAAGTCTGCCAGGTTTCAAGGAGATAGGTGCAGGGGTTTCTGAGAAACTGTACCTCAGGCTGCTGACAAGCAACTCGGGGGGGGGGGGGGGGGGGGTGGGTGGTGGGGGT
>NW_005842199.1:1571737-1588743 GCF_000455745.1 Alligator sinensis | reverse complement strand
AAAGATAGCGGTGGGGGGAAAGGCCGGGGGGGGGGGGGGGGTGTGTGTGTGTGTGTGTGTGTGTGTGTGTGTTGGGGTGCACCCTCACTGGCGCTTGGGCCTCTACGTGACATGGTAGTTTGCCCCAATTAGGTCTCCTCCTCCCCTATAGCCTCAGTCCGGTCCACCACTTTACATGACAACAAGTAAAATAATAACTTAGTGAGGAGCAGCACAGTAGCATCAGCAGCATCTCACGCAGCCAAACTGTGACAGAGTCTTTCTTTCCTCTCCGGCAGGAGCTTCTTCTCCCACGTGTGTGTTAAGGTGTGCCCTCACTGTGTCCGACTCAAAACGAGTTGAAACAGCTGGCAACATTTCACACAGCCCTAATTAATAGACACTGTCCATCTTTCCTCAGACTTTAAAGTCTAGGTACAGATGTTACACATAATTCAGAGTAAGTGATGGGAAATCAAACCAAAACCATAACCATACAGAAGTTTGGAGAACATCATCTGGTCTGAAAATGTCAAAGTCCTGTCTAAGATAGCCCTGGATTGATGCACTCAAACTTATTCACATAAGTTTGGTGCATCAAACTTCTGTACCAGATTCTCTGCTGAATCAAGTTTGGTCACTGTCCCCCAGCATCCTAAGCTTCTTTGCGGCCCCCTGCAAACATCCCTTTTCAGGGAACAATGCTAGCACTCAGCCTGAGCTTGGCTGTTCTGGCCAAGCATCCAGTTGGCCCCTCCTCCAGGCTGTCACAGCTAAGTCAGCACAGTGGCTGCCAATGATGGGGGTGGGAAGGGGTGCTCAGGCATGCCCTTCAGTGGGGTCATGCTTCCTGGGGCTGCAGCTGCCTGGTGGGGAGGGGAAAGGGGCTCCCTGGGTGGGTGTGTGGGAGCCCAACCAGGGACCCCCATGTGCCCTGTGACTGGGTGCAGCCCCAGGCAGCATGGCCTGGCTGAAGGGGGTGGGCAAGAACGGATGCCACTACTGTTTGCAAGCACCTGATTTGCCTGTGGTTGCCAATAATGCGGGAGGGGAAGGAGTGCTCAGCCATGCCCACCAGCCATTCAGCAGTGGCCCAAGCTCTTGGCAGTCTCTAGCAGACCTTGGAGCCCACAGGGCACACAGGGAGGCATGCAAGAGCACTTTAGATCAATTCCACCTCAGGCTTTTTGAATGTCTGTACCTAGCCTTTGCAACAGGAGGCGCTCTCCCCCTCCCATGCAACTGGTTTTCTTCAGTCAGCTGTGTAAAAGGACAGGCAAATTCCTCCATGTATAACAACTTATGGAGGAAGTGCTTTTGTTTTCTTTTTCTTTTGGGATCTAATTGTCTTTGAATTCAGGGGGAAATGTACTTGATGGCCCAAAGGGGATCTTCCAATGCTATTGTAACAGGGGATCAGTACTGGACCCTGTTTTAGGGAAGAAACCATAGTGAGGAACTCACCAGGAACGGACACACAGCCCTCAGCATGGTCTGATGACATCATTCCACAGTGGGCTTATTCAAAATAATCTGGAACCAGCCATTAAAGAGAGAGCACTGATTGGTCAGGACAACTGGAATGACCTACAAGAAAAGTAACATCAGGAAATGCAAGGCTGCCAGAGAGGGGACAGCGAGGCAACCAAGCAGGCTGCAATCATTCTACATGGAGGCATAGAAACAATGGATTAAAGAAGATTGAGACCTATGGCACTGTGTACAGTGTGGCCATGGTCTATGAAGATGACAGATGGTGAGATGCCTGGAACAGGGCTACCACAGAAAAGGAGATAAGGGGAATAAAAGGCAACCCTTCAGAGTCCTGCTATGAAGGATGGGAGGTGGAGAAGAGAGCTACACTGACAAGTATGGTGACAGGGTCCCTCTAAGGACTGTGGGAGGACCTAGTCACATGTCACTCTGTAATGCAAGAGAGAGAGCTAACTCTATGGAGCATACAGGGTGCTGATGGTTGAATAAGCCCACTGAAGTTGTAAGATGGATGAGGAATTTGCAGCATCAGAAGAATAAAATTTCCAGGACTCAAGTTGGTCAGGCATGGACAGGGTATAAGGGGTGGCAGATCCCTGCAACAGAGGCCAGTGCATCAGGTACCTATCATCATATGTGGATCCTCTGTTCTCTTTTGGTTTATTCTTTACTTCTTTTCTCCCATCAAGGCGTGGCAGAAGAGTTCAAGGGGAACAGCAATTTTACAGGATCACTAAAATCATGGAATGTGCCCTGTAACAGCTATGGTCCTAGATAATTTATTTAGAATAACCCAGACCAGATCCCTAACCACAAAGTCAAACCTGAGAAACCGGTTATCTTGAGCACAAGAGTAGACTATATTTCCTGCCAGGCACTTTAATTAAAGGGAGCATGCCTGAATTTAGGACAGGGCTTTCCCCCTGGTGTGGCTCCTCTAGAAGTTGGCTAGGGCAGCAGGGCTTCATATTGAAAAGAATATGTTTTAATGAGAATGTAAGTGAAATTCTGGCTCTCATTGAAATAATGAGAGTTTTGCCATTGACTAAAGTGGGATCAGGATTTCATTCAATGTTTTGTTTCCCCTTTTCACTGAGTCCTTGCATTTTGCTAGAGCATTACACTGTAACCTTGGACTGTCCTTCTAGAATGTAATTTAGAGCCATAGATTTCTGATGGTCTAGTATGAAGCCCCATGATCTTTCTGCTGAATACTTTGCTAATGATGGATTTATGGCTCAATGCAAGAACATTTCTGTATATACAGAATCTGATCAAGTGCATTGCTTTAGGATATCATCCTATCCAGATGGTTGCTACTAAACTGCTGAAGGACGAAGTCTTACTAACTTACTGAAAAATTTCTGTTTGGTACCTGGGTCCAGAATTGCTGGTAAGGGGTTCATTTTTAAGTATGGTATTTGGGACATGGTCATCTCTGGGTATATACAGCGCCTTGCACAGAGGCTGGAGGCTCTGTGAATTATTAGGTCAGTGGTTCTCAACCTTTTTATACTCCAGGACCCCCCTTGGAAAATGCCAGCTCTTAACTTTCACTCATTTTTGATTACAGAAAAAGAGAGTAAGTAATTCTGTTGCAAAGAATGCAGAAAGATCACAACAGGTCAGAACATTCTTGACACTGTGGATTCCTATTTGAAGTTTCTGGGTTTATCATGTGTGAATGTTTGCATACCTAAGAGTGCTAATATTGCCCAGCCCTGTACTATTCATCCAGCCCACAAGGCCAAAAGGTGGTGCACTACTGTGAGAATGCAAACAATGTAATTTTCAAGAGAGAATCTTATGATGTAAAAATAAGTAATTTTTGCAAAGTGTATTTATGCAGAGCTGTGGATTTGTGAAGAAATAAGTGACTGAACATCGTTCAAAATCAGTGCATAATTTGTCACTGCAGCTTTATCATGAATGAAGATTTTTTTTTATTAAAAATGAATTCAGGAAATTTTCTTCTCTGGCTAAGATATCCTTTCTTGCTCAAATATATATATTATCTGTTTCATCATTGAGAACATTCATTGTGCCTGTTATACATATGCTTGCTTATCAGTCACATTAAAAAAGCTTTTGCAAGGTTCATGTAATTGCTGGAGACTCCCTTACAAAGGCTTTTCCTTACATTTTTTGGATTCGGGAGGATACAGAATATAGCTTCTTGCTTTGCAATCGGACAAAATCTTGTTTCAGAATATTTTACAGCCTTGAAAACTAGACTTCTCAGTTTGAAAATATTTTGGGAGTTTAATGAGTGAACATAACTGTCTCCTCAAGACGCTTTCATTACTTGAATGAACTGAAAACAAAAAGTTCTGTTCATCTATCAGACTTCTCAACAGCAATAAGACAACCTAGTATTCAGGAATCACTACTCAAAACTGTTATGAGACATATTCATAACATGTGGGAAAGGTGGTCAGGAAGCTTTAAAATTTCATGTACAAAACTAAAAAGCTGGCAATAACAATGTTGTTTTTTGTTGTTTTTTCTGGACAGTAGCTGGTTTCCTAGACAAAATAAAACTAAAATATATTTTATCTATACTTGCCAAAATGGAGAGCAAAGACCATAACAAATAGCAGGCATTAGGTAAGTAGAAGACAAAATGCTTAAAAGTAGGAAAAAGTCCATCTGTTTACTGTAGGAGGAATTATTACATAATAATAAAAGCTTCAAGAATACTATGGTGATAGATGCCACAGAAATACAAGACATGGATTCAGGAGAACATTACATTTTTCCTTTAGCTGCTTTTCGGCTTAAAAAAGACTCTGTCCATTATTAGTCTTAACTTTCATAATGCCAAAGAAGTTGATAAATAAGGGTCTGATTTTTACAATAGGATTACTTCTGTGGGTTAGAAGTATTTGCCAGATGTAGGGACTGCAGTATCCGGCCCTTCATGTTCTAAATAATTTATAAGACAGCCAACTTTCCATTATACCAACTATAAATGTATCAGTTTAGGAGCATGTCACATATAATTCATTTCTTATCCTTCAAAGTTCTTGGTTAAAATAAAAAATAGCTGGAATTCAGATGATTTTGCTATGTGTCTGTAGTTTGGTTTATGCATATGTAATAAACTTTTGAACAATCTTTATCTGCTGTATGTCTCAAACAATATAACTCATCTCATGTTCAGGAGAGATTATTCTCTTATAAAAGAGAAATGTTTTGTCAAATCAATGAGAATAAGAAAGTTTTGAAGATTAAAATGTCAGGGAGATAAACACATTACTTTGAAACGTATTTGTATTCTACAGCTAGTACAAACACGTAGGCTGTTATCTTTCAAAAAGTAAACATGCATGAAATCTGATCAGCGGTTTATTGTACATGAAATAAATTATGCAAGGCATTGTAATAGACTCCTATATAGCTCATTTACACTTTTTTTTTTTTTTTTTTTTTTTTGATAAATGTAATATGCAGATTTCTCGTACTTTATGAGACATTAACCTTCTTGCATATTGATGCTGCTGTTCTGAAATCTGACAGGCATTCAAAGAACTATTATTTTTTTTTTTTTTTTTTTTTTTCACTCTTTGGAAGAAAGCAAATCTCCCTATCAGGAAGAAACTTGCTCAGTGTTGCACAAATGTAGTTACTTCAGAGTTTGATATTTGTGGCAAATATTCATCTAGACATCAATGATTTAAGCACATCAAATAATGTTACTTATGGTAACACAATGGACTATTTACAGTATAAGAAATCTTCCAGTGGTGAAGACATGCAATTAGTACACAATCAAATATTACTCAGAAAAGCTGCTACTCATTCACAAACAATAGAAACCATTTATAAAGTGTCTCATTGTTTCAAAGAAAAGAAGTTCATTCAGATCTGAGTGAATATACAAGATATTTGGAAGTCAGTAATGTTTTCAGATGCTTCCATTTTAGATGTCCATTTTAAAGCCTTTTAAATGGATACTTAGAAAGTACTGGAAAATCCCTTCAAGTGCCTGAAATCTAAGGACTCCAAAATCATTAGTCACTTTTAAAAACATTGGCAACAACGATTGTTATAAATGGGTACTGTAAAGGAATTTGTAACAACAGGACTTCTTATTACTATTAACCCTTTATTAATATATTGGAAAAATTAAAAGACTGGGCAAATGTGCCTAGAGGAACTCTTTTGAAAAGTGGCTACAGGAAAAGCATTCTGATAAATGACTTTGTATTTTGTTGTATATGGAAAGGAGTCTCCAAGCTTGGGTTTTTTTGATCTGCAGGAGAAAAAACATTGCAAAGTTTTAAGTTTTCTTTTCAGGAAGATGCAAAATCCTCAGTGGAAAAATACAAAACAAAAATGGCAAAGGATCATCTTTTCCTCTTTGTTTAAGGCCAAGAGTCAGTTTGGTTCTGCTGCTCTGCTTTCCGCTTCCTGCCTGGTGCTCTTTGCCTGACTTGTTGCTCTATGGGCATGTCTACACGAGATGCTTTACAGTGCAGTAGGCTGATCTACTGCCCAGTAAAGCATCACCATCTATACCTGCTCACCATTTACTGTGCAGTAGATTTAGTCTATTGTGCAGTTAGCTACTACCTGTAAATACAGGTAGTACACTAACTGCACAGTAGATACTATGCAGTAGTACATATGTATATGCTAACTAGGAACAAATTTGGGTCAGCCTTAGCACCAAGGGGCCACAGGGGATGGGGAACTGTCCCAGTCCTGGCACTGCTCGGCTCCCGGCTCCCCCATGGAGCTCTCCAAGCAGCGCTGAAATGGGGTAGCTCTCTGCCCCTCTTCTCTGGCTCTGCTCATGCTCAGCTCCTGGCTCCTCACAGAGAGTGGAGCAGCACCAGGACTGGGGAGCTCTCTGCTTCCCTGCACAGATGAGGACTGGCCAGGAGCTGTCCTGGTTCTGCTTCCAGCTGGGTGGAGAAATCCCTAAGCTGCTTGGACCTGGCCAGGAGCTGGCCCACATCAGGGGCAGCTCCCTGGGAGCGCCTGGCTAGGCTTAGGGATTTCCTTGCTCAGCTCTGGGTTCATGAGGAGTTGCCTGAAAAGCAGGACAGTTTCCAGTCAATCCCTGGCTACACGGGGAAGCCCTGCTAGGCATGGGGCTTGTCCCCATGTACACAAGTGAGAGGAACTCTGTAGCAGGAGCTGTCTCCCAGCCCTGTGCACATTATGACCCCTTCTGATGTGCACAGGGCTGGGAGACAGTTGCCGCTGCAGCCAGTAGAGCTCTCTTGGCCCTGTGAGCATTGGGACTGGCCCCCATGCTCCCTGCCAGCCCCTGTGATGACATTGTGGGGCCAAAGTAGGATAGGAGAAGCTCTGCACCAGGCTACTCCCACGGGGAACAGATTTGCTTCCAATAGGGAAGGCTTACTGCATGGTGTTTTACTGCACAGTAAGCCTTTATACATAAATAGCACATGTAGATGTGCCCTATTTTCTGCTCCCTGCCCCATCTGCTGCTGCGTTGCTTTTCCCCTCCCAATCTGCCACATGCCACAGACAGAGGTTGCCTGTGCCCTTGACATGCATGCTGCAGGTTGGCCATCGCTGGTCTAATTCATATTTTTTCTAATTTGCCAGTGATATCTGAGTAAGAGAACAAGTACTGATGTGCATAAAGTAATCTCATCAGCATGGCATGTAGTTTCACTTCTGAGCCCTCGATTTTTGTCACTTTAACCTTTTCAATGCATTGAACAGGGTCTGAAGTTGCAGGCTTGTGGATGCAATCAGAGGGGAGTTCATTGAACTACCTAATACTCATGAGAATTTAAAAACTGAAAGACTTCAATTGAGCATATCACTTAGGCTGCTAGACTTAATTTCACTGTCTTTCTTGCTTATTATAAGGTCTTCCCTAGCCTAAAGTATTTCTTTTCTTTATGCCTGAATTTTGTTGTTTTTTGTTTGCTGGAAGGTACTTTTTGTAGTGGGGGAAGATGGATTTTTACTCTCAAAGCTCCACACCAGTGTGAAGCACAGGAAATGGCTGATAAAAAGCCAGAAATGCTCACATGGAAACAGAACCTAAATATTTCCAAAATCTGCCTTTTCCTGTTTGTATTATGGTAGTGCCTAAAGGATCCAGAAGAAATAGGTTCTCATTTGGCTACACACCTATAACAAGAGTCCTACCACCAAAAGGTTTTTAGTCTAAATCCACTGGCACAAAAGATTGCAAGATCTTTGCATTCTCTCACTAAAGAAACAGAAAGCACTAGCTTACAAATCATAACTAGGGCATTCTTTCAACCTACCTACTCAGACTTGAAATAAAGGTATTTTTGTACAAAGGGTCACTGAAAAGTCTGGGAAGATGCTGCCTACATCAAAGTTGTGTTCTTAATTACCAGGTATATCTGAGGGTCAGTGACTGTGGAATAGACATTGCCTGCTCCAGTGCACTGGATTAATGATGAAAACTTGTATTCTTTTACCCTTGTGTTGCATTACAACTGTAGTCTAGGGATTGTGGGCCCAATGTGCAGACTAGTAACAGTACTGCCAACCCCAACCATCCAGAAATAATGAGGCAGGCCACAAAAGAAAGCATGAAATTGGATTAAAAATCATGAGATTTAAAAAAAAAAAAAAAACCACCCACAAAAAAACAATAAATTGAATTATTTTGTTTGCTTTCTGCTTGGGAGCCTTCAGGATACATTTAGTTGAAAAACCTGAAAAAGTCTTCACAACTGAGAGGGTTGGGAACTTCACGTTAATCTTTTTAAACAATGAAAGCACCCATAATCACTCACTGCTAGGAGCAAGAGCTCTAGGAAATGCATCTAAAATGGTGAATCTCAGCAGCACTGTAATAGTAGTGCCAGGAGATTGCAGTGTCATGGGGATTCGTTCCTGGTGTCTGTCTGGTTAGAAGTTAGTAAAGAATTCTGTTGTCAGTGGAAGAGAATGGGCCAGGAATGGATCAGAGAGTAAAGGACAATTAAACAGACATTCTGTCTTCTCTCAATTTTGTGCCAAATTATGGATTAATTAGTAGGATCAGTCTCCTAAACCCTTGACCTTGAAAAACATTTTAAAACTAAATGTTTTAAGTTAAAATTACCATTCACTGGATAGGTTTGGGTTCAAGGGGAAAAAATGGTCTGTCTCAATACTGTTTGCTGACTGCTCAGATCATTAGGTGCCTATACTCATGCTCCAGGCTGGGATGCAGGGACATTTTAATTAAAGTGACTCTTGGGAGTCGCTCTAATTAAAACACTGCAGTGTCTTGTGGATTCAGTGTCTTATATTTCAAAATGGCAGCAGGGGTACATTAATGGAGGTCATTTGACCAGCTTTAGTTAAAACACCCATGCTGCCCTTTTGTAATGTGGGACACTGAATACATGAGACACTACAGCGTGCTGGAGCATTGTCATTAGCAGGCTCCCGAGTCTGCACCAATGCTTTCCAATTAGAACATGTTGGAGCACATGTATAGGCACCTTTTGTGCTTCTCTACTCTGGGCACCAGTTTCACTATTTGTTTCAGGCACTTAAATGCCCCCCATTACCAGAGTATCTGAGCACTTTGCATTCTGTTTAATTTATTTATCCTTACAACACCTCTGTATAATAGGGAAATGCTCTTCCTGAATGTTATAGATGAGAAACTGAGGCACAGAGACAAGTTCCACATTTTAAAATGTTTTTAGGTACCTAATGATGCAATTACAACTCAATAACAATTTAAGTGCCTAGGGTCTGGAGCAGAGGTGCTACAGTCACCTACCCTGGAGATCTTCAAAAAGCATCTTGATGCCCACCTTGCTGGGGTCATCTGACCCCAGCAGTCTTTCTTGCCCAAGTGCAGGGGGGCTGGACCTGATAATCTTGTCGGGTCCCTTCCAGCCCCCAACATCTATGAATCTATGCAATGAAGCACTTTTAACTTGGTGCTTGTCTGTACCTATAGACACCATCAAAAGCTGTGCTTGGTTTGCTAGGATAATAAAGGAAATCTGTGGCAGAGTAGGGAACTGACGTCACATATCCAGAGTCCCAACCAAGTGCTGTAATCACTAGACCAGCCTTCCTCTCCAGAAGATACTTTCCTAACTAGAGGCAACAGATCTGAGACATGATCCAGTTTCAAATAATCCTAAACAACATTGAAATGGGGAAATCAAAAAAAGATAGAGCTTAAGTGGCAGAACTCAAAGCCTCTACAGTTTCTTTTGGGTCATCAGACCAATAAGAGAAACAGAAACATATTACCTCCTCCCCGGGATTGTCACTGTAACACTGTCCATCAAGAATCTTGAAGATCATCAGTGTCAGCAGTGATCATCAGCTTGTGAAAAGCAGTCTTGCAGTTAAGGGAACCTTATAAATTGTCTTCAACCACCGAATTAACGTTGCTTTTACAGCAAATATATTCCTGAACCTACTTTAGTGTCAAGTTGTGCTAATAAAAAAACCCTCCATCAAATCAGCATGAATCATTTCTTATTTAAAAACAGCAAAAGCAAAAAAAAAATAAAAATCAGAGATAACGTGCTTGTATAACTCTGTTGTATGTCTATGACCTACTTTAAAGGCTACTCTTAAGAGAAGTAATGATTGAATAAACAAAATTAAAGCCAGTTTTAATGTGGCAGTTTTCCACAACTGTATGCTACTTCTAACCGTGTGCTTGTTAGTAGGAATGTTTAAATTTAGTCCCTGCTGCAGCAGACTAAAATTGTCAGCAAATGTTGATTTATGAAACGATAGAATAAAATGTTTATAGCCTCTTCCATGCAAAAATATATGTCAGAACACTTTGTAGAGTTAAGTAATGAAACCCTGGAGGTTGACAGGTAGAAGGAAAGGCTCATTTTTAGCAGCAGGCTCTCAGGAGAAACAGATGACTCCAAAAACAATGCTTAAGAGACAGGACCACAGGCTCTGCTTTCCTCTGCACTGCATGTTGTGGGATGATCCTTGCATACAAGAAGGAGGAACTGAGTTCGTTTGGACAGAACCACTATGTTCTACCCCAGGGCTGTCCCGAAGGTGTGGCAAGCTCATTGAGCACCCAGGGCATGAAATGCAGAGAGGATGCACAGGCATATGCTGACCACTGTCGACCAGGTGGAAACATGGGAGAAGGGGAGGGAAGGCTTACCCTGGTGCCCTGTTTGTTCCGTTCCCTACCAGCCTCCCCCCTACACATTGAGTAAAGGGCAATGCCTGCTTTGTCAAAGGACCCTGGGGAGGGTGGGGGAGAGCTCCACTTTCTTTGCTCCCTTCGCTACCAGACACACCTTTGAGCAGTGCTGTCCTGCCTGGCTTCTAGGGCTGTCCCTGCTGTAGCAGACTCTCTGGGGGTGATTCTGGCACCCGTTCTTAGTTGGCACCCAGGGCTGGTGCCCAGCTTGCCCACATCCTAGTTGGGCTCCTACACTGCCACTGCCTTTTGCTCTGGCTACAGCATCAGCCAGGATCTTGGGGTTCCTCCTCCCCCAGCTTCTACCCAGAGCAGCTGTGTGGCATGGTGCCACAAGGGAGCCTGCAGGGAGCTACAGATGAGACAGGGTGCTGTGCTGGGGTGGGGAAGTGCATGGCATGCAGCCTCAGGGGCCCATGGCCACCGCTGGTGAAGCCAGTGGAACATGTGGCCTCTGGCTGCTGAGAAGTCGGACAGCCCTTCTCCAACTTAACAAAGATCAGTGCCTAGATGGCACAGATCGGCCCTTTGCTGTTTGTGTTGCGAGTCCCTCTGTTTTTCAAAAGAGGCTTTTGTTTCTATATTATTTCAGCTGGAGGAAGCCCAGATGAAATTTTTGTTTCACATTTCTTATGGATTTAACAGGCTTTTTTTTCAGGTCAAGTACAAAAATACAAAAAATGAAGAAGAAGATAATCATTACTGTGCCTTGGTCTAGGCTGATTCACAGAACACAACATCAAGTTTGGACTCCAGCATGACAACTACATCATAATAGTTGCATCTTGAGTTAGGAATACAAAAATAAGTGCTTCCTAATGTGTCTACTTTTAGCTCAGCTGTAGCTGCTCTGTGTACAAAACCTCATTAACTTCATTGTTCATATGTACATGCAGTGGCAGGATCTGAAGCTAAGATTTCCTTGTGTTAATTGATCCATATAAGTCAGGAGGCAGTGGTGGTAAATAATAATGCAGAACTTATGCTATTGAAGTTGGGACTAAAATTATCATAGGGAGATGGTAAACTTGAAGCCAGAACCTGCCTTCACTAGATCTGAAGCTACTTAAAGCTGTAGCTAATAATGTACCTAACAATCTGAAAATTATTCTCCTAGTTCCCAAGCAACCATGGACTTGATGGGTGAGGATCAGTATTCCATCTGACCTTTGTGAACCTTCAAAACCAGAAAAATCAAACAAGAATAAAGTTTTATTCTGTCCTTTTTTCAGTCAGCATTTTCTGAAAAGAACAAAATCAATAAGGTATAGAATCTACATGGGGTTTTGGATGAGTGGGTTATAAGAAACACAAAAACTGTTCAGAAAAGGTCAAATTAAAAAACCTGAAAACAACAAAAACCCCAGCCCAAATGGCAAAAAACCCCAAAACAAACGCTTTAGTTTCCACAGGAGAATGCCCTTCAAATTCTTATATTGACTTGGTGATGGCAGTACTGAATTATGACTAGGATTTCAAAAGCCTTGTGTTGAGATCTGTATATTACCAGAATGTGGACCTCAGAATCAAATACTTTTTGGATAGTATAACAGCAATCTAATCTGTTCCTGATTAATGTCTATCAGACACTGTTGTTTGATGTCTGAGATTTGGTTATTTGTTGCTATGAATCATATCATATGTCATAGGCCTGGTGTAATGAACTTAAAATAATGCAATTTAAAGTGGTATGATGAATAAATGTAAAGAATATGTGCTTTTTTTATTCACTGAGATTTATTTTCAACCTTCCATTATCAGATTCAATATTGTAATGAATAATATAAACTAGTAATAATCTGGATTATTTATGGGTATAATGCTTGAGGTCTGCAGATTAAAACCCACAGATTTAGTACAAAAATATTGTGAAGTATTTGAAGGGGTGCTTAGGAAATAAAGAACATTAGACAGAAGTCACAGACATCTAGTAAATAAATGGGTTCTCAGCACTTCTACGCTATGTTCAGAGTTATGAGGACTTCATGAGATTTGGATATATTTCAGACAGCTCAGAAACATACCTGAAAAAAATAGGATCTGGAAGTAAAACATTTACTGTTAAGGAGGTTGTTACAAGCTATAAATTATACTCTCTAAGTAAACACTATAGATTAGTTCCTATGAAAAGGAGTGGAAGGGTAATATGACAGTCACTCATACAACCTACCATGCTATACGGAGGTATAAAAGAGGAACCCACAGTATCCATAGAACACAAATAGATAGGTCATTTATTGTCAGATCAGGTCGCTAATAGAATTGAATTAAATTGATATTCTTTTTTTAATAAAGTCTACTAAAGATAGTAGCTTATCAACAGTAGCTATATACAGACTGAAAACATGGCTTTTCGTCCTCCATCAGCATACAGAGTGCTGTTTCCTGCTCTGCTGTATGTGTTAGTGAGGTTATTTCCAGTGTAGAAGCAGTACTGATATCTAAGGTCAGATCCTGTCAGTCTGAAGCCTTTCACCTCATCTTTTAAAATTATTTTATTCATAATGGGTAAAGTCCAAACTCTCTGCTGGTTTAACACCATTAAATTGGTGGTAGGTCAACAAAGGAAATTAGCCATAAGTCTCTGTTCAAGTGGGGTAAAATCCATCCAACTGTAAAGGTCCTATAGTTAAAACACACGTAATGGCCCATGTGATTCTAACAGAGAGCCTGGGGCTCTCTCTCACTGTAAAGGAGAAAGATCCTAGGGATTGCCCTGCAGGGGAGACAGGGCACAGATGCAACTGGATTGCCAGTGAGCCCAGTTAGTGAAACTAATTCAAGGGCACCTGCAGCCAATCCTGAGGAGTGACCTGACTGGAAAGGGGCAGGACCTAGGAGAGAGAAACCTGGGAAAGAGCCAGGGCAGGCAGTCTGGTCCTGGAGACTGGGAAGGGAAGAGCTTGGCTGTGAGGTCCTAGTGCTGAGAGGTAGACTGTGAGCATGTGTCTGGAGACAGCAAGTGAAGGGGCTGTGGGCTTGGAGTAGATTAAGGCCCAAGGTTGGGTAGGAGTTGTGCTATATAACCAGGAGGTTAGAAGTCTGGTTATAGCCAGAGGGCTTATAGTTTGGTTATTGTTTACTTTTGGGTGATTTGAGTTTGGGGCTATTAAGGATTGGCAAAAGTCTCATTGGTGTCTAAGAGTCACACAACTGTCTTGAGCCCTGCCTGGGGGCCATTGGGCCCAGAGCCTGAGAAGGGCAGAGCTTGGGGCCAGGGAGCCCAGCCCCTGGAGCAGGGCAGAGACTTGTCCAGGGGTCTGGACAGGAAGACAGCCCAGGGGGACCCAGCAGACCAAGAGAGGGCACAGACAAAGGTCCTGGAGATCAAGACAAGAAGCTGGGACTCGGAAGCTTGGTCTGGTATAGTGGACTGGAGCTAGAAGGCTGAAACCTGACATGGGAAATAATGGCAGATAGGCTCAGTTTAGGATCCTTAAGCAGCCTCCCTCCCAATAAGACAATAACATCACAGGCGTGGTGGGAAAGTAAGGAGGGGAGGGCACCCTAGAGCTTGGGCAGGGATTGTGCGCCCATCAGCGGTGCATCAGAGCCACCCTAGGAACCCCCAAACCTGTTACAGTGATGCACAGGATGTTTATGGGAAGGTGAATTTTGCCCATAAGAGATGTCAAACAGTTGTCAGTCTAATGTTATAAGAACACTTACCTATGTCAAATGAATATTCTATGTCAATTTGGGGTGAGTAGCAGAGCTATCCGTACACAACTATTGGAAAACCCAGCATGTCTAAACCAATTCATCCCACACTAGCAGCAAAGTCTTTTTAAATACTGATTTTTCAGTCTGGCTCCTACAGATTAATGCGTCTTCAGCCTAAAAATATAGAACAGAAAAATCTCATACTTGAATAGCATACTTAAAATTGAAATGCCAGGTAAATTGCATGTATCTTTAAGTAATGTTTTGCTATCATGCTTTTAGGAAAGAACCTGTCTTTTTTAAAGGCAAAATGAAATTGGGCTAGTTCCAAGCTACTCCTATCCAAACAAGGGAACAATTGTACCATTTAAAATCAGACATGGGATATTATCTTTGTAATAAAAGGCAATTGAGGATCTACATGAAAAATCTAATGCTTTTTCATGCTGATTTATTTTAGATTTGAAAAAGTTAAAGCAAATGTAAACATGAATTGGTGAAGCATGAAAAAGGAATCACTGAGTGATATATTTCTGATTGATGTTGTTATAGGTGCAGATTTAAGTTTAAAAAATAGATCCATAAGCTTTTTGAATACTTGGTTACTGCTGCAGAGAAAGTGTAGGAGATTGATTATCAACATGGTATGGTGGCATAGATCAATTTTACTTAAACTAACCATAAAAATGTAGGCTACCAATACAAGGGTCAAATTATTATTGTGATAGGAAATAAATTTATTCCAAGGCGCAGAGTGTACACACAAACCTGCTTGCACCTCTTAGAGGACTCAACTTCTCCCACAGCTTGGTACTGCAGGGAGTATATGCTTAAATTCATACCAGCTATGCAGAATGTGCATATCCAATTAAAATCAATGAACAATCACACTTGTTGGGGAACAAGCAAAAAAGTGCCAAGTACTGGTAACATTCTCTTCTTATTATCATGATAGGATTTATATCACAGTTTATTGGAAAGAATGTTACAGTTAACCTGTGGAGAGGGGCAGTTAGCTCTATGTAGCTGGATAGGTTGATGGATTGTAGGCTCATTGCTGGAGCATGCATGTTTGAAGAGTTTTGCTTCCTTCATCTTCTTAAAGGAGCATGGGCAGATCCAGGATTTACTAAAGAGGGGCACAGCACACTGCCCCTTAGACCATGGCGGGTGGGCGCACAGCATGGCTGGAGCCTCTGGGTTGGTGGGGGACACCAGGGAGCCAAGCAGTGAGCAGGTGCACAAAGGGGAAGGGACCCACCCACACATGATACTGCTGCTGTTCCCAGCTGACCCAGGGTTAGGGGGAACCCAAAGCCAATCCTGCCCTGCTTCAGCCAGGGGCTGTGGGGTCTGGCTATGTGGGGTACCAGGCTCAGCTGGGGACAGTGCTGGTGGTGGCAATTTGCTGGTTCAGGGGTGGGCAAAATGCGGCCTGCCTGAAATAATTGCCCATCCCTGTGCTGGTTCCTCCTTCTAGCAGCTGCTTCTGGCCTTCTTACCTGCCCCCTCAGCCCCTGGTGTCCTCCACTGGCTGGGAGCAGATGCTGGAGGGAGGAATCTGTGCACCACTGCTGCTGTTCCTGAATGAGACCACTCCTTTCACAGCTGCTCCCTGCAGCCCACAGCTGGAGCCAGTGGTGTATTGGCAGGGGGAGGGGGACCATGCCCTGGGCACTGACCTGGTGGGGGGCACCAGCTGGGCCCTCCAGGGGGTACTCGTTCCCTTGGTGGCACTTCTGGTTTTGTTGCTGGCACTTCCAATTCCCACTTAGTGATCGGCCACTGGGGGAACACTCACCCCCCCCCCCCCCCCCCCCCTTCTTTGCTCTGTGATCGACTGCAGATAGGGGGAGAGGGCGCGAATGCAACCATTGGTCGCTGGGCACTGGAGACCCACGATATGCCACTGGCCAGAGTGGTGCAGGACAAACTCTTGGTTTCTGTCTTTGCGTATGTCAACTGGGTTCCTCCTTCCGGTGCCTGCTCCTCAGCAGTGGAGATCACAGCTGGGGAGCAGGTGCAGGAAGAGGAAATCTATTCACTGCCTTTTCTGTCCCATGCCAAGCCGGGGAGCCTGCACAGCTGCATCCCAAGGCTGGAGAAGAACAAGGGTGGCTCTAAGGTTTCCCTTATGCCTGGATCAGCTGGGGACAATGGCAGCAGCAAAAAAGGAGGTGTGACCTCTGTGCTGTACCCCTCAGGATCAGCTGGGGACAATGGCAGCAGCAAAAAAGGAGGTGTGACCTCTGTGCTGTACCCCTCAGGATTCACCCCTGTTAGAGTGAAGGTATTTGTGAATGGCTTTGTGGATAGATGCAGAGACCTGGTCTTGATAAATGGCTGTTCTGTTTGGGTGATACTGTTTGTTAGTTCTGTAAGTCTGGTGTTGATCTGTTCCTGTTTGTTCAGCAATTTACCTGTACACATTTATTTTTGCTATACAGGTGGTGGTATAAGAAAAAGCTTTACCACCCATATGATTGCATTTTGGAACACTTTATGAATATATTTTAGTGTTTGACTCTTTTTGTTCGGCTATATTTTCTATTAAAGGTTTGCATTATTCAGCTCTATCCTCATAGTGGGAGGAAAAATAGATCGTTTATATTTTGATGCACGTCTCTGCATCAAGTGCTGATCTCAGAGTCAAGTTATTTCTAGTTGAAATTGTCCTACTTACAGATATCACAGTCAGACAAACATT
>NW_005842199.1:1569154-1571706 GCF_000455745.1 Alligator sinensis | reverse complement strand
AAGAGTGCTCTGCAATTACAGGTTTAAGATTACCATGGATTCATTAATTCACTGTACTTTATATATTATTGGTAATTAAAACTCCTAGATCAAAAGAGTCCAAATAGTTGAGAGAGAAAGTTCCAAGACTTCTAATTCCAAAACTTGCAATTTTTAATTCTGCAGATGGACTCTAACTTTATAATGTATTAAATCAAAACTCCCGATCTGAGCCCACACACACTGAAATTTTGGATCTGAATTTTATTTCATCACTAAAAGAAACAGATTAAAAATTCCTTCCATGCAGGAGGTTCTCAAACTATGATCAATTAATGTTTTTTGTCCAAATAGAGATGACTGGACAGAGTATACTGGTTTTTAACCCTTGTTTATCTGCCAAATTGAATCTGAGTAACATATCAAACTAAACTGTGCCCCTAAATACTTGTTTATATAATTGCCGTAGGTGCCACAGAGGGCCAATGGGAGGTTAAATGGATGTGTCCTCCTGAGGAAGATGGTCCATGTGAGAATTTCACCACTAAAAATTGGCCCCCAATGCAAAAGAGCATGTAAATCTGAGATCATCTTTTCAGGCATGTTACACACTAATACTATTCTTGGTTGATGTGCAAGAGATGACACTTTGTCATGATCTCCAATCCCTCAAAGTACTTCAACATTAATACTAAGTTTATGCAACAGCATTAAAAATAATGGCAGTGTTTGAACACTTCTTTTTAAAAATAATCTTTGTCCTTACTCTAGCACTGACCAGTTGAATGGTATTAGAATGCTGTGCATCTTTCAGAGTTCAATCTCTGCTTAATCGTGGTATTTAAATGTGCCTGAAAAAAACAGCCAAGAGAGGGCTTTAGATCTCTTCAGTTCAATTGCTTCACTCAAAATACTGTTCCATTTTAAATTCCCAGCTAGATAACCCTAATTTGTTTATAAAAGGATGTCTTTGAAGATATTTCTAATTAAGTAGAAAACAAAATTGCATATAATTAATGTAAGAATAACTACACAAAAGCTAGTAAATGTCCTGTGGTTCCAGACACCTGCTGGTGTTAAACCTCTTCAAGGGAATGATTATTTAGTCACAAAATATAATGATATTTGTCCTTTGATCGAGGACTTCTGTTTAAGTCCTAACTACATAATAGACAGACCTCTATAAAATGCATTCAAACTCATTAATGGAGCTAATGCAACTAGCACCCCAGGGAATTTAGTCTCATAAAGTTTGTACTATATGTTTGTACAGTGCATCACAACTGGAGCCCCATTCCTGGTTGAAGTCTCTAGGAGTTGTAATTCAAAATAATACATACAAGTGCTGCAACCACCATAGGGTGTTTAAGTCAAAAGTTCACTGTGACAGCTTGCCTTCAGCGATCACCTACAGTGAACTAGATCTTAAATTAAACAGGACATCCTCTATATAACTAATAATTGAATCACAAGAATGCGAATAAACATTTCTCCACCTCTGATGCTGCTATCTGTGGTATTACCCATGTATACACCATTACTAACTTCATTATACCTTGTAGAAAAATACTAGACCTAAAATATATTTCTTTCCTCCACAATAGTATAATTTCCATCACAAGATATTTAAGTATGTTGGTTGATCTTGGCTTGTTATTTAGAGTTTGCAGTTCCTTTGAAGTCATCAATATCCCAGCTTCATTTTCTGGCAGAGTTAGCTCAGGGGGAAAAGAAGAAATATATCATGCATTCAATTCCACAGCTAACTGCCTATTTGGAGTCTGATCCTGTAACCCTTAATCAAGCACATTCCTGCCCTTAGTGGGAAGATGTTAAAATGCTTTAGGATACTTTTTTGCTTGTTTTTATACAGATATTCATGATTTTTAAGTGTACATATCCAGTAAGTGCAGAAGTGGGGGTTTTGCTTTTACTGATCCACAATAGATTGTTCTTCTCTCCTCTGTTTGGAAAGGAAATAAAAGCTTTTCTTATACAAGTAAAGGGAATAGCTTCTAGAGTATAAAATATTCTGTGGCTAATTTATTTACCCCATCTCTTCTAAGAGAAGAGCTAAATCAGTTAGTAAATAATCTAAAAGGAATAATTTAGTTAAGGAGATTCCACTGACTACATGGAATCTCTATCCTTGGAAATTTTCAAGATCAGGTTAGACAGACTCTTGGCTGGGATGGTTTAGTCGGGGATGATCCTGCTTTGAACAGGGGACTAAACTAAATGACCTCCTAAGGGTCCTTTCAGCCTTAACTGTATGCTTCTATGAATTAGTAATAAACATACATGCTTTTCAAAACACATGAACAGAACATACATTTGCCCTTTGGTGAGGAGGCAGGGGGTGGCAAATCTTAGACTGGGTTCCACCATTTTTAAACCAGTCTGTGTGTGCTGAACTTGTGTTCTGTCATGGGTGTAGACTGATTTCCATTTTTTACATTTTTTTTTTTATACCTATAGGCAGAGGAAGAAAATATGATTGGGGGGGGTGGGGGAGAGGTTGTGTGCACGTGCGCACGATCATGTTTACACTCCCCCCCCCCACCAACAGAAGT
>NW_005842199.1:1565618-1569144 GCF_000455745.1 Alligator sinensis | reverse complement strand
GAGAGCAGCAGGATAGGGAACATAGGTAGAGGAAGAAAATTTGATTGGAGGGCTGAGTTTGTGTGCACCCCCAGCAAGTAAGTCTGTCGTGGGGAAGGGGTGTGGGGGGGCAGATAGAGGCCCCCATGGTGAGGGAGGGAGTGGGGAAGGGGCAGGGGCAGGGGAGAGTGAGGCTGGTCATGGGACAATCGGAGCCTAGGTGACACATCCAGGGGCATGGGTGGGAGGGGGCTCCCACTGCTGCATACAACCCAGGACAGGTGCAGAGGACAGGTGCCCCCTGGATCTGTGGGCTGAGTGGAGGGGGCTGCCACTGTGGGCTGCGCTCTGCACCCTGCTGCCAGTACCCCAGGAGTGGCGCAATGCTATGGGCCTCCTGCATGCTGGCTGAGCTGCCCACCTGGTGGTGGGAGGCATGTGGCATTGCGTGGCTGCTGGGGCACCAGCAGCAGGGTGTGGAGTGCAGTCTGCAGCAGCAGTCACCTCCACTCTGTGCACAGCGCAGATTGGGGAGGCACTTATTCCCTGTGCCTGCCTCAGGGGTGCAAGCAGCAGTGGGAGCCCCTCCATGCTCCTGGATGAGCCACCCAGGCAGCAAGCATCCCATGACCTGCCCCAGGGCCCCATTCATTCCCCCCACGGGGGCCTGGATCTATCCTCCAACCCTTCCCTCCCCTGCTCCCCTTCCTGTCCATATATTTACCTACTGAGCTGGGCACTGCTCCACACACTGCCAGGCTGGGCTGAGTTCCCAGCCACTGGCAGGATCTGGCTACCGGTCTCTGTGTGCACCCATCCCCACCCCCCTGCAGCCGCCCAAAGCCTGAGATTGGGCTGCCTGTGTGTGGGGTGGGGGGAGACTAAGCCCCCTTAGCCCTGGCCTTCCACTGCCTATGCTTATACCAGTAAAAGTCTAATGTTTATACCTGGCCACAGTTCACCAATAACTATAAGAGTAATCTGCAATGGCAAAGACAAGAGTTGAGGCAGATGTGCATTTCTAAACAAAATTTAAACCAATAAAAGGTAAAGTTAGGTAAAATAATGAAAATAAGTTTTTTTTGTTCAAGGCAGGATGTCTAACTGGAGGCCTGCGATACACATTTAGCCCATGAAAGGTTAATATGTGGCGAATAGGATCCTACTGGTTGGCTACTGCCCCTCCCATTGCTCTGGCTGTCTAACCGGAGGCCCACAGCTCATAAGGAGTTAACACATGGCCCTTGGGCTCCAGCTTGGTTGCTGCCCCTCCCATTGCTCAGCCCCTTCTTTCCCACTCTTCTGACTTATGCTTTTTGCCCTGTTGCTGGGGGCAAGGCAGTGCAGTAGAAGTGGGGCTGTGGAGAGGTTTGTGCTGCCCATGCTCTGCTTGCAGCCGGGGAAGGAGGAGCTAGGCTGCACGTGCTAAGACTGAAGCAAGTTTCCTGAACACTGGGGGGGGGGATTCAAGGAGGGCAGTCCCAATGATATGCGACCTGTGCAGCATGTGGCCCAAAGGTCTGCTGCCCCAAGGCATGTAATTCCCCAGCAATCCAAAGTTGGACAGCCCTGGCTCAGGGTACTATGCTTAACTTTTGTTGGCTTATGGGAAGATTGCTGACTAGACAGCCATGTCGCAATGTGCCACACTTGATCAATAATGGAATGTACTGATCGATTAATTTAATACAAAATGCATTTTAAACATAGGTGACACCTTGCTTTTATAAACCACTTAAAAAATAATTGTAGCATCAACCAAGTGTCAGTGAATTGCTGTGGCACAAATGAGACTGATACAATTAATTATTTACCTTGAATGTGTTAGTGTAAACCATTTGCAAATCGCTTTTTTTTTTTTGTTTAATGAGATCAGTACTTATTTGGGGGCCAAACTGCCTAAGGTAGATCCACATTTCGCTGTTAGGTTAATGGAATTTTTCAATCCAGAGTGCAGCAAGAATAAATACAGAATGAATACTATAGGTTAGGAAAACAGGATTTATTTAAAAGTGTTGTAGTTCCATTTTCAGTTTTTTAGGTGGCCTATTGCTGGCCTAACTCAGAGAACAAGATTTCTATCATATGTAAAAATAATTATTATGATCACCAGGATATGGTGACTCATAGCTAGTATTTTTAAGATAAGACTTGCAACCTACAATCACGTGCTAATGTGGTTCTTATCACCACCTTTCTTTTATAAAAAGGAAAATTCTTGTCTATAAGGAATACTATAAATCATTTTTCCTAGGTAGTAGTGAATAAGTTGGTATCTGATTGGAAAAATAGACTGTGGTGTAACATAGAACAGTTATTAACCTAATGAGTCTAGAAATATACGATATAAAAATACATTTCAAGGAATTGTATTATTTTTGTAGAAATAGTTGTGTCAGACAGTCAGTTGGGTTGAATCCAAATTTTTCTCATGTCTAATTTCTCAGTCTAATTTTTCTTATTGAAACCTTTTACAAAAGTCCAACATGGACCAAATCTGCTTCTTGTATAACAGTCTTGTATACCTTGTAAAAGTGATCAATACTTCTCTTTTGCCACCCTATCATTTTACTGTGTACATCACCAAGGAATGTGAAAAAAAATATACACAAAACTAAAAGGACTATGGAATTTAATTTTACCACAAAATGGGCACATCTAAATGATACTAGGGTTCCATGAGTCCTGGTTTTCCCGGACATGTCCTCTTTTTGGATCCTCCAATCTCTGTCCAGGAGGATCTTTTTTTAAATATGATCAAATGTCCGGGATTTTGGTCAGCTCAGCTTCAAAGTTTTTATTAGAACTTCCCAGCTTGCCCTAGCAAGGAGCTGCTTGGGTCTAGGGAGGAGCAGGGGGAGGGCAATGCAGGCAGGCAGGGTGGTGGAAGCATCCCCGGCAGCTAGATGCAGGTAAATCTGTGTGGGGTGGGGGTTGGAGGGCCAGGGCTTGGGGACTGTCTGGGAAACTGTGGAGGGGGTGCTGGGTCTGCAGCAGGGCAGAGGAGGCACTTTCCCTTCCAGTGGGGAAAGGGGGTGGGGGCCCTCCAGGGGCAGCGGGGAGCTGCATGGCTGAGCCAGTGGCCCTGGAGCCAGTGCTCTCGCTCAAAAGGATGAGGGAGAAGACACTGCAGGGCTGGAGGGAGCAGGGGGCGGTGGTCAGGAGTGTGGGGCACCAGCAGGGCTGGGAGGCAGGGGCTGGGGGTAAAGACTGTGTGGCACCAGCAGGGTCGGGGGTGGGGGCAGGAGGCTGTGGGTCAGGAGTGAGGGGCACTGTCAGGGGGGTTGAGGGGAGGCTGTGACTTGGGAGTGAGGGGTACTGGTTGGGTAGGGCGAGGGACTGTGGGTCAGGAGTGCAGGGCACTGGCAGCACTAGGGGGATGTGGGCCAGGATTGAGGGGCACTAGCAGGGATGGGAGGGGTGCGAGTTGGGACTGAGGGGCACTAGCATGGCCCAAGGGCAAAAGGTACTGCAGGTTGGGAGTGAGGGGCATTGGCAGGGGCAGCCATCCACAGGTCAGGAGGGAGGGGCAGCAGCCCCGCCGTGG
>NW_005842199.1:1561216-1565608 GCF_000455745.1 Alligator sinensis | reverse complement strand
CAGTTGTGGCAATGTAATGGGCAAGGGGCAGGGCACTGGCATTTCACTGCCCTCTCCCCGCCCCCAGTCATATACCCCCCTTCCCCAACACGCAACAGGTGTCCTCTTGTTTTTAGAACTGGAAATATGGGAACCCTACAAAAAACATTTACTGTGGAGTTACCTAATTAACTCCACAGTAAATGTCTCGGTGGTTACATGTGCAGCCCTATTAGGTTACAGGAAACTAATACCCTCCACAGCAGAGTCAGCAGGGTAGTACTTGTATTTATAAGTACTACCCTGCTGCATAGTTTTTTACTCCACAGCAGCACATGTGTAGATGCTGACCGGGCTGGCTGGGGCACAAGGGTGCTTCATGTGGGGGCTTCCTGCTGGCTAGCCCTGCACTGGAGCATCCTGATGCCCCAGACAGCCCCTCCACAGCACACTGAGCTGGGTCAGAGCATCCTCAGGCTGGCAGACTGACTGCCCAGATGCCCTGCCAGCCAGGGCTGCTCCAACTTGGATCAACATGCTGCTGCAGTCCTGGGCACACATTGAAATGGCATGCCTGCGAGCAATAAATTCTGGCATCATATGCACTGGAGTTTATTGCTTTGGATTAATTGTACATATAGACATCAGGGCTGGGCAAAGCGGCTAGTATTTGCTTCAGATTCAGATTTGGCTGATTCAGGGGACAGTTATTCAATTCAGTGATTTGAATCACCGTCCTGAATTGATTCAGCCGAATCTGATTCACAGATTTTGCTGCAGTAGAATTGGCCCCTCCCCCACCCACTCTCAATGGCTGCCCTGCCCACTCTCCCAGCTCCTGACTCTTTTTAAAAGAAGCCCTCACTCACTGGCTGCTACTAGGTGGGGTGGCGATCCCCATTGCCCCCCGCTGCCCGATGCTGTGGGGGGGGGGGGGGCTCTGCTATGAGACCCCTGCCCACTTTCCCAGCCCCCCCATGGTTGCCCTACCCACCCCAGCTCCTGGCTCCTTAAAAGAAAAAAAAATAGCCCTGACTCGCTGGATGCTATCAGGCGGGGGGTGATCCCTGCTGCCCCCCACTGCCCCGCACTGTGTGGGGGGTTCTGGCATAAGCCCCCAGAAGTCCCGAGGCTGCTGCAGCAGCTGGTATGTCTGGGTTTGTTTGGTTTTTTTTAAAGGGCCAGGAGGTGTGGGGGTGCTGGAGGAATGGGGGGGGGTCAGGGGGCTCCTGGCAGAGCACCCCAGGCAGCATGAGGCAGTGGGGATCACCCCTGCCTGGCAGCAGCCAGTGAGTGCAGGCTTTTTTTAAGGAGCCCGGAGCTGGAGCTGGAGCTGGGCAGGGTAGCCATGGCGGGGCTGGGAGACCGGGGGCAGGTTGGAGGGCACTCAGGGGGGCTGGGGGAGCAGGCAGGGGATGAGGCCTGGCAGGGGTCTCCCCATGGTCCCCTCACCCCTCTGCAGCCCTCCCTCCCTCCCTACTTACTAGTACGGAGTCCGGGTCCATCTCCCTGATGCAGCAAGCAGGGACTGCCCAAATTGCCAAAGCTCTCTGAATTGATTTGGAGAGCTTCAAATTGACTCAGACCTTTTTAACTGGTCTCTTGATTCAATTCAGCCACCAAATCAGGCCGAATCTCTTCCAAATCGAATCAGCACCCAAAGCTTCACACAGCCTTAATGGACATGCCCAGTCACTGCTGAATTAATACTTTGGTAAGATAAGGACAAAATCCTATTTCACTCTGTGAGCCCAAATGGTACTTACCCAATCATGTAAGTGTTGTCTTTAGCACTTATGCACAGTTTATCATCCTATTCCATGTACAGTGTGGACACACACATCCAATATGGCTACTTATCTAACCAGAGTGGATCTATGATTTTGAAAAGAGCTAAAATCAGTTTATATGTCTGTGAAATAGAAGAAAGAGACTAGGAGCAGCTAGCAAACAGTAAAATTGCCCTAAGAAAGTTTTGTTTGATTACCAGAATATCAAGACCATTAAAAAGGAGAGGTGATCATTAACACCTTTGGAAAGACCATTAAAAAGGAGAGGTGATCATTAACCCCTGTGGTTTGAAGCCATTAAGTCAACTGACTCCCTTAGCTGACTAAATTAATGTTCAGCCACGGCTGCTGCACTGCAGAGCAGAAATCAAAGCAGGTGCTTCTATCCCAGGATGAAAATCAGCTTCCTAACTTAAAACATGCATCCCAATTTGGGGGGGAAATGTGCTTGTTCTATGTAAGAACGTATAGTAATTTAAGAAGAAAAAAAGGAAATAAGAAGAAAAGAGGTGAATGAAGAGATAGAAGAAGTACTTACAATATGATGGTGCTACCGACTGAGCAAGAGCTATGGTACTGTCCTTGGGGAGTTGGTGTGTAGGAACTGCAGACCTGAGAGGTGGATCTTCAGGGCCTTAGCCATGGTAAAATTATAATGAAAATTGTGTTTTTAATGAAGTACACTTTTCAAAAAACAAAACCTACCTGAAAAAACTTAATTAAAAATTGGGATTATTGACTGTCTACTAAGGTGGTTGAAGAGTTTGAAAACTGAACGTTTGACCATATTTTAAAAATGTAAAAATTCAAAAAAGTCCTATAGCTTTTGTTTGTACAATATATCAGATACTGGGGCTGCCTTGCTTCCTGTGATATAATTTGGGATGGACTCCTATATCTGGAGTTCAGAATATCCCTGAACATGAGTGACAAAAAGATGAGCTGAAGATGAGTGGTTCTTTCTTGTGAGAAGCAGTGCATAATACCTCTCTTTTCTCTTATCAGCTTCCTCTTGTTAATAGCATTGAAGCCAGCACTATTCTGCTACCTTCAACCCCATTGACTTATCTAGGGATCTACCATATAGCTTCATCCAAGTCAATAGGACATGTGTGACTAAATTTTAAGTAGCTCCTTGAAAAAGTATGTATTTTCAAGTGTGGCTAACTCTTGAAATGAAACTCTTGAAAGTTTTGTGCTCCTTTCATAGACAGGAATATGTGAAATAACATTCTAACAACTGATTGCACAACATTTCTAATACTAACTCTAGAAATCATTTGATCTCTCTTACTTCAGTATAAATCAGGGGTGACTCTGTGGCTATAAATGGTGTTACACAAGTGCAACTGAGAAGTAATTCAAGTTCTTGTCAAATAAAGAGTGTGAATTTCAAAGTAGATACTTATAGTTTACTTGCCACAACTTGTATGATTAGGAAAGAGGAAGAGCAGATCTTTGTAAAATATCCGGCAAATCTCTGTGCAAGTGTTCAGAAGGTTATTCTTTTGGTTATATAACTAAGTAGCCTGCAAAGGGGAAAAATACACACATCCTTTCGAGCAGAAAATAATGGCCAGTTTATCAGACCTTGAAACTAGTGTGCTTACCTGAAGGTGATATTATGCCCCTTACCCCCTGCCCTTGGAGATATTATGTCCCTTATGCTACCTGCCCTTGTCCAAAGCTTATTCTCAAAGGTAGACCAGAAGTAGTTTGGTCATATTTCTTTGCCTGTGAACCATCAAGGAAATGCCTATATGAACATAACCAGCATTCAGGGATGTGCACACCTCTCTGGCCGAGAGAAAAGTCATCCAAATTTCCCCTCAACCTCCTTCATTTCCTAGGATACTGGAAAGATTTTTTTTAAAACTCTCTACCAGCAGGAGCCAGAGCTCACCCAGAACTGATCAGTTAGTGTTTTCAATAGGACAGTCTGTTACAGTCTACCAGACCTTGCTCCTGGTCACAGAGAGTTTTCCTAGGATGCTCCTATCTCGGCACCAGCTCCACACACATCTCCACCTGGTGCTAGAATAGAGCTTTTTTCTCTTCCTTTGACCTCAGTGGTACACCCAACAAGGCTGCCAACCACAACCATATCCCCAGTGAACATGGTCAAGAGGGTCTCTCTTACCTTCTCAAGACAGATGCATTTTGAAAAGTTTTCCTTCTACAGGACAAGTTGACATTATATTGTGGAAAGGGAAATCTGTTGTATCTATTAAGGGTAGTGGCTGATGCAGGGACATTGATTCATGGTTCTGTGCTATATTTCCAAGCACTGGCTTCGTTTTCTATGTGAAAATTCACACTAGAAAAGCTGGGGTTGTAGTGCTGCTTTCAAGAGAAATCCTAGCCCAGTAAAGCCAATGGTAGAAGTCTCACAGACTTCACTCTCATTGGTTTGTCATAGGGGCAGGGTTTCACCCAACATGTTTCTGCTTGGCTCAAGGGAGAAATTAAGATTTGCATCAGGGGTTCAACAGAAACAAAATTCATTTTGCCATTGCAACTCAGTTGGAGCTGATGGGAGTTCACTAAACAGAATTCATAGATTCATAGATGTTAGGGTCGGAAGGGACCTCAACAGATCATCGAGTCTGACCCCCTGCATAGG
>NW_005842199.1:1510380-1559803 GCF_000455745.1 Alligator sinensis | reverse complement strand
TGGCGCCTTGCTGCTGCCTCTCTACAATCCCAGTGAGAGACTTGTCTTGCCCCTCGCTTAGGAACACTGAGGCAAAGAACTCATTGAGGAGTTCAGCCTTGTCCTCCCTGTCCGTCACCAATTGCTTATGCCCATTTATGGAGGTCCTATTCCACCCTGGGCCTTCCTTTTACTCCCTATAGATCTAAAGAACAATTTTTTGTTATCCTTAACTTGGGATGCCATCCTCAGCTCTATGATAGCTTTGGCCTGTCTAACTGCCTCCCTACAAGCGTGAGCAGAGGAGGTATACTCCTCTTTAGTAATCTCTCCCCGTTTCCACTTTTTATATGCCCCCCTTTTAGCCTGTAGACTGCTCTGGATTTCTCTGGTCAGCCAAGGAAGCCTCCTGGCCCCTTTCTCCCTCTTTCCCCGCATCGGGATCGTCTCCCTCTGTGCCCGAAGGATCATTTCCTTAAAGCACAGCCACCCTTCCTGGGCTCCCAACTCTTTAAAACTCACTCTGCAGTGTGTCCTTGACTAAACGCCTGAGTTCATTGAAATCAGAATGTGGCATTTAGTTTTGTATTTGTTACCAGGCTGCAACATATCTTTGATTTTGCATTAAGAGTAACAAACAAATTAGAGATAAATGAGTCAGTACTATTACTTTTTTCCATTTGCAATTATGTTAGCACTCACACGTTGCCCTATGGTGTAACAGCTATGTGCAGCACACCCCCCCATTGTAGTGCACCCCTATGGCGACATAGTGGAGAAATCTAACCATGCACTGCGTGCATGGCGCAGTATGGATGGTTACTGCACTGTGCAATGTGTAGACAATGACATGCCCACAGGAATATAGAGCTAGTTCTTGTTTCTGTTGCCATGGAAGTTTTGTCCTATGACAGAAGAGAGAATGTACCTTAAAACAGTAAAAGGGAAGGCTGGCCTGCGGTCATTGATTGTCACTGTTTCTACAAAGAGAATATTGTAAATATATTAATTTTAACTGGACATTTTGATTCATGTCAAATTACAAAAAACTGAGTCTTGAAAGTTTAAAAAGAAATTGTTACTATTGAAGAGAATTATCACATTAACTATGAATGTTTATGTTGCTTAGGGGAATTATGGAAGATGGGTGTGTTGAGAACAACTCAGGGTGGAGAGAGTGTACCTAACCTTCAATTTGTAAAAGTATAATAGTGGGGGAACTATTGATGTCTATTTTTAGGAAGCCACTTTATCTTTTTCTTTTTTTCTATTTATATCATGTAAAAAGAGAACTTCCAGTGGTATCTGAGAGAAATAGATGGATGGTTTACCTAAAAGGAACAGGATTCAGCAGTGTTAAGTTTGAGACTGAGCACAACATAATTCACCCATTCTGAATTATTTTGAGAATGATATTATTACTTTTTACAGGCTTTATACTTTTGAAATGTTATTTCCTGAAAAAGAATGCCAAAAACCTTTGTCTGTACTTGCTGCATATAAGGCCTTTTTTTTTTTTGGTCTGTAGATGTCCTTAATTCATTGGAAAGAGTAATATTACAGTGCAATTGCTCTGTAATGTTACTGTAATTTTGTATTGTATGAATCTCTTCAAAGCTGGGGTATAAATTGTTCTTAGAAAAATACTAAAATAGCTTGTACAGTTGGATGGAAAGTTGGACGAACCAATTAAAATATGGCTTGACAGTATGGTGGAAGAATGGTTAAGGTATCTCACTATAGCTTTGGAGGGGCAAGCTCAATGCCTGCTAGACTCATGCCAGCTGCTTTTTCAGGGGGAGTCAAAGGTCACCTGGTCCTGATGGTAGCCATGTCACTCCTTTATGCGCCTTACCCTTACCAGCTCAATGGGTAAGACTGTCAGGTTTGGAAGGACCTTTGACTCAACTAAGCTACTTGTGTCCAACTGTAGGACTTCTGAAACTAAAGCTTACAGGTTTGTCTGTTTTGACTGCAAGCATGTTTTTATATTTTTTACTAGATTGTTTAATTGCTTTCAACACCTGGAGTTTGTAAGCTGTCTGAAACAGTGAACTATTTGCAGCCTTTACGACTGTATTGGATATCTGAGGTAAAACTTTCAGAAGTCCCTTAGTATTTAGAAGTCTAATTTTCCCTGACTTTCACTGAGATTTACTTTTGTAAGTGGCAAGATAATTTTTGAAAATGGGATTTAGGCTCCTAAATCACTTAGGTATGAGAATTTTCTGTTTGGTTCACAAAAAGAGCTCAGGATTCAAAAAGATTGGCATGGAACTAATTAAAATCAGTGGTTTTCTATTGTTCCATAATTTGATGGATAGGTCATGTCTCTCTAATGGTAATGGAGGGCAATAGAAAGTCCTTTAGCCATTGAATTCCAACTGATACCCGAAGAGAAAGTGAAAATCAAAGCCTTGTGATCTCCTAAAAGCTAAAGGGCATCATTAGTTTGGCAAACCAGAATAAGGAGGACTTTTTTGCAAGGAAGTGAAATGGAAAATAAACCTCACTATAAACCAATTTCAGATTGCCTTTTCTATGTAGGCAAGAAATAAGTTGAATGGGAGAGGGACAATGGGGCACAATTTTGGGAAGTCAGCTAACTACAAATCTGCAGAGTCCTCATTGCCCAGGCCCCTGAAGCCAGACTTCATTTTCCGTTTGCTTATTTATTACATTGATAGTATATGATGCCTTTCCCAACTAAGGCTCAGGGTGGCTTACAGTAAGAAAACAAATAACATATGAAAGGAAGTAGAATATTAAAACATTTTGAAAACTCCCTCAAACAATATACCCATTTAGCCCTGATTGCTATGCCTGCCCAAATACGAAAGTCTTACAGTGCCTCCAGAAGTTGTTCAGGCTTGGGCTCTGGGAGGCCCCGAGGGTGAGTTCCAGAGTTAAGAAGCACCTACTGAGAACCATCTCCCATGTGTGCCCCAAGCAAACTTGGCATATTGATGGTACTTGCAGGTGGTCACTCTCAGCTGATCTTAGGAATTGCAATGGGGTATAAGGGAGAAAGCAGTTCCTTAAATATGG
Organism: Alligator sinensis; assembly: GCF_000455745.1. Classification (NCBI taxonomy): domain Eukaryota; kingdom Metazoa; phylum Chordata; order Crocodylia; family Alligatoridae; genus Alligator; species Alligator sinensis. Next base: position 1,556,776 of record NW_005842199.1, on the reverse strand, counting down.
TAGGTCTCATACCATTCAGGGCCCTGTAGGTCAAAATGAGTACCTTGAATTAGTTCCAGAATGCTATTGGAAGCCAGTGCAGATCCTGGGACGCTGGAGAAATGGTTGGGTCTGGGGTATGCTAAATATTTTTTAATACAGGCTGTCCAATTACTCAAATAGATTGCTCCCAGTTACTTTCATATATGTAGCTGACTAAAGGAAATATCAATAGAAATATTCGGAAACATTTTTCTGGTGCTAGAATAGCCTTTCAAAGTACTTAAATTATGTGTTCCTTGCTGCTAGTCACAGAATCTCCTTGGTTTCTGCTGTTTATTTAGATATGATTATAACCTAACAAGGTTGCAAGCCTACAACCTTTATTTTTTTTTGTTTAGTTACCAACCTAACAAACAACTTTTTCTACATTATTTGCTCATTATTCGCTGCTTCAAACACCCCTCTCTTGGTACATAATCTAATTTACAAAATAATTGGGAAAATGATGTAGTATAATTAGCATTCAAAATTCTGTTTTAATCCATGTGGCTGTAGGTCAGTTCAGAAGTAGTAGTTGCAATTAGTCCTTAACTGTTTCTTTCTTTCTTTTTTTTTTTTTGGCCTGTTACAAAAATCACACAACCTCACCTTGGACTGAGGTCTCATCAACTAAAGGGCTTGGTAACCTTCAAGGTAATAGAGTGCTGATGACTCATTTAGAGGAGCACTTCTATCTGAGACATTCCTGAACTAAAGGTTTTATCCGCCCCACTTCTAAAGTCAAAGGGAGTTTTGCAATTGACTTCAGCAAGAACATGATCACAGCCTAAATCCACATTGTGCTGCTGGTGAGTACTGCGCTACCATAGCTGTTGTAATTTGTGCTCTTTACATTTTTGTGATGCTTATTTTGTAAAAGCAGGGTGCTAGCTCTAACGGCCTGGACATATTCCAACTTAGGTAATACTACTTCTGTAAAATTCACCTTGAAGCTTCAACTAGAATAGTTCCTTGCTTACTATACAAAAAAGAAACATCTAAAGCAACAAACTGGAATGCGTAGTATTATAACTGGAAATGCCAATTTTATAAATGCTATATATGGATAAACAATGTTTTGACTGCTATGCCTATGACTGCTGTAGGCTATAAAAATATAGGATGGAACTTGGGAGGTCACCTTTTACAACCCCCTACCCCAAGGTAGAATGAACTCTATCTAAACCATTCCTGACACATGATTCCCACCTACTCTTAAAAACCTTCAGTGAGGGATATTCCACAACTTCCCTTAGTGATCAGTCATGATGCTTAATTATCTTAGTTAGAAAGCTTTTCCCAGTATTTAAGCTAGACCTCCCTAACTTTAATTTAAATCTATTGCTTCCTATACTATCTCTAGTGAGTCTTGAGAAATATATATATATTACCTTTGTTTCTGTAGCATCCTTTTACATATTTCAAGACAGTTATCATATCTCCCTTCAGTCTTTTTTGAAGACTTAAAAAAATAATCAATTCTTTGATTCTTTCCTCATAGGTTTTTTTCTTGACCACCAATTATTTTGTTGCTTTCCTCTCGATTCTCTCCAATAGGTTCACACCCCTCTTAAAGTGTGGTGACCCAAACTGAACTCCTGCTGAGTCAGTAAGGAGTAGAATAAAAGTTTCTATTAAGATACCTTCCATATGATGCTCCTGTTTATTATGTGTGTATAACAGGGGTTGGTGACATATGGCCCACAAGCTGGATCTCCACAGAGCCACTAGATCTGGCCCACAAAGCTGGAGAGCTTTCTTTGTGTTTTTGCACCTGCATCCACTTCGGAGCCAGGCAGCTTTTAGCCCATGCTGTTGCTACTTCTCCCTACCCTCTAGCTGTGGCATGGGCCCAGATTCCAGCTAGGCAGCTTCCAGCTGTGCCAGCACTAAAGCCAGGAGGCAGGGATGCAGGGAAAGCAGGAAGAAGTTGCAGCAGCATGGACATGGTTTTCAGCTGTCTGCCCTGGCACAGCTCCCCACTGGCTGGAAGATGCACTTGCTCCCCATCATGGGAGAAGGGGGCCTGGGAAATATAATATCTCAACCAGTCATGTGCTCACCTTACAGTAGGATCATCTAGAAGTGTACTCCTAGTACAGGTTGCATTTTTCACTTGCATTTGTTCACCAAATTATTCCAGGCCAAGTATAATACTTTGCATTTGTTCTTATGGAATTGCATCCTATTTCAGAAAATCTCTTCAGTTTCTAAAAGTTGGTTTGAATTGTAATCCTCTGCTTCAGAGGGCTTGCAATTCCTTGGAATTGTCTGTATTTTTAAGAAGTGTATTGTTTATTCCATCATCCAAGTCATTAATGAAAATATTGAGTAGTACCACACCCAGTACAGACCCCTAAGGAATCCCACTTGGTACTTACTTACAGTTTTACAACCAGTCTTTGACAACTACTCTTTGAATATAATATCTCAACCAGTCATGTGCTCACCTTACAGTAGGATCATCTAGACCAGGACTGTTCAACTGGCAGCCCACAGGCTTCAAGGGATTCAGTTGTGGTCCCTGGGTTTTCACCCAGCTCCTGATCATTGCTTTAGCTGCAATAGCATCCCAAGTCTCTTGGGCTCTCCCTTCCTCCTTCATCTGCCGCTTCCTGTTATCACCCCAAGTGGTGGGGCAGTAAAGCACAGAACAGGGAGCTGATGGTGAGTCCAGGCCATGGGGATGATTGGGGCTGTGTATAGTATGGGAGATGGTGGCCCCAGAAAGCATTGTTGGGGAGGGCTCATAAGGGAGCATGTTGCAGTGGGGGGAAAGGGGGACTCACACCTGCACAGTGTAGCTGTGTGCGAGGGACATGAAGCACAGCAGTGAGGGTGGACTGGTGGCCTATGACCAGTCTGGTGTGGCCCTTGGGGGCCTAGAAATTGGATGCCCCTCATCTAGACTGTATTTCCCCAGCTTCTTTATGAGAATGTCAGTTGAAACTATGTCAAAAGTCTCATTAAAATCAAGATGTAGGATCTTGTGATAAATGTGATAGGATCTCCTTCCTATCACATTTTCCCCCCCATCAGCAAAGCCTGTTGTCCTGTAATACAAAGAAGTTGGGTTAGTTTGAAATGACTTGTTCTTGAGAAATCCCAGGGACTCTTTCTTACTACCTTTTTACCTTTTAGGTATTTACAAACTGATTGGACTTTCCATTACTGGGAGTATTCAAGAAGAAGTTGAACAATCACTGGTCAGGGGTGATATTACAGTAGTTACGGTTGTGTTCCACTCTGGGTATTTCCCATGATTCTGGGCTTTGCTGGTTGCTGCATGGGCATGGGAGAAAATTCCTAGTCTCCCCCACCAGCTGCTACATGTGTCAAGGTTTCTTTATGCCTTCCTCAGAGGAATTGGGTATTGGCTATAGCCAAGGCTGGGGATTTTGACTAGGGTGTGTCAGTGCTCCTCTTGGGACTTAAATCTGGAGATCCCTGTCTAAAGGGTCTTGCACCTCTGCTCAGGGCTAGACTGACTGCCATATTTAGGTCAGGAAGGAATTTTACCTCATGGTTAGATTGGTATAGACTGTGGAGGTTTTTCCCTTCTTCTGTAGCCAGTGGCATGGCCCTCTTTCTGCAATTCTTTGCAACCTTTACAGCAGCAGGATGTTTACTGCAATGGTCCCTTTGCTTTACCTGTGGCATGTTAGGGTGTTATGTTTGGTGTTGTGTCACGACTGACTGTGTAGTTTTGCTAAGAATTTAGACAGTGAACTCGTGTAGGGTGGTTTGAATAGGGATGATCTTGCGTCAGGTAGGAGGTTGGACTAGATGTCCTACTGGAACGTATGAAAGTAGGATATCTACAGCCCTACTTCTCTATGGTTCTGTGGTTCTGTAATTATTGGTCCCAATATCTTTCTGGAAGTTGAAGATAGGCTAACTGATTTAGATATCCCTGCCCCCCTCTCCCTTTTTTCAACAACAGGCACTGTTCTGGACCTTTTCTAGTCTTCTGCAACCTTGCCTGTCCTTCCCAGTTTCTCAGTGATAATCACTAAAAGAGCTGAGATTGCTTCAGCCAGTTTCTGAAGTACTCTAGGGTGAATTTCATGGGCCCAGCTCATTTGAAAAACATCAACTTGTCTAAATTGTCTCTAACTCACTTTCATCTCTAATCCATTCTTTTTAGTCTTTCTTGCCTCTTTGTCACAACCTTTTTATGGAGACTGAAGCAAAAAACAGTGTTAAGTGCTTTGGCCTTCTTAGTATCAAGTATCCAGGTAGCAGCCGTACGGTCCAATACATGGTCCAATACGGCTACAACCTGGATCCCTGACACATGGAAGATATTGAATTTTAGCTGATTTAAAAAAAAAAAATTAAATCTTCATAATTTCCCAAGCAGGAAGCAGCTTTGACCACCTGAAACCTGAGATACTGCTCCTGCCTTTGTCTAAGGTAATTTGCATCATCACAGAGCCTCACAGGAGAGCTGAGAGACTCCTTACCAGCTAAGGGCTACCTACCCGTAGGAGTTTTCCCTCTATTGACTCCTTTGTGAAATCCTATGAAATATGAACTTTCATTTCTACCCAGGAGAACTTTTACATTCTTTGCTCTGATGCCTAATGAAGGGTGTTTGCGCCCAAAAGCTTGCAATTAAAGACTTTTTTTGCAAAAATCTTGTTCATCTAATAAAAGATATCACCTCTATCACAAGCCATGATTGCTCTGGTCTTCTTAGTGTCATCTGTTATTAATTTTCCTTTCTTCTTGAGCAGAGAATGAACTCTTTCCTTGGTCTTCCTCTTACTACCAATGCATTTGTTTTCTTGATACCCTTTATGTCCTTACTAGTCATGCTTTGGCCTTTCTGATTTTGGTCCCACAGGCTTGTGCTATTCTTTTATACCCATCATTAGAATTTCCTTTAGTTTCTATGTTTTGTATGATTCTTTTTAAATTTGGGGTCAGTGAATAGTTCATGATTTAGCCAAGTTGGTTTGTCACAACACGTTGTATCTTCTTTTCATAGTGTTATATTTTGCACTTATAAAATTAATATGTTCTCTCCTAAACATCTTTTCCCCTTATATTTACTTCCCACAGGATTTTACCTACCAGTTCTTTCAGTTTATCGAATTAATTGTCTTTATTCTACTATTTTCCCTCTTTCCATTAGAATCATGAAGTCTATCATTTCATGATTATTGTCACCCAAGTGCTCTCCACCTTGACATTCTTAACTAGTTCCTCCCTATTGGTCAGAATCAAATGTCCAAGAGACACCAGTCTAGCTGATATCACCTCTACGACGAGTTCTGGTTCCTTTTACCAGGCTAGCTGTACATTCTGCAAACACTCCACAAGCTTGTTGGACAAACTTGGTTTCGTTAGACTACTTTCCTGGCAAGTATCTGACAGCTCAAGTCAGTATTATCACCATATTCTGCCTTTTTGATAATTTTGTTAGCTGATTAATTATTTTTTTAAAAGCATCATCCACCACAACCCTTTCTACTTTATCTTTACTCAGAGACTTTCTACAGGTCCATCTGCAAGGGGTGCTTGAATACAGCCCACAGAACCGTTGGATCTAGCCCGTGGAAGTTGGTCTTCAGTGGCATTCAGCTGCAGGCACTCTCCTCCATACTGCTGTAGGGCCAAGCACTGAGAGTGGCTTTGTCCTAGTGACTGCCTCTAACCCAGAGTGGGGTCATTCTGGCATGCAGCCAGAAAAGGTTGTCTACCCCTGTTATACTTCATTCTGGACTTCATAGCAAGTGTATGTATAAGGCAACACTTTTTCCCCTTTTTTCCTTCCCCATCCTTTCTGAACAATGTTACCCTTTTATATCAATTTTCCAGTTATACAAATTATTTCATCAAGTCTCTGTTATGCTTGTTAAGTCAATTTTTATTATGCACTAAGGCTTCTAGTCCCCCATTTATTTCCTGTATATGTCGGATTATCATATAGATGTCTAAAAAGTTTAGCAGACTATTATTTCCTTTCTTCCCCTCCTTTAACTTTACTATGAACCCCATTTTCTTCCCAGTTTTTAGGCTCTATCCAGGTCACAGTGGTTCAAACCAACCTATTCACTTATGTCCCCCAATTTGTATCCATCCTACTTCAAAGCTTTCCTCACTAGGTTAACAAAGCTATGATAACCTTCTTTAATCATTAGATGGGCCCCTATCTCTGCCCAACAGTCCTCCTTCTTGGAACATCATATAATACTCCAATCATACTAGATAATAAAACCTGAAAGGCTGCACTGAAGAAGCAGTAAAGTATATGCGAGAGCAATCAAGATCAGTTGTAAATGCAACACTTTAACATGCTATTCTATGAGGTGGTCACCTCAGAATTCTTTATAAATCTTCATGTTACTTTAGAAAATTGTTTTGAAAATTAGGACTGCATAAAAAAGCATTGCATAAATTGTAAGGGTAAAATCCCAGCTTCAGAATTTTCTGATTTGGGCAAGAACTTGTTGTTTTGTAGCTTTTTATGTGGTAAATCCTGAGACAGAGAGGATTACAGAAATTTCCTTCCTGTATAAAGATATTCCACAAGTCATCTTACCATTTTGAGCAGTTTATAATGAGATGTTTTAGGTTTTCATTGTATATCCGTTAATAATTTTGTTACCTGTAAGCACTTCATTTTTTCAGCATCTAGAGAGATTAAGTTAATTGCATTGCTTGATTGGCGAACAATCTAATGCTCTCTACACATTTTAGACAAAAAAAACCCTTCTTCATTAATGCAACATTTAAAGCTGTCCAGTAGCAACATATTCTTTTCCCAAATGTCACATTTATTAAAACTCAAACTTACATGAACCAGGAAATGAAAATTCAGTACTGTGTATACGAAGTCTTAACTCTGCCAGAGGAATTACTTGCAAGAGTTTTGTTTTGTTAGGTGCTGCTGTATTAACAGTGGATGGATTGCCTGGCATAGTCCAGCAGAGTGGTGATTATGGCCCCAGGTGAACTGGGAAGTCTCAGTGCTTGGGCAGAGAAGAGTGTTTGCCTCTCTGCCTGACCTCCCCCAAGTGTTTAATCAAAGGGAAGAAGTGCATGTATACCTTGAGAAACACAGTATGCCCCCGGTGGGATATAAATCTAATAATAATGATATTTTCAGCACTTCATTGGGTGGGTTGTGTCAGTTACAGAGGTGGGGGTTTTTGCCTGGGGGACTATGAGCAGTTAAGTGGGAGAGGAATATGATTTGTGCATTTAGTGATGGGCACAGGAAAGAATAATATTGATGGCACAATGTGCATAAAGATGATGGGGTTGTAAAATGGGCCAAACAGTAAGGGCTTTGCTAAATGTTATACTTAGCACATTATATTTAGATCTCAGTGAGTGCATCTGCACAAGACACTTTACTGCACAGTCAATTAGTCTAGTAAATTAGATTAGTCTAATCTAGTAGATTAGTCTAGTGATGCAGTAAAACGTCACTATGTAGCCATGCACATCAGCTACTCTGCATTAAAACAGGCTAGAGTGCTGTTTTCTCCTACCTGTAAACAGGGTTCAAATTACATTCTGACTCTTGGCAGGGGGCTGTGGCGATGATAGCCAGAAGGAGCTGCCACCTGAGGCGGGGCTGGCCGGCGGGGTGGAGTTCTTGTCTCTTATGGGGGAGCTCAGCCTCCCCAAGCTCCCCCATAATTCAAACCTGGCTGTAAGTACAGGTAGTACATTTGCTATGCATTAGCTAATGCACAATAGTGCACGGTTACATAGCTAACTGGGAACCAATTGCTTGCAGTCAACACAGGCAGCAGGGGATATGAGAACTGTCCCCTCCCCCAGGCAGCTGTCTACTTCCTAGTCCCTGCTCTGATCAGCAGATAGCTCTGCTACAAAGGAAACAGAATGAGCAACTGAACATCGTTGTGCCACCTTGGCTGGCAGTAGGAGGGAATATAGACACCAACTTGCCTTGGCATCTTCCTGAACCCTACATGTGGAAACAGATTTCCAGTACCAGTAGCACTCATACTGAAATACAAGTGATAGTCATTCAGACAGTCAGTCAATCAGTCAGTCAAGCTTTCTGCGCATTAATTGCATGTATAGATGTGCCCAGTAAGCACTAAAATGAGACAAAGTTTTTTGAGCAGTTGCACATCAATATAGATATAAATATAGATCCTAGTATTGCACTGGGTCTTGAATGAGCTCCCCTATGGTCTCAGGGCTAATACCTAAAAATCAGCTGGTTAATAGATTGTGGGTCCCAGCCCTGGGACCACAATTAATTTGTATTATCTCCAGGGAGCAGTCCTACCTTAAGGCAACACATGTTACCTAATGATAATCCTGAGATAATCCTCTCTGGAAAAGACATAACAGACATAACTTTGCTACCATACTAGAGAATTTAGCACATGTTATCTTGCTTCAACACTTGGACCATAGCATTTTAAGTGTGGTTAACATGGGCTAAGTGTAACATGTAACAACCCCTTAAGATTAAACAGATATTGGTACTCTTTCTGTACAGTTGGCTAAATGTTTGACTGTAGGCTCTGTGAATTCAGAGTAACCTAAAACAAGTCCCCAGTGATGATAAATCTAATCACCTTCAGGTTTTTATTTCTGGTGATCAGACAAGCAATTTTTTAAATTTATCAAGCAATGTTCAAGTATTACTGCTGTATTTCTTTATTACTATAAGACTGATGTAAATTTACATGCAAATTAGGTACAGCCCTCTGGCTCTTGGCAAGTTGCCACTGCAGCCCTTAGTATTGTCCCTAAGTAGACTATTCTGTATGGGAAAATCATCAGTCATCCCAAGATATTGTAGGAGGATAATTTCTCCAAGATAAATTGCATAGAAATGGCACTGTATATTCCATAGACTGTAGTCCATAGCAGTACACCAAACAAAATAATTATACCCCAAGGATCAGAATTCTTTTCTTCCCCATATAACTAAACCAAAATAGTACATTAGAAATTGGATTTGCATCTTCTTGTAGACTATCCCTACTCACGTCCTTGGTTACTTTTCAAAAACAGTAAGTCATGTTTTGTTTTGATGCCAATGGCCTTTATGAAGGCAGGTTTAGCAACTAGTTACAGCAGAGGACAGAGATTTAATAATGTTAGGAGTCTCCTCCAAATTCTGTCAAGGCAAATCACTCAATTCCTATGTGCATCAATGTGTCCTGATGCAAATTGTCTATATGTTGTTTTGCCCAGTGGTACTGTAAAGCTTCATGTATATAAACTGATTTGAGATCCTTGGATGAAAAGTGCCACTTAATCACACTTTTTTTTTTTATTTCTGTGTAGGAAACTCCTTATAAATACAGCAGATCATTTATCTTGACTCACTGTCTGGTTGAATGTTGCTTATATATGAAGAATGGCCCAGATTAAATATTATTTCTAATGACCAAACTGGAGAAATAAATTATTAATCTGTACAAATTACTGCTTGCTTTCTTGTTTCAGTGAAATGTTAATCATGCTTCAGTGGGTGGAAAGAGTTGATAATGAGTTAATGTGCATTTCTGGGATATATGTCAAAATGATCATTTAGCGTATACTATTTATTTTCAAATAGCTATGGTGATTGAAACAGCTATGGAACAAAATGGCATGTTAGCATGTGGCAATAGCTGATAATTATTCAAAAGTTATTTGTTTTTGTTAATGCATCAACAATGCTATTTTTAGCATCCAGTGGAAAAGAAAAGCCCACAAGGGCAATATGAAAGAAGCCAATGAACTGAAGGAGCTTGTGCATCAAGTTTGAAATTTTTTCTCTTAAGAAAATTACAATGTCAGAATCACTTCCTCTCACAAGAACTTGAACATGTTCCATTTTCAGCTTGGTTGATGTCTATTAGAAACAATATGCTTAATGATTACAAAATCTGCATTAGATATGTACCACTGCATATAACCTGCTTTAATATGAAGGATCACTTGAACCATTTTATATAACCTATGGGTATGATTACAGTGGAACAGCCATTCCAAAGTAGCCTCTAACAGTGAGCATGAAATATCTCATACCCGAACTTTTGAAAAATTTAATTGTGTGTACAAATGAGGTTTACACATTTACAAAACTGAAAAATGCCTGACCAAGCCATTTTTGTATGTAAAACCTGAAGTTCTGAATCTACAAACCTGACAAGTGGGATGTGTTTAGTAAGGACATTGTATGTTGGACTTCATTTTGAAAATGTGTCTATGTAGTATCATAGTAGCTAGGGTCAGAAGGGACCTGAACAGATCATCTAGCCTGACCCCTGCCACAGGCAGGAATGAATGCTGGGTTCACAAGAGCCCAGACAGATGATCATCCAACCTCCTCTTGAATTTGCCTAAGGTAGGGGCAAGGACCACTTCCCTGGGAAGTTGGTTCCAGATTTTGGCCCCCTAACTAAAATATTGCCTTCTGATCTCCAACCTAAACCTATTGTCCATCAGCTTATTACCATTGTTCCTCGTCACCCCAGGTGGTGCTGGAGAGAAAAGAGCTCTGCCTATTTGCTGTTGATGTCCCCTGATGAGCTTGTAAGCAGCCACCAGGTCCCCCCTCAGCCTCCTCTTGCTGAGGCTGAACAGGTTCAGGTCCCTCAGTCTCTCCTCGTAGGACCTGTCCTGCTGCCCTCTCACCAGGTGGGTAGCCCTCCTCTGAACCCTCTCCAGGCTGGCCACATCCCTTTTGAAGTGCGGCGCCCAGTACTGGGCGCAGTACTCCAACTGCGGCCTGACCAAAGTCATGTAGAGGGGGAGTATCACCTCTCTGGACCGGTTTGAGATGCACCTTTGGATGCATGACAAGGTAGGGCTGGCCTTGCTGGCTGGGGTCTGGCATTGGCAGCTCACGTCCATCTTGGAGTCAATAATGACTCCAAGATCCCTTTCTGCCTCTGTGCTTTCAAGAAGGGAACTCCCCAGCCTGTATGTATGCTGTGGGTTCCTTCTCCCAAGGTGCAGCACCCTGCATTTGTCTACGTTGAACCCCATCCTATTCTCATCTGCCCACTTTTTTAGTCTGTCTAAATCTATTTGCAGCCCCTCCTTCCCTTCAAGTGTGTCTGCCTTGCCCCACATCTTAGTGTCATCAGCAAACTTGGACAGCGTGCTTTCCACCCCCTCGTCCAAGTCACTGATGAAGATTTTAAACAGTGCAGGCCTGAGGACTGAGCCCTGGGGTACCCCACTGCTCACATCTCACCAGGTTGAGTACAGTCTGTCCACCACTACTCTCTGGGTGTACCCCCTCAGCCAATTTTTTACCCATCCAACTGTATAGGCATCAATGCCACAGTCGCTTAATTTATTGATGAGAATGGGGTGAGAGACAGTGTTAAAGGCCTTCTTAAAGTCTAGAAAGACTACGTCTATGGCGACACCATCATCCAAGGATTTAGTTACTTGGTCATAAAAGGCAATAAGGTTAGTCAGGCAGGACCTGCCTTTGATGAACCCATGCTGATTGCCCCTGAGCATGATCTCCCCTGCAGGCCCCCCACAGATGTGCTCCTTGATGATCCTCTCCAAGATCTTCCCGAGCACCGTGACAACAGATGGCTTTTTCAGCTATAAAGGACTTCATACATTATATAGATTGTGGTAGCATTCATACTCTTAAGTGCTTTTGAAACCCAGAAAATAAGTCACTGTCCCAAAAATCAATCACTAATAAGAAAGGAGTTAAAGGCTCATGTCAGAGATGTTCATGGTACCCTGGAAATGTTTCCTACCCTCTAAGCTATGCTGCTGGTTGGTTTTATTTCAGGAAGTTGGGAGGCATTGTTGGTATCCCAAAATCCTCTTGTCCAGTTTGGGATTAAACTGGGATTAAAAAGGTATGTCTGCATATTCATTAATGCACCGTAATTACAGTGCATTAAGTTTAGTACCTATAATGACAGGTACTAATTTATGCATTATAAACAGCACTACTGTGCATTAGCACAGGTGTACGCTTTTTTTAGTGATGTTAGTGTGCATTAGACTAAATCTACTGCACATTAGTGCATTAGCACAGGCTTTGCCTGCTGCACGAACATGTAGTAGATTTAGTTAAATGCGTTCAAAGCATCTCATGTAGATGTGCCCAAAGACATTGGAACCCAGGTGATGGGGGTAGGTGCTATAGGGCCCTGGTATGCGGGGGAGACTTCAAAATGTTAAAACATTTAAGATTTTTTCTTGTAAAAATGGTGCTTTGTTTTGAAATTACTCAAATGTAAAACAAGGATTAAAAATAGGCTAAATAGCCCATACTAGATTTTTAAAAAAATATTTTGAGCCAAACAAAATATTTTAAGTTTTACCCAAAACAAATGCCTTGGGGTTTCTTTTTCATTACAACTCTCCCTCACCCCAACCCCCAAACACCCAAAATTTCCATTTTGAGTCCATATGAACTGACTTTTTAAAAAACGAATAAACTGAAAAATCTATTATTCACACATAACTGTACTGTCAGGCACGATGATGAATAACCTCAGATGTTAGGAGTTGTTGGAGTCTCATAGTTCTCCATGTTGGTATCCACTTTCATTCTTTCACATTATTTGACCACAAGTGATCAAGAGAGATTCTTATTTCTCCCAAAGCATGTCTTCCTGATGTGTAATACAAGGAAAGATTTCTTTAGCCAGACCTAGTTTTTAATTATGTTCTTTTGACTGGTTCTGAGTCTGCAACTGTAATAGCATAAGCTCTATGTGTTTATTTTAAGCCTTCCTCAGTCAAGGCTAGCCCATAGACTGAGAAGTAAGAACTCAGTCCTTCCAGTAAAATCAATGTAATTAATCTTTTTATTGACTGCAATGAAGTTAGGATTGGTCAGAAAAGGGCATATCCTCAGCCCCAGAATCTACCTCTACATTGGCACCAGTTCTGCAGAGGCACAAAGTGCTATATCATGGCCTGCACAACAATCTGCTAACTTTTTTATAGCAAGTTTTAATTACATGAATTATGGCATACCAAGTGTTTAATCTTGCAAGGAGGAGGCTGAGGGCTGGCTCCTGCATGGCCGGCACATGTCCAGATGCTGGGCAGCAGCTCTGGCCCCCAATGCCAGGGAGCACTGACCCAAGGCAGGCCTGTCTGTTTAGGGAAGAGCAGGTGGGTGGGACTGGGTGTGCAGTGCTCTCACCTCACACAGGGGACATATTGCCCTTTGTGCATGGTGGGTGATGGACAAGAGCAACAGGCTGACATTGCTGGCAGCTCAGCTTTGCAGACAAGCTTCCCTGCTGTCTCCCAGCAGTGAGGTGCCCTGGGGACTGCAGAGTCCTTGCCAAGGGGTTGGAGCTCTGAGGAGGCAAACAGTTGGCCGGCCTGGACAACACAGGACCTTAGGGCCCTGCCACTGTGTCTGTGATGCTGGGACTTTGCAGGGAGCTTGCTGTTCCCCCAGCCTTAAATGTCTGTCCCTGAGCATGCCCAGAGCTGCCTCCCTATCAGGCCTCTACTGGCCCCACCTGCTCCCTCTGCTCTGCAGGGCACCCAGCATCACCTTCATCTCCTACAATGTCTATACTAGACCACTTCATTGTCATCCCTCCCCTGTCCCATGCTGGTGGGAAGATTAACCCCCCCTTCCCCTCAGGCTACTATGTCTGGCCATGCCCCCCACCTCTCCTGCTAAAGCAGCAAGCGGAGGTTGGTGGGGGGAAGTCTGGCAAGGGCTTCTTCCTCCTTCTCCCTTCAGGCAGCTGGAGACCGTGCAGGGCAGGGTGGGAGTTTAAACCCGTCCCCAATCATATTCAGCAGCCTATGCCCCTCCCCACCTCTAGTCAGTTTCCCTCCAGCCTTGTGGAAGGGAGGGCTCACTCTAGTGCCCGTTGGCTTCTAGCCTGAGCTGCTGCAGGCATGTGGCTGCATTTCTGGAATAAAAAATGAATGTCTACTCACTTGCAAATCAGTTCAATCTATGCAGGTTAAACTAACCTGCAAAGATTGAATCAATTCAGGCTCGGGCTTTTTGAACATTTGTACTAAGCCCCAGTGGCAGACAAGGATTCTACCACTGAACCGCAACAGTGGGTTGACTGCAGATATGTGGATCCAGAGCAGTACCTAGTGGGTGCATCTACATGTGCAATTAATATGCTTGAATTTTCTGTGCAGAAAATTCCTTTTGTGCTTATTTTGCTCCATCAGCCTTTATGAAGGGCTGCTCCTGCCCTGCCCCCCTACAGCAGCCAGAGGGAGCTCTGGGCTCCCCCAGATGCCAGCTCCAGGCTGGCAGGGGTCATGGGGGCTTAGTCCCAACCTTTGGAGGGTGTTGGGGAGCAGTCCCAGCTCAATGGACAGCTCCATCTCGGACATGGGGAGATCAGGTTCGCCCTGTCCCTTGCCACCTAGGCCAATCAGAAGCAATTTGCTCTTAGTCAGCATCTTTATGTGCAGTATATAGTGCATTAGTTAATGCACCATTTTTCCAGCACCTATGGTACTAGCAAACAGCGCATTAGACTAATATACTGCATAGTAATTGCTGTGCACATGTAGATGGTGATGTTTTATTGTGCTTTAAATTAGTCTAATGCTCAATAAAGTGTCTTGTCTAGATGCACCATGTGAAACATTCATCATACACGACCTGTTTCCAAGCCTCGTGCCAGAGATACCACCAGACAGATGTATCTGAAACATTTTTTCCAATTCAGTTTCAAAAATATTGTCATTATGAAAAGCTCTCCTCATAACTAGTTGTGAATATTAACAGAAAAATATTTTTAATTATGTGTTGTTCCAGAAAATCTTAATTTCAGACACAAACCCAATCATTATGCTAATTACCAGCAAGACAGCAAATAAACCCAGGTTTCCAGACTCCATCTAATTTAAATTCTGAGGACCAAGTAATAACACAGCCTACAGTCACTAATGATCAAAGCCTACCAGCTTTTGATAGGATTCTACCAACTACATTTTGAAAAGGGATAAAAATATTATCACAAAAGGCTATTTTCAATCTGGGAAAATACTTTGTACTTCTTTATTGCTTTTCAGTCAAGGCTTCCAAAGACTTTTTCATATATTTATGTTCTTGTCCAGTATGGAAGTTGTAGCATCCTGTTAAATATGAGGACATTGAGAAGGATAGAAGTTAAGGGCATTTGCACAAGGTCACATAGTACATCCATGAAACAACCAAAGAATAGAACCCAGAGCTCCAGACTACTAGCTCTTTCCTCTTGCCTTAACAACATCCTTCACCTCAATAACAGTTGAAGGATTTAAACAAATTTGGTTGCAGATACTTGATTCTATGGGACTTCGTGATTAAATACCTTTTAAAAATGTGACCCAGGGCCTTTTTCTTTATTTGTAAAGTCTTCTGTAATTGTTAACATTCATAGTCACTCACAGCTTCTGAACCACCATAACTATTAGATTAATATATATTTTAAATTGCTTGCATGCAACATCAAAAGGCAGAATAATTTCTGAGATATTAAAACCATTTCTAAACAATACATCTAAGCTGTTAAATTCAAACAGAAGCTACTTTACACGTATTAATTTAAAATGAAGGTGCATATGTCACAGAGATGTTAGCAGTTATTAAACATGAAAGGTATTTTTGCGCTGCCATGGCAGACAGCAACAGACTGCTTTAGCATTTGGCAAGTCCAAGGACAGTAATGTGTTCATATAAGAAGAATCAAGGTTATAAGGCTTTTGTAGAAGCACTTGTAAAGTTCACCCAGCTTCCTTAATTGCTAGTACAAGTCTAACAGTGCAGCCTGCAGCAGTTGGACCACTACTGCTCTGCTTTATTGATCCTTGTGATTCAGTGTTTTTGCTCAGAGGCATAAGTCAGCACTTTTAAAAGATCAGCACAATGGTTGAAAGATCAATCATTATTTTTCCTTCCTGATCCATTTTAATTGTGATATCAAAGACTGAGTAATCTTTTATCAGGTTAGAAGATGTATTTCAAGCCGGGGAAAAAATTATATCATAAGAGCAATAAGACTCTGACATTTAGGTCTAAAGAAAAATCTACACCTTCGGTGAACTGACCTGAAAGGAAGTGGCTGGTGATGCTAAACTTAATTTAATGAATTACAGCAAGTAATCCAATAAATAAACTAGCCTGCTTCCCTCACCTCTCACTTGGCAGCATTTTAGAACTGGAAGGCAAACTGTCTCTGCAGGACAGTGGAACTCCAGGGAAATTATTAAACTCAGACTCAGAGTCTTTGTTTTGACATTCAGGAATGACCTGGAATGCAGACGAGTTCTGGAACTTGTGACGATAGGTGTGATTTGTATTCCACTTTTAAAAAGAGTTTCTAGTATTCACCAAGTAAGAAATTTCAAGGATTAAAGAAAATGAGCCCATGTCATTTCAGAGTGGCTCTTCATCTTTTGCTAGACATGACAAAATAGGAACTAGTGATGGTAAAGACCTTTAAAATGCCTGCCATTGCAAGATTGTTCCTTGCTCTACATTTTCTAGAGCTTTGTCCAGTATGACTTCAAATATCCCAGGTAATGGCACTTTTATTACTTCCCACTAGACATTATTCTATAACCAAATGTCTAAGGTCTTGATACTAAATCTTCTGTGAAATGAACCTATGTGCAAGGAGACAGGGGGAGAGAAAACCTTTGCTAGGCTCCCTGAATTGAGAAAAAGCTACACCAGAAAGATTGCACTTTATTAAGCCCTATCGTCTTTTCTGGCTAACAAATACCATATTTACTCAAATATAAGACAAACTCCCACTAATTAGATTCTATATATGGAAAATTTATAAATTTGATATAATTAGATTTTACGCCTAAAAAATTATCAGAGATTTGCCTTGAATTTTCCCCTTCTCATTCCTACAGCAGGAAAAATAAAACTGGGGGGATCAGGAAGCCACTTTAACTTCTGCCCCACAACTTCTTCCCCTGCAGCCCTTTTCCCAGACCCAGCTATCCCTGAGCATATAGAACAGAAGAACAACTTTGAAATATCTAGTCTTGAAATAATCTTGATTGTAGCAAGTTACATATAATACCTATAGACTTGGTTCATCCAAAAATTATGCATTTTCCTTTTTTTTTTAAAAATGCTAAAAGTTTTATCACACACGTTCCAAAAAAACCAAAAAAGAACCCCCCACCACCTTTTAGTGGCACATTAGCATCTACTTAAAGGGAATAGAAACTATACATGACAGTAGTCGAAAGCCAGGCTAGCTTGTTGGGCTGGGTCCTAGCAAAGACAACAACAGTTCAAGCCATGGTGACCCCAAAGCTCAGCACCACTCAGTATGTGTATGTACTGCAGAGACCCGCCACAAAGCATTCATGTGCTAATTAGCCCCCCACTGATGACTGGAACTGGGTGTTCTTGTCACGAATCTTGGGATCCTCCAAAAATGTATATGCAGTGAAGCATAGGGCAACCTGGTCTGGGTTTACTTCATGGTGGGTAGAGCCACACTAATCATGTGTGACAAGCTGAGAGAGGGGCTGACAGAAGAGTTCTGCATAAACTGTTTCGGGTCCCATTTGATGATATTTGCCAGACATTTAAAGTTGGTGGACCCCCCCTCCCCCCCAGGAATAACTGGAATTAGGAAAGAAAGGCACAGTTCAGCTCTGGGAGTGAAGAGGAGGTCAGAATGTATGCAAAGTAGTGGTTCACCATGACTTTGAAAAGTATTGGCTCTAAGGGGAACTACACTCAATAGGCACTGCCACATATCTTATTCAAATAGGCTGAACTAGCCTAGCATTCCCATCAGCATCTCAGCCTTTTTAGCATTAAGGGAAGGAGTCAGAGCTGGCTCTAGTTCTCCTGGTGCTAGTCTGGTATTGTAGTATCTCCAAACCTGGTGCTAGTTCCCTGCTGAGAGAACAACTGACTATTTTTAAGGGACACACACATACACACACTTCTGTCTGTATGTTTGTCTCTATGGGTCTTGTGTTTTACAGCCATGCTCAGAACTGGCTGCATTTAATTAAATTCATGGTCCATTTCAATTACTGAGCACATACTGCTTTTAGAAGCAGTTCAAAGATAGGCAATATCTCTAATGTGCTTTCTTTGTATGCAAATGTAAGATGAGGGGCTTTTTCCCCATGTTGACTGGGGAGAATAAGCCTCATCTTATATTTGAGTAAATACTGTATTTATCTAGAAATAACTTTCTTCTCATTAGAAACAGGCTAATGTGTACGCCCCACCTCCTTGCCCCACCCTATTCAATACACCTTTGAACTCCCTTTCTAGTCTCACTTAGGCTTTATCATCCTCCCTTAAACCTCATGTAGACATCTTAACAGACAATAGAGTATAACATGACTGAGGAAAAGATGGAAATTCAAAGGTGGGGGTTTACTTCTTTCATTCATCTTAGGGGAAACAATCTTACCCTTTAGTAGGATATTAGGTCCCATCATAAGCCTATCACAACTGCTGCTACCACAGCAAGTCCAAGCAAGCAGCCTTTTGTTTTAGCAGATACTGAATTTTCTTTCCAAGGTTTTATAAAATGTTTATGTTTTTATGTACTACAGGTTTCTCCCCAGAAGCTGTGGATGGCTAGGATTAGGGAGTTCCATAGGGACTACTGCCTCTGTTGTGGCCACTGTCGCTACCAGACCAACAGTTTTATTGGCATTGGTTGCCGGTAACTTGAGTTTCACTGGAAAAGGAGGTTGTAGGAGTTTGGCTGTGGATTATTTGAGCAATTCTAAGCTAGCCTACCAGTCTGAGTAACAGGGCTTGAGGAAATGCTGCCACATTCCCAGGAGTTTGGTTTATGTTCTGAGAGCAAGGGAGTGAATGGAGAAGGGATTTAATCCAAAGAACAGCTGGAATAATTCTGGAGCTCCAGTACAGGGATTTGGTCCAGAGAGCAGCAGCACTCATCCAGGAACTCCAAAAATGAAACCCCAGCTCTCAATCTGTTTACAGAAAACATGAGCATCAGTGACTTCAACAAAGGGTTCCTGCAAGGAATAGAAATGTTAGGTAAGAGCTGTTGTAGCTATTAATTTAGACTGTGAGCCCTGTTTGGTGTCTTTTGGTGCTCAGACCAGGGAACATTGTTATATTGCATATGTAAACTCCTACAGGGATCTCCTCTTTGTATTACCCCAGATATAGGCTGTCAGAATTGTCTATTTGGCACAAGTGTCTCATTCTACATTTAACTGGGAGTACAATATTCATCTCTAAGTATGCAAAGAGGCATTAACATACATGCATCAGATAATAACATGTCTAGCCACTTAATTTGAAAGCACAAATATGAAGTAATGAAAAAGCTACACTGGTGCATTAATGGGTAGTCTGAAGCTGGGACTGTGCGGCAGAATGAGTTCATTAAGAGGAGAGTGGAAAAGGTGTATGAGGGAATAAAATAATTAGGAAGAAAGTGTCAGCACATAAGGCAGGGGAGGCAGAATGCAGATTCAGTGGGATGGGAACACATAGCAGGTGTTTGGACAGCAGACAAGCAATATTAGATGGTTTTGTGGCAGCCCAGCAGTGAAATGAGGTCACACTGCAGGCAGAGTCAATTGAATGCGCAAGGTTAGGTGTCCTGAAAAATTAAGATGTATAAAAAAGATAAGTGATTAGAGGAGGAGCTGACAAAATTGCTGAGATGGATGAAGCTGAGTGAATGGAAAAGATGAGAGAAACAGGAAGGGAAGATAAGAGGAGGAAAGGAAATGCATTAGTTTACTTGATTTTAGTAAAAATTAGTTTACTAATTTTTTTCAACAATTTTGTAATAGAATCTTCTAAGGTATGCTCACATGGTGAGAGAGAGAGAACCCTAACTGTATGAATATGAGGACATTTGTGCTGATCTAAATTTATATTTCAGTCCTATCACTGCAAGATGGAGCTGAGCCAGAACAACAGAACCAGATTATTTCCAACTCTCAGGAAAGTTCTGATTTTGATCTACCAATACATAGAGTTTGGCTGTGAACCAAAACCACAGGAATGAACACAGCTGAACTTTGATATTCAGAATCTATACTCTATAGTTCAGTGAAATTGTTTTTAAATAATACTATTATTCACTAAAAATTGTAGTTGCAGGTCAACTGAAACTAGTCACTGAATTAAGTCCAAACTTGTGAAAAAATCATACTTTTTCTTTTAACATTTTCTAAATATTTTGAGTTATTTCAAAAGTGTCTAGAGATCAAACATAGCTGCCTTTACTTAATTAAAAGATAAGTTGCCACCCCAAAATAAGCAACATTTAACAAATGTTTAACTTCATATTGAACAAAACATCTCATTTGACCCAAACCTGAATTTTATTTGGTGGTTCATTTTGGGTCAATTTCAAAGTTATATTTTATTTTTCTAGTTTGGCCACTGAACCAGAAAATCAATTATCTCCATATCTCTGCTCAGGACTGTTTGTCCTCAATATAAAGGAGATAGCTACATCTTTTACATTTCAGAAGCTATTCATTTTTTACAGTTTCTGGGCTACAGACCTGTTCTGTCCCTTCCAACCTGTCTCTGCTTCTTTCTTTATGGAAAGGGCTAGCCTCACTAGAACTGACTAGGAAGTTTTTGATTACACATTTTTTCTTGTTTTTATTGGAAAAATGTGGATTTTGCCAAAACAAAAATACATTGTAGGAGTGTACCTCTTAGTTCTGACATGAAAGATTTCTTAGATCCAGGATGGAACTTCAGCTATATGGCTGGAAGAATTGGGAGAAGCCTCCCAGTAGCCAATAGCCCATGGCTGAGGTGTACGCAGCTCGCTATGGAAAACCCAGATTCAAGCTCCTGTTCTGCCTCCTTTAGACCATAATGGCTTATTTTGTCCAGATGCATAGTGGCTAAGATGTAGAAATCTTAAAAATATATTCATAGGACAGGGAATCCATTTTCTGCCTGGCTCATCTCCTCACTCTGTTTCCTAAGGGATCACAGAACTTTTTGCCTCTTTTTCCTGGAGGGATGCAGGGCTTTTCCAGGGGTAATTTTTGCCCACTTTATTTGTTTGTATGTGTAATTGTTTCCCGTTTGGAGTTCCATCTTCATTCCTCTCCATTTTTCTTTTTTCAGGTTCTTCTCTTTTGCCCTTTAAGCTTCTTCTCATTTCTGTTTTTGTGTAGTAAGGCAGGGTAGGGTGGCACATGGCTAGCTACCTCTTTCTAGAGAGGGGGAAAGGAAACAGATGGGTAGCCTGTGGTCCCAGTGTCACACAGGTGAGGTGGAGTCAGTACAGGCAATGCTCCTTCAGTGCCTGATAGAGCTTTTGCATATTGTGCACACAAAGTAGCGGAGACAGGGAGAGGAGAGATGAAATACTGGTATACAGGCGGCTGTGACCAACTCTGTCAGTACCTTCTAGCAGCAGGGGAATGTCCTTAGCTGCTCTGACAGCAGACGGGAGTTTAGCTTGAGACGACTAGCAGCCAGGAGTGAATTTGAAAACTCAGGGCAGGCCAGACCAAAATAGGACAGCTGGCATGAATGTCCTGTAATTGCATAGACACAGGTGTTTGCTTGTTTTAATGAAGGCCATCTTCTCAGTAGTGCCTGTGGAGAGGCAGGCAAGCTTGCCTTGTAAAAGCACAAATAATCACAACACCTTCTGCCATCAGCACACATCTATGAATCAAACTATCAAATGCCTATGAACAATGAGTAACTAAGTAAACTGCAGTTTGCTCACAGAATGACCAGAAAGAGAAAGAGGCTACATTCTTGGTGAAAATTATGTGCTGAAAATTACTCACTGAGAAATGCCAGTTTCCTGTGAACTACTATGCAGTAATCGAAGGTGGAAAAGGAGAGCTAGAGAGCACTCCCACTGCAGTGTAGTACACCTGACTTCCATCAAAAGGCTTCCTTTGTGAAGTCAGAAAGATTGTTTGGGGCATAGTTGCCCCAGGTTAGTGTGGCATAACAGTGATTCAAGAAGCAGACTGTCCTAATAGCTATTTAGAAAATAGCTTATATTTATTTAGAGGTAGGTGAAGCAGGCTGGAAAGGGAAAAAAATCTAACTAAAACAAGTATATCTACTTGGATACTAAGGTAAAAGGATACATTTTCTTCATGTCTCTTGGCCACTTGGTGCTATTACTAGTTCTTTGTAGGAGCTGTTTGCAGCTTTACACAAATGATGCCTTTAATGGCTATTCCACAGTATCTCAAGTAATTCAATATTCAGAGGGTGTCAGTCTGCTGCAATTAATTCTGCAGAACAAGATCCCCCACATTTTATTTTCTGGGGAGCAGCCATTGGAAATACACTACATTTTTAAGGGCAAGGCTGCCTTTTACAGTAACTGTATCCCTTTTTGACCTGCCAAAATTCAATGTCCTGCAGGTTGTTTCCATTAGGGGGAGAAATTGATGATAGAGTCAAGTCTTGCAATCCCATTTATTTACAAAAGCCTATTTCCCTGAAAACGGCAGGAGTCAAACTGCAGGTGGTGACTTGAACACTCACAAAAACAGTCCCCCTTTTAGCCAATGCTCAGCCCCAAATCTCTTCTTCAGCTTTGTCTCAGGGTCCTGCTACAAGTGCTACTGTGTGTGTGTGTCTTCTGTTTTCTTACTGTCTTCTCCAGTCAGTCAAGACTCGCCGCTCATGTGTGCCTTGAATATACAGTACCTCTATTTTGGGTGGCGATATATGCCTGGGTTCAAAGCTGCTGCTGTTTCAAGAACCTGGTTTCATAATGGAGCTTAATCATTTCTTGGAAATGAAGGGCAACTGTTACAAGCCCTAGTTTTACCAAGATTGACCTCACTCATACAAAAGATTCACTGTGAAAAAGCTACAACAACTGGGCTCTTAATGAATACTGTTCTAATCATGTTCGTTATAACAATAGCTTCTTCCAGTCCTTGGAATGATGGTTCCCTAGAGACGCTGTAGTGCTGGAATGCAATGTATCATCTTGTTAAAAGACAATGATAATTTGTGATCAAAATAGATAAGAAGGGTTTTATTTCAAATTATCTGCCAGCTAGTCCTCAGGTTGTAAAGGCAGAAAAAAATACGGGGGACTGATATTTCAAAAGGAACGCAGGACAGTTGTATTGGTTAGGTAGTTTGTATCCCCCTCCTACACAATATAATTAGTTTTCACTCATAGATTCCCCCCTAAAGATTACCTGTCCAAAGTCTCCTTCCTGCAAATATTATTTCAGAATTCAGTGCTTTCTCATGATTCCTGTTGACTCAGTGGGAATCCTTGTGGTGTTTTTAGGATGAGGTCTAAAGGTGCATTAAAAATACAATACAGAGATTTAATTTTATTGAACATGCTCCAAAAAGATTCTTTCTTGCTGTGTCTATATTGCCCTTCCAGAAGAGTATTTTTTTCCCTTGGTAAAGGGAAAATAATTTATATTGTAACACAGCTTGAGTATTTGATAAACTCCAGCCTGGAATTAGTTTGTATTAAAAACATAATGAACAAACTCCTGAAAGAAATTGCAGAAGTTATCCACCCTGTGGCAAGTACTCTTGATTCATATTAAAGGTTTTGCTTCAAATAATAAAGTGGAGCAAGATTTACTTTTGTGCTGAGATGCTGGGAAGTTTTGGTGGTGAAGGCGAATCGTTTCTGTCACTGCAACCTGTTTCTATCATAACACTTAACTTTGTCATCTAGGTACTTCTGTCCTCCACTGGAAAGTGTCTGAGCACCTCTGAAGTATTTGAAAAGAGAAAAATAATAACAGTTTTTCCTCGCAGTTCTTTTCAGGTTGTGGGTGATGCTGCTTGATTCATTTGTGGGTTTTTATGTGGGAGTGTTTTTGTCTCTCTGAGTGTGAATTTGACAAATTCATCGAGGGGAAATCTAAGCCAAAAGAAATAGGGTTTGCATTACGTTCTGAATGTGACAGTCTGATCTTTTTGCTGGCATGCTCCGTTCTCTTGGTGCCGCTCCTGTCAATGTTTGAAGCCTACAGGGCTCACCAGCCCCTCCGTATTTCTATAGCTCTGTTTAAAACAAGCACAACGTAGCTAATAGGCTAAAATGCCATTTTAAGAAGTGGTTCATGTTTATTGCATGATGAAGAGAAAAAATAGCACTTTAATTAATATTAACAATTGAAAGAAGATTAGAGCAAAAAATACCCTATTACCACTTTCTCTAATCCACCTATAATTGTGTACCAAGCTATCAGTGAAGCACTTAAAACCTTAAAAAGCTTTAGTAAGCACCAGACAGCAATTGTCTGCTCCAGCATCTCAGAGGATTGGACGTGGATATAATCCACCTACTACTGTCTTTTATTCTTTCCTCGTAATATTCCTTCCATCCCTTGAACTGTTTGATAGTTTTATAGATTTGATTTCCAGAGCATAATAGGCTGTAGCCTAACATGATATGTGCATTGCTCATGTAGTACCATGCATAGCTATGCTGAGAGAGTTTCTAGGAAGTAGCTGAAATAAGAGTGTACCTAATCTTGTTCCTTTCAGGCCAATAGGAATTTTTGCCTCAGCGGGTGCCGAATCAGGCCTGAATTAAGCAAGTGTGTACTTTAGTTGTAAAAGCTTGTTCTTTCACTTTTTTAAAGATATAAATAGATACCCATTTATATAATGTATATGTACACACACACACTTTCTCAGAGTAAACTACTGGGCAGATCTTCAACTGAAGAAAGTTATAGATCCACTCACTTCAACAATCTGCACCTCCATCTCAGAGGCAGAATATATTCTAAACAAGTACTATAACATAATAGACCTAATTACGCTTTGGTTAAATGCAAAGACAACTGAAGATGAATTAAACAAACGCATGAACTACAAATTCTTTTGAATCACTTGATGGAGGAGAAGAAAAAGTTGATCTGACTCCCAGTAGCTTGTGTCACATATTATTGGAGACAGTAAAGCTCTGTAGTAAACTAATTAATTTCACTCAATTTTGACAGACTGCTTAAATCAGCTTAAAGTGTCACAGCTGAATAAACCCATCTTAGAGTTTATGATTGTTTCCTTTCAAAGGACTTGCTCGTATGCCTACAATAGCTGAAACAGTGCACTGAAAAGAACCACTTATAACAGTTATTTAATTAAGAGCAGACAATGGTAAAAGTTCTTGTAAGCAAAATGCTATGATGTTTTAAAGAATCATAACATCCCAGTATTTTTTAACTTACTGTGTTTTCTAGAGCCAGAGGATTGCTTTGAGAGTTATGGTTCTGTAAACTGGGCAGGGGCAGAGGGGTTCTATCCCAAATTTGAACATCTACTTAACTTAGCAAAAAACCTTTGTTTGAACCTTAATTTTTATGCACTGTAGGTCTCAGCCATATAAATAGTTAGGGACACAGTCCATGTATACATATTCACTCATGTGCAAAAATGAAGTCTATTTCTGACCTATGGGGACATTTTACCATCTTGTAGCATCTACACTTTTCCCAGAGCCTGACGAAGGGACTTTGGTTCCCAAAAGCTTGCAGAAAAGGACAGTTGTCTTGCCATTTTCCAGTTGGTCTAATAAAAGGTATCATTTTGGAACCAAGAGTTCTAGTTTTTTGTATGTCTTTTTGTCTCAGACCAACACGGCTACCAAGTACACCCCATATTCCCTCATCACTTTTTTGTGAAAACTGGGAGCAACATTGTTGAAGTTCAGGTCTATGGCTTTAACTTTTGGCAATGGTGCTAAGTCCTTTCCCCTACCCCCATATACACCTGCTATTGCCAGCAGCTCACCCCCCATAAGTTGAATAGCCCACACTACTTTATTCATCCTCCCCATATTGGTCTGACCACATTTGCACAAGAGATTAACTTGTGGCCATTGGCAAGAAAACTAGACATGACAAATACTAGTCTTGGTTATGCTCACTGAAGTGGTAATGTTGTAGTGGCAATGGGGCTGCTTGATTGGGCAGTCTTTTCTAGTTCTAATTTCTGTGATTCTGTTAAAATACATGTTTTAACATGCAAACAATAATAGCATCTAAAAGACAATGCTTTTATGTTGAAAACCCCCAAAATACAAATATCTAAAATATAGATGTAGGGCTAGTATTTGTATTATTATCTTAATCACTGTACTGTTTTCCTGATTCTCAGGATGTAATCCTATCAGTTGATCTAATTGATCTGTTTAAGTTTTCGATTTACTGTGGGCCACCCATTCATTGAACACCCTGGGAAGCTGCACCCTGCCTAGCAACAATTGCAGTATCAGGCAATATATTTGTCATTCCCAGTTGTTTTTGCCGCTGGATTACTTAAGAAGGTCATTAGTTTCACAGAACACTAGATGAAAAAGCCATGCTTATTTTTAGTGAAAGATGGTTTTTGTAAGTTTGTATCAGGACAATAATTTAGTTACTTAGAGTGGGGAAATAGCATCATGGCTAAAGGGAAAATGTGAAACCTCAGAGAGTAAATGAAGGAATTACTTATTTTGGCTCATTGTTCTTGGTCAAGTAGGTTATTGCGCCTGTAAGTTTCATTTAAAATAAAACACAGCAGGAGTAAATGGCTAAGCAATAAAATTATGCACCAAAGGGATGCTTATTGCTTTACGTGGTAAGCAAAGATACAGCATGAATTCCATAACGTATTGGAGTGCATTGAAGGTTTACCTCTGATTCCTTTGGTGCTAAAATTTAATTCAGGATCCTATCCTTTAAATAGTTTATGACTGAGTATGAAGTCACAGGACTGAAGAAGATGCAAGAGAAGAGTAACAGTGGAAGGGAAGTACAGTGAGTCAGAGAGGTTCCTCTGAGAGACTTCATAGTAGCTCCTCTACTTGTGCATTCTCTTTTTATAAATAATTTTTATTGGTTAAAGTGCAATGAGTGAAAGGTTCTAATAGCCATTTTTCCTGGTGTGGGGAATGCTGAAAATGCTGTGGTAACATTATTTCAGTTAACTGAAAAGTTGTAATGGACAGCCAGAATCCTCCCTCTCTCTCTCTCTCTCTCTTTTTTTTGACTTGCTTACTCTCATGTAGGTATTTGTCAGGACTTACAGCAGACTTTACAGTGCTAAGTAATTTTGTGCATGTGCACCTGTTGCTGAAAGCATGAACTGAATCTGTTGATCAGTGCTGTGGTGAGATCAGCTTCTTTAAAACCAATTGGAAAATGTTATTAATATGAAGCACTTGATTTTGATTTCACGAACACCAGTTCTAAATAAGTAGTATTGACATGAGGTCTGAATTGTGCCCTAAAAATGAAGCTTCACCCTTCTGTGATCTGTTGTATTAGAATGCATTGCATTTGGAGAAATCAGAAAATGCAATCCTTTTTTTTTTAATTTTTCTAAAATGAAATTATAGACCAGCAGCATCCTGTTTCCTGGGTTTCTTGTCCATAAATTAAATTGCAAAATGACTTTAAAAGACTGTCCACAAATCACTTCCATCCTACCTCCTTTAAACTAGTACAGAAAAAAGGGTAAGGAAAATGCATTTTCAGTATAATTAAATATAATGGATCTCAGTTTTGTAAGATCCAAGGGTCTATCAGTGAACTCCAAAATGGCTGGCCGTTCACAGAGTAAGTTCTGTCCTTTTGCTTATACTGGGGGATGTCCTGCTTGGAAACATTTAATAGCAGTATGTCAAAGGAAAAAATATATTTCTAAATGAAGATGAGAGCTTCAACGAGGCTCTGCTCCAGCTATTTGAACTAAATTATGATTAGGGATGGAGGGGTTGTCTCTTCCTCCTTCTCTTGACTCTCTTGTGCCCTGGAATATACAATAGGTAGATTAGCTTCAGATTCGGTTTAGAAAAGACCCAAGATGTCTTGGGAGATCAAAGCCAGCTTGTCTAATGGTGGGATTTGTAATAATAATTTCTGTATTGGGAGGTAAATTGAGCCACTCTTGCATCTAGACTTCTTGGATGTTAAATGAGTCTTGTTCAAGTTGAATTGCTGTTCTCCAAGTGGGATGTCTAGATTTTAATTTCAGACATGGTAGGTTTAAGATATCTTCATGTATACGGAGCTGCAGGTTATTTTTTATAACCATTGAAGGGGAGTAGATCAAATTGTTCCTGTAATGATCGCATCGCTTGATTGAGTTGTATGTCAACCTTATCAGTATAAGTACCGTTTACCCAGATTGGGGCACAGTATTCCACTGAAGAACAGACCAGAGCTAAGGCTGTTGTTCTCAGTGAATCAGCATCAGCTCCCCAAGGAGTCCCAGTGAGTTTCTGGAGCAAATTATTATGGGATTTTAACTTAGCTGCTATCAAGGTTAGGTGATTTTAAATGAGCAGTGTTCTATCTAG
The DNA here is from genome assembly GCF_000455745.1 of Alligator sinensis. Classification (NCBI taxonomy): domain Eukaryota; kingdom Metazoa; phylum Chordata; order Crocodylia; family Alligatoridae; genus Alligator; species Alligator sinensis. The sequence goes on along the minus strand of NW_005842199.1, from coordinate 1,528,517 downwards.
AATGATTCCTAAATATTTAGGAGTACCATTATAATGTAGAAGCTGATTTCTGAAAACAACAATAGGTTGATGAACAATAATTAAGCAAATTAAGTGAAATGTAGACACTTCCATTTTACCAGGGTTTGGGTGTGGACACCATTGTTTAGGTAGGTATCTAAAGTATTCAGATCAGATGTAAGTATTGTTTTTGCTCTGGAGAAACGAGATCATTGCATAACAAGGACAATCAGTGTATATGAATTTTCCTGAGGAGGTGCCTCATAGATTATGAATGTAAAGATTAAACAACAGGTGTGCAAGGACTGATTCCTGCAGAAGTGTTTTGTTCAATTTATGTGGTCTACTTTTAATGCCATCAAAAAAAATCTGGAACTATCTATTGCTAAGCAAGTTGTCTAGTAAATTAGTGATTTTAAGACAAGGTATGATGCCCAAGAACTTTAAAATGAGTTCTTGTCTCCAGACTGTATCATCTGCAGCCAAGATCTCAAGGAAAACAGCTACAGTTCTTAGTGGCTTTTCAAAGTCATTTTCTATATTGGTAGTCAGTGCCATGATTCGATTGCAACATCCTCTGTTTGGTCTAAACCCTGCTTGCTCACGGGGAATATGTTAATTTATGGTCTGAATAATTCTATTGTGTATCAGTCTTTCTAATAATGTGTAAGTTACTCTTAAAGCTATTAGACGGTATTCCTCAGCTTTATTGGGATCCTTACCAGGTTTTACTATTGCAATTATTTTTGTCCTCTTAAATAAGGCTGGTAATTTTCTAGTTTCCAAAATATTGGTTCAAAACTTCACTAGCCATTGAATGGTTTTTGGACCACAAAATTTTAAAAATTCTGGGAATATCTCATCAATGCCTGCAGCTTTACCTTCCTTGTTGGCACTAGGGGCCTTTGGCATCTCATGTACAGTAAAAGGTTAGAAGGAGAAGGATGACTCATTGGTGTGTTTCTTTTAGGACTGTGCAAAACAGCACCGTTTCGTTTTGACTTCTCTTTTGCTGGGACAGTGTTTTGTTTTGATGTTTCACTCCAATCTGAAGCACTGTTCCATTTCGTTTTGCCAAAACTGTTTCGCTGTTTCAACATTTCACCCTTAGGCTATAATGGGGAATCATGAAAATGCCTATAACTTTGTCATTTGTTATTTGATTTGGACAAAGACTGCAGGGATGGTAGACCCTTCTGTGGGCATAAAGCCCGCCAAGTTTCAAGGAGATGGGTACAGGGGTTTCTGGGAAACTGCACCTCAAGGTGGTGACAAGCAAAACTCATGTCACTTGCCAGCAGCGGCAGCCTCCTGTCATTCCACACACAGATCTGGGGGCCTGCACCCCCAGGAGGGCTGTGCCATATTTCTCCCAGGGGTGTGGGCACCTGGATCTGCATTCGGGACAACAGGAGGCTGCCGCTGCAGTCTGGGACCGGCACTGGGCGCAGCCCATGCCCAGCTCCAGGAAGACTGATGCTGCCACTTGTCCCAGGCAGCAGCGGCAGCCTCCTGTCATCCCACATGCAGATCTGGGGGCCCATACCCCCGGGAGGGTTGTATGGCTGTGCTGAACTCCTCCTGAGGGTGCAGGACCCCAGATCTGTGCTTGGCATGACAGAAGGTTGCCACTGCCATCTGGGGCTGGCAAAGTGAGCAGGCTGTGCCCAACACCAGGAAGACTGCTGCTGTTGCTGGGCCCAGGCAGCAGTGGCAGCCTCCTGTTATCCCGTGTGCAAATTGGGGGGCCTGTGCCCCCAGGAGGAGTCTGGCAGCACTAGGAGGGCAGGTTGAACTCTGTGGGGCTGGTGGGGTTGCTCAGAATACAGCCCTCGCTCTCCCCGCCTCCCACCATGGGGATGCACTCCAAGCGGCTCTGCCAGCCCCATGGAGCTCAGCCTGGCAGCGGGAAGTGGAGCTCATCCCTGGCTCTCTGCTGCCTCCCGCCGCCAGGCTGAGCTCTGTGGGGCTGGCAGAGCCTGTTGGGGCGCAGCCCAGTGGCAGGAGGAGGGGGAGAGCCAGGGCTGCGCTCTGACTGTCTCCACCAGCTCCACGGAGCTCAGCCCGGAGGTGGGGGAGATCAGGGCTGCGCTCCACCTCCCAGTGCTGGCCTGAACTCTCTGGGGCTGGTGGAGCCATTACAAGCACAGCCCTGGCTCTCCCCCGCTCCCACCACTGGGCTGCCTTGAAATTCGAAATGTTTCAAAACTTTCAAAACATTTCCAGTGCCCTCATTTCATTTCAAAGGTGTTTCAAAGCTTTTTGCTTCATTTTGATTTTGCTGTTTCAAGCTTGACACGTGATGAAACAACTTTAAAACAAAACACTCGGTGAAATTTTGCACAGCCCTAGTTTCTTTTCCTTTAAGTGTGATTTCACTTGTCTTGTAAAAAGCTTGTCAGTTGGAGCCTTAGACAGGGCAATGATATGATTGGCTATTGGTTCCAATCTAATGTGTGTTTTGGGTCTTGAACCTTAAGTGCTAGAGCCCAGTCAACATCATACAGCCCAGGCCATCCTGTATGAGTGGGTGAAATTAAGGTTTTCCATCATATATATCTGTTTTTCTCTTCAAGCCTTGTCCAGAGATTGTAAGAGTTCAGTGGCGGTTGTGAAATAGCCATTTTCTTTAAGTTCCTTATAAAGACATTCACTGTCTTCATTCCACCCTGGTATATATTCTTTTCCAAATCCTCTTGGGATAGATATCTTAGCCACTCCTTTTATTACACCCACAAATCTCATGTAACTTTTGCTTGTGAATGTTATCCATCTAATGTTAAAGCCAGTTTGTTTAGCAAAAGAAATCCAGTCAGCTTTAATAAAGTTCCACCTAAGCTTTAGAGTTGATTTGATGATTGAAATTTGAATTACAATTGTACATAAAATTGGCCTATGTCAACTGTGTTGGACATTGTCAAGAACCTCATGGTGTACAGGAGAGCTGTGTTGTTGAGAGTTCTGTCATGAAACATAAATAGGTGTATAGTCTTGTTGCCAGCAGGCTGAGTGCAAAGTAACTCTATCTTTTGCATCATAGACTTATACAAGGTCCTCTTCCTCCATCCAATCTAGAAGTTTAATCCCATTTCAGTTATTGTGGTGGTATCCCGATAAACTGTGTTGGCTATTAAAGTCACCTAGAATGATGCTTGGCTGATGTAAAGGAGGTAAGGCAAGGGTTGGAGATGTAGTGGCAGGTGGTTTATACATGTTAATTATTGTCATGTCAGAAATTTGGACTGAAACTATGTACAAGCCTTCAGTGCAGCTTGTTTATATAGTTGTCAATGTCGTTTTAATGTAAATTGCCCCACCATAGGTGGAATGATTAATGGATGCAGCCAGCCTGAATCCAGAGATTCTCACCCTATTTTGCAGCTGGTGATCATTAGCAGTGTGAGTTCCTTGAAGGGCAAGGACATCAATGAAATTTTCTGCCAAGATTTTGGACAAATATTCACTTTTGGCTGTGCTTATCCCCTCAATATTGAGTTGGCAGATGCACAGTGAGGTCCTGATGTTATAGGTCTGGAAGCTTTGCGAAGATCTGTTGATGTTCATTTATCTTTGTGATCATTGGCCGTGAGGTCCAAAAGAAAGTTCAGTGTCATTTTGTTGTAGACTATTTAGCATTACCCAGGGTACACCATGAGAAGGCAGTTTGTTACACAATAACTATTTTGAATGGAGGGATTATACACACTTTACTTACAAATTATATACTTTATCTGTTACTTGGTGACAAAGAGATGGTCTAGCACACAAGAGATAATTAGTTTTACTGATCAGTGTAAGAATATTACCAAAAGAAAGCTTGAGAGAGAAAATGTCAACCAAAGAGATTAGAAGCACCCTTTTGCTGAGTACTCTCTAGTTTGGTTAGGCCCTCTCTACACACTACAGGTTCCCCCAAAATTAATTGGTTAATTGTGCATTACTTTAAGACCAGCTACAGATATAAAGTATCTGTTGCACCATAAAAAGCTCCAACTAGCTATAAAATTAAACCTTGAAAATGTTTAACTTCATAGCTGGTTGCTGTCAAGCTTTAATTTGTACTTGTAGAAGGGTCTCCTCTACAGCTGGGAGCCCTGTCTGCTGCTGGGGCTCCCAACCACAAGGCTGTACCATGCCCGCATGAACCCCCCAGGCCTGGGGGATCATGACAGCTGAGATCTCCCAGGCTGCTTGGGAGTGCATGAAATCCCTAGGCCTGGGGGAACATGGCTGCCGTGATCTCTTAGGCTCATGGGTGCATGAAATCCCCGGACCTGGGAGATCATGGAAGCTGCAATCCCCAAGGCTCGGGGGTTAATGGGACCTCCCCACAGCTGGGAGCCCCTAAACTGAGGTGGCTCCTAGCCAGAGAAGCTTGCTCTTGTTGGTGCAGGGGAAGTCAGGAATTGGGCTCTTCCTGCACTGGCAATTAAATGCAGTAGGATTTAGTGCATGATCCAACAATTTTGTCTCCTGCCATGCATGTGTAACATGGCAAGAGGTGCAGTTGTATGGATCGTGCATAAGATCTCATTGCACCTTTACATGCATGCATCGAGGGGGCCTTAGATCACTTTCCCAGCAGGTGGGCAACATGGGCTTGAGTTCCCTCAGGCAGAGAAGGGAATTGAGTCTCCTGTATCTTGGATGAATACTCTAATTACTGCGCAATTGGAAAAAAATGCAGCACTTACACTTTATCTAGCAATTCTTAAAATCTAGCCCTTCCCCTCCTTTACTTTTCCTACCTGTGCCTGAGCTAAAACACTTTGTATGTAATTAAATGAGGGAGTTACATTTCAAAGGCCTAGACTGGATATTTATTTTTCACTTTTTTTTTCATTCAGCTGCTGACATGGAAAAAATAAACCGTTAATGCAGATCTATTCCTGTTATAGTAGCACTTAGAAGTCACAGCCACATTGTGCAGTGCTATATAGGTAGTACCTGTGCCAAAGAACTTACAGCCCAAGGAAAAGCTTAGAGCAAGCAGTAGTGTCAAAAAGATGGGTGCAATGTGAACGTACAGTTAAACAGTCATCAGTATGATAGACGCTAGTGATAGAACATCAATTACTAACCACTACCAAGTTTCTTGTGGGAATCGTGATAGGTGAGTTTTAAGGAAGGTTTTGTAAGAAGAAAATTAGGTAGCTCTGCTGATTTGTAAGGAGATCTTCTGTCTATAAGGGTTAGCCTGGTACACCACACACAGGTGATTATTTAAAAATGATAAATGGCTGGCCTCTGTGCAGAGCAGAGGCAGGAACTGACATCTCTGTAGTGGTTTGGGTTTGATGCATTGGAAAATGGGAATCAGTGGAGTGACGCAAAGAAAGCATTGATGTGGTTGAAGCAATAGTCTGGAAAAAATGATCTCTTCAGCAGTATGGAAGTAAGTAAAGTATGATGGGATTTGTCAAGTGCAGAGAAGATAAGGTAATTTTAGTACCCAAGAAACAAGAAGGCCAGGCTTCTAGATGTATGGGTAAAGAAGCAAGGCCAGGTTATAGGCAGCGTACAAGGAAAAGCACTAGTATTTAAACTCTAACTTCAGTGGAGCTATACAAAATTATGCTATGTGATATGGCAGTTGTCTTTATAAACCTGGTTCAGGGCACTTTTGTGGAGCAAGGATCTTAAGCAAGTAATGTATTGGGCCCAATTACTTATTTAATAGATTGAATATTTATGTACTTTGCCCCTACTTTCATATTCATATGTTTCTATGTGTTTAGGATTTCTTTAATTGTATCCTTCATTGGTTGACAAGTGTCTCCACTTATATGAGAATTTGAAAATATCAAGTTGCAGCAACCAAAATATTAGTTGTCAAAAAGGTGTGCCATAGCAATCAACTTGTGTCCCAGAGATGGCGGTATTCTGGCCGGTAGAACAGTGCTGTCAGCTATTGTAATATATTTCCATTTAAGTGCTGTGAGCACAATTAAAAACAGGATGTTTACTAACAATTAAATGCATCACATTTAAATTTAAAGGCCTTCAGGAGATAAATAATTTATAAAATAGGTGCCATTTCAGGTGAGTTGTCAGTTTAGACAATAAATATTGACCTAATTTATTTTTCTATTCATTGTAAGGAAGTAATTTGAAGCAAAAAAACAACCGTTTCACCTTCTTTGTACAAATTGCTCATGAACGTAATCATTTAGCAGTAGGCACATAACATTTTATACAGAAGAGTTATTCTGTTTAGCTTGATCTTTATGTCCCAGACACTGGGTAATAAAAAAATCTTCATAAATATCCTTCCTATTAAATTCAGGTGAAGAATTTACAGACTGCACCTATTTTTAAATACTAAAAAAATGTGAAGATATCCATGTCTTTGTACATTTTTAAATATGCTGTGTAGAAAATATGTTAACTTTTAACATAACTGATTATTACTTGGATAGGTGACTTCTGGAATTATTTTATCTCTTTTTTGTAGTTCAACTAAAGTCAGTTGTAAGAAAAATGAAGGAACTGAAAAAGAACCACTATTGTATTTTTGTTGACCTTTCGATTCCCTGAGCAGTGAAAGCTTGTATAAGCTTCCCTCTAAAGTTGGATGTCCCAAGACATTTATTTCCATGCTGAAGTAATTTCATGGTGACAGGAATGCTGAATGGTGGAGATGCCTCAGCCTTTCCCGATAACAGATAACATTAAACAAGAATGTGGTTTTGCACCCAAACTGGTCAACATTTTGTTTAATACTATTCTGATTATTATATTTAGGATGCTGACATTGAAATCAAGTTAAAAATTTTGACTGTTGGTCTATTTAATTTGAAATGATTTCAAGACAAGATGAAAGTTTTTGAACTTGTTCACAAACTTCTGTTTGCTGACCACTGTGCCTTGGTCAATCATTAGTGACAGAATATACAAACCACAATGGATTGATTTGCAAAAGCATGCTCACTTTTTGGACTTGTCATCAAAAAAGCTGAGAATTGTATTTGTCCTGTTCCTGCAAAAACCTTTTACATTGTCAGAAATGAAAATTTCTGGATAGGAACTCAACTTACTTTCTAAATTCAGTGCTTCAGAAGTGTTGTGGCACGTGATTGCCTGATCAGTGATGAAATTCCAAGCTGAATTCCAAAGGCAGCTGTTTTATCCTCCTTGATTTGTACTTGTGAGATATACATGACATACATGACATACAGCTGCCATATCCCAAAGTTGGGCTCTTTTAATCTAAATGGGCTCAGAAAAAATATGCAAGTTAGATGGCAACACCATATCCCAAAGATGGGAATTCTTGGGCAGCTCTTATTGGAATTATGTCACGATCATCAAAGGGCAACTGTGATGGTGCAGGCACATAGAATCATAGAATTGGAAGTGACCTGTAAGATCATCAAGTCCAGTCCCCTGCTGTGGGCAGGAAGTTATTGGGCTCAGATGAACTTGACAAGGTGCCTGTCCAGCCTCATCTTGAACACCCCCAAATGGGCTCAGAAAAAATATGCAAGTTAGATGGCAACACCATATCCCAAAGATGGGAATTCTTGGGCAGCTCTTATTGGAATTATGTCACGATCATCAAAGGGCAACTGTGATGGTGCAGGCACATAGAATCATAGAATTGGAAGTGACCTGTAAGATCATCAAGTCCAGTCCCCTGCTGTGGGCAGGAAGTTATTGGGCTCAGATGAACTTGACAAGGTGCCTGTCCAGCCTCATCTTGAACACCCCCAAGGAGGATGACTGCACCACCTCTGCTGGGACTATGTTCCAGATTCTGGTGCCCTTTACAGAGAAAAAGTTTTCCTTATGTCTAACCTGAATTTCCCCTCCATTAGTTATTTTCCCCTCCATTGGTCCTCATCCTCCCTCTTAGGTGCCCTCCTGAAGAGTTGCCCTCCTAGTTCTTGATGCTCCCCCTTGATGTACTTGTAGGTGGCTATCAAGTCACCTCTCAGCCTTCTCTTACTCACACTGAACAGACCCAGTTCCCGGAGTATCTCTTCATAGGGTCCACCCTCCATGCCCTTATATGGGTGGCCCTTCTTTATACTCTCTCAAGCTTACCCACATCCTCCTTGAAGTGCAGTGCCCAGAACTAGCCACAGTACTCCAGCTGAGGCCTTACCAATGCCGAACAAAGAGGGAGGAGTACCTCCCTGGATCTATTGGCCACACATCGGCTGATCCATGCCAGAGTTTTATTTGCCCTTCTGGCAGCCTCATCACACTGTTGGCTCATATTAATTTTCCAGTCGATCGTGACCCCCCAGGTCTTGTTCAGATGCTGTGCCAGCCATTGTATAGTTGTGGTAAGTGTTCTTCCTACCCAGGTGAAGGACCTTGCACTTCTCCCCATTTAAACCTCATCTGATTTCATTCCGTCCATAAATCCAGCCTGTCAAGGTCATCCTGGATCTTTGCTCTATCCTCTGGTGTGCCCGCATTTCCCCACAGCTTGGTATCATCCATGAACTTAATCACTGAGCTTTCTACCCTCTCATCCAAGTTGTTGATGAATACATTGAATAGCACTGGTCTAAGCACCGATTCCTGAGGGACACCACTGGAGATGGCCCCCCAGGATGAGGCCATCCCATTGATTACCACTTTCTGGGAGTGGCTTAGAGGTTCTCACTGTAGACTGATCTAGCCGAGTATCCAGTTTGTTAGAGAGAATCCCATGGGAGACAGAGTCAAAGGCTTTACTGAAGTCTAAGTAGATGACATCAACCTTGTGTCCCTCATCCAGATGGTTAGTTACCTGGTCATAGAAGGACACAAGGTTCATCAGGCATGATCTACCCTTGACAAAGCCATGCTAGTTGCTTTTTTAGTACCCTATCAGTTACCAGATCGTAATTGATGGCCTCCTTAACCAACTTTTCAAAGATTTTAGCCAGAACTGAGGTCAGACTGACCAGTCTGTAGTTTGCAGGGTCATCCTTCTTCCCTTTCTTAAAGATGGGCACCACATTGGCCCTCTTCCAGTCATCTGGGACCACTCCTGAGTTCCAATACTCTTCAAAGAGTTTGGCGAGTGGTGCTGCTATATGCTCAGCCAGTTCTTTCAGGACTCTCGGGTGCAAGTCGTCTGGCCCAGCAGACTTGAAAACATCCAAGTGTTGTAGAAGATCCCTCACCTGTTCTGGGCTGATTTCATGAAGGTTGTTGTATTCCCCATGTTCCCTGGGCCTCTGGTCAGGTGAGCAGCCCCCGTTTGATTTCAGGAATACTGACGCAAAGTATGTATTTAGGAGTTCTGCTTTCTTGTGGGCATCGACTGTGGGTTGCCCCTGGGTATTCAGTAGGGGTCCCACAGTGGAGCCTGATTTTTTTTTTTCTTGCTCCCTATGTATCTCCATGCCTGCCTTAGCTTTCCATGTCTCATATCTGCAGGTCTTGGCGATACAAATATATTCCTCCCTGGTTGCTGAGCCATTCCTCCATTTTATAAATATTTCATTTTTCTTTTCAATAGCTCTATAATTTTCCTGGTGAGCCATCGGGTCTCCTGACTCCTTTCCCGCTTTTTGCTTGTGTGGGGATAGCCTGTTTTTGAGCCATGAGAATTGCCTCCTTAAGGAAGTACCATCATTCCTGCACTCCAAATCATCCAGTTGCAGAGGGCATCTCTAACAAGCCTCTTCAGTTTGCCAAAATCTGCCTTCTTGAAATTTAGGACTTCTGTTCTGGTAACTAACTTCCCAGTGTCATGGTGGATGGTGAACCTTATCAGGTCATGGTCACTGTCACCCAGAGTACCACCAATCCTCACGTCACCAATGATGTCCTTCTCTTTGGTCAGCACTAAATCCAGAGTGTCTTTGCTGCTAGTAGGCCCTTCCACAATCTGTGTCAGAAACGGATCATCTATTGTTGCCAGGAAGTTGGCTGACCTGCTGGAAGCGGCCAAATGGTCTTCCCAACAGATGTCTGTGTAGTTGAAGTCACCCATGATGATCATGTCTCTAGTGCTAGCTACCTCTGTCAGTTGTCCTGAGAATGACTGATCGCTGTCCTCCTCTTGGGAGGGAGGCCTATAGTAAGCTCCCACCATCAGGTCTCCCTCTCCTGGTCCCCCTTTTAGCCTGACCCAGAGGGTCTCAAGGTACCCTTCCCTGCTGTCAAATGTGACCTGCAGGGAGGGGTACTGCTCTTTCACATAGAGGGCCACACCTCCTCTCTTCTTCCCAATCCGCTCCTTCCTATAAAGCCTATAGCCCTCAATATTCACTGCCCAGTCACGTGTATCATCCCACCAGGTCTCCGTCAACCCAATCAAATTGAATTCTTCATCAGCCAGAAGGTGTGCCAGTTCTTCCTGTTTGTTTCCCATGCTTCTGGCATTCCCATGAAGGCGCCTGAGCTCTCTGCTAGTCACCTCAGGTTTTCTGTCACACTGCCTGTGTCTCAAGATGTCAGTACCTATCTGGACATTCATTGTTTGAATGCCCTCCCATGTGTCATTGTGCCTACTGGATTCAGTTTTAGCACTGGAACCTTCTCCCTGGCCCCTGGATGTGCCTGGTTTAAAGCCTTTCTTAACAAGTAAGTCACTCTCATAGCGAGTCGGCAACTGTCACACTGAGTATGTCTGTTGGCCACTTTCCAGTGAAGGTTCTCATCAGTGGATTAGCCTCCAGTAAACAAAACTGGGGTAGATCTCAAACATTTCAAGGACACAACCCAAGGCATTCAATGTTGACTCCCAAAACTGGAAGGAACACATAGGACCAAGACAGCATGATACCAACTAATCTTTTTCAGCCCCAGTGTATTCAAACCACTGAGCTAAAGCACAGTAGGAAAAAAAGAATGATTGATGCATCCTATTTCATGTCATAAAAACCTGCCCTCCTCAAGACAGACTGGATAAGAAGAAGGTTCTAATACTACAGATATAACAGTAGGGTTTTTCATGGCCACCAGGGTCTGGGTTAGCAAACATGGTCATAGAATTTTAGCCATTAATATTAAATGCTCTCTTAGAGCAGTGCTATTGCCATGTAGCTGTTCTAAAGGTTATGACTTTGTCAACTGCAATGTTGAAGACTGTTAATTTTTTTACATGTATATATGTGTGTGTGTGTGTGTGTGTATAATATATATATATAACTCTTAAATGGAGTTATTAAAAGTTTTTTTTTCAAACTAAATGATTTCTTAAAAGTAATCACATCTGGACTTATTCTTATAAAACAGAATTTCAATTCCCATCAAAACTTTGTAGAATTGAAAGACTCTGGACTGAATAGATAAAAGAGTTAAAACTCTAAACCTCAAGGATATTGTGAGAAATCCATCCACAAAAACAAAGAGTTACCACTTTGCTATAATTAAGAAATTTTTGCACTCCAAAGCCAAAAATGCTATAGACTCCTCCATAAAGGTTTCAAACTAATGAAAGGGTGACAGCAGCTAAAACTTTTAATCTATCCATGTTTTCAAAGGTGCTGTGTCTTGCACCTTAAATACTCTTATGAACTACCAAGAATATAAATATCTCTAACTTAAGCAAGCAGCACACTCTCTGCTCCCATCTTTCGACTTCAGTTGCACTCCTGTCTTAACACTCTCATCTCAGTTTCAGGCTGTTTCATTTCTCTGAAACAGGCAGACAACAGGAACAAATAAAAATTCACCCATGCAGCCTTAAGAATCTCCCATTACAACACGGATTCTACAATGTTATGGCATCACCAAGTCTTCAACATTATAGGTGGGAAGCAGTGAGCAAAGCACTGCCAAGGAATTTAATTTTTTTTCCAGTAATGATTAATGAGGTATTGTATTTTCAGATTATAATGGTTTCTTCAGTTAAAAAGTCAGATTGGCTTGTGCCAGGAGATATAACAGGCAGTCCTGCCTAGACTGACTAGGCAACTGGACTTCATCAGCCTGGCCATGCCTGTTTACCTGGGAAAGGCAGGAAGCATCTACTTAATCCCTCTTCAGAGTATAGGCTGGTCAACAGAATGTTATTCTACTTAATCCCTCTTCAGAGTATAGGCTGGGCAACAGAATGTGAACAGAGTGCTAGCTGTCTTTCTTTTTTTCTACCAACACTACTCTTGGTTTGTCTTTTGGACCCCTGGCAGACTTTCAGTTGAAGACATGATGGGATGTGATCTACAATCCCAACAATCATGCCTTCTGCCATACCAAATTCTTTAGCTAAATTTTGATGTATGAGGTATGATGGTGGGATTGGGGATCTGATCCAAATTGCTCCCTATTGCTGGTGCAGGGGGAGATTGGAATCAGGATCCTGGGCTCCCTCTGCAGCAGCAAATTGTAAGCCAGAGACCAAGTGATCCCATGTCTCAGAGAGCCAGTTTGTGGCTGGTTCCTCTTGCATCTGAATTGTGTTGCCACACACAGCCCTGGGAGCACACTGGAGCCCTTCAGGAATCTGATATGCTGCAGTCCCAACTTCAGGAGCAGTTACACATTCAAGTTAAGTTAAGATGGGATGTTTTGTCTTATAACTTTGTGGCTTATTCCCTGTTTTATCACACCATTAATTGCTTGAAATGTGTGGCCAGATTACTATTTAAAACATGATTTAAGTGGTTAATTGCATCTTAAGTATAATATCTGCCAGAGGCCATGGTTTTACTCTGCCCCCAAACTTCAGCTCTGTTTATGTCCAGGTAGTGCAAGAGTTTGGACTATGTATTCTTGAAATCTATGTTAAGCCTGGTAAACAGAGCTAGTTTAATTTGGAGATTAAGATTTTTAAAAATATTTATTAAATTTCCTGTCTCGGTACAGCTACTTAAATGGGTTCTCTTCAGTAACTGTGCCCATCTTCGAGAAGGGGAGGAAGGAGGACCAGGGTAACTATAGGCCAATTAGCCTAACATATTCCAGGGAAAATCCTGGAAAAACTCATTAAGGAGTCTATGTGCAATATCACATAGGCTTGCAGAAGGTAGGATTTTGAACAACAGCCAGCATGGCTTCATTGCAGGCAGGTCTTGTCTTACCAACCTCATCTCCTTTTATGATCAGGTAACTCACCATCTGCACAAAAGAGAGGAGGTTGACATTGTATACTTTGACTTCCAAAAAGCCTTTGATCTGGTATCCCACGATGTTCTCATGAGAAAATTGGAGGATTGTGGGCTTAACTGCGTGACAGTTAGGTGGGTACAAAGCTGGCTGTGGGGTAGAACCCAGAAAGTCATAGTGAACAGATCTGTGTCATCCTGGCAAGAAGTGGCCAGTGGTGTCCCACAGGGGTCATTGCTTGGTCCACCACTTTTCCACATCGTTATCAGTGATTTGGATGTGGGGGTGAAGAGCTCACTGGCCAAGTTCGCAGATGAAACCAAGTTATGGGAAAGTGTGATCACGCTTGAAGATTGGCAACAGATACAGGTGGATCTAGACAGGTTAGCAAGTCGGGCAAGGTGGAACCAAATAAAGTTCAACATTGAAAAATGTAAAATGATTCATCTGGGAACAAATAACCCCCTACACACCTACAGGCCTGGCGGCACCAAACTGACCAGCACCATGAACAAAAAGGACCTGGGGGTAAGAATAGACCACAGTATGAATATGAGCTGGCAGTACGATGCTGTTGCCAGCAGGGCAAATAATACTCTGGCATGCATCAATAAATGCATCTCCAGCAAAATCAAGGAAGTGATTCTTCCATTCTACTTGGCAGTGGTGAGACCCCAACTGTAGTACTGCATCCAGTTCTGGGTGCTGCACTTTAACAAGGATGTGGTAAAACTTGAGAGAGTCCAGAGAAAGGCCATCCATATGATTAGAGACTTGAGGACCTGGGACTCTTCAGGCTGAAAAAGAGAAGGCTGAGAGGTGACTTGGTAGCAGCTTACCGCTACATCAGGGAAATATATCAAGGTCTCAGTGAACAACTCTTCACAAGGGCACCCTTGGGAAAAAGCAGGAGTAAAGGCCACAAACTCCTGGAAGACCATTTCAGGCTCAATATTAGGAAAAATTTCTTCACAGTTAGTGTCCAGACTGTGGAATAAGCTCCTGCAAGAGGTGGTGGAATCACCTACCCTAGAAATCTTCAAGAAGAGACTAGACAGTCACCTTGCTGGGGTCACCTGACCCCCGCTGTCTTTCCTGCCTGGTGCAGGGTACTGGACCTGATGATCTTCTGAAGTCCCTTCCAGCTTTTCAATCTATGGATCTATGAACTGAACTTGGGTTTCAAAAGACCAAACTCTTGTTCCAAATCTGGTATGCTCCCAAGACCCAATCTTGCTAGCCTGTCTAGTTTATATATAAACTGTTCAGGTAATTTATGGACTAACCAACAAGACTTACCTGCCTTAAAAGAATTCTTTTGCCCAGTTACAAACTATGCTAATAATTTATGACATACCACAATAATGATCAGCATCCTTTACAGATGCTAGGCTAGCACTTGTAACCCAGCCATTGCCTTAAACAACCAATTGCTTGCTCTCCCTGCTTACTCTTTCTCACTTGTACTGCAGTGAATGCTGAAGATTCATGTGGCCAATGACTGTGCAGAGGGCAAAAATGTTGGTGGTGACAATTAGAGGAACTGACCAGGGAAGGGAGAAGAAAAGGAGGACAGCACAAAAATGCTCTGGTGCCCCAGCTATTATGTACTGCTGATTCTCCTCCTCCCTTCTCTGCCACTATCTACTGTAGGCCATATCCAGGCTCTTTGCAGGCCATAGGTTCCCACCCCGTCTTAAAACATGACTTGCCACTAATTTGGAAAATAATTTACTTTCACTTTGAATTAAAGAAAAATATACCCCATGAGAGCAGGTCTTCTCTTAAAGGTGTAATCTGCTAACTCTTTAGAAAGAGCCACACAAAAAAGATTATAACTAGGGTGACCATATGTCCCGGATTGGCTGGGACAGTCCTGGATTTTGGAGACTGTTGATAATTAAAATGAGCATCATGGGTCTGGGGCATGGAGACAGAGGGGTAGGAACTGTGAAATAGAAAACCCTATTAACATTAATTGTTACTTAATAGGTGAGTGTTAACACCTGTGAAGTAAAGAACAAGGGGTCCTTAATGGGCCATTGACCCCCTGCAGCGGGGGCAGGGAGAGGGGCAGGGGATGGCAGCGTCCTGGATTTCATTGTTCCATATAGTCACCCTAATTATAACTGAAGTAGCTATTACCTATGGCTTATTCTTCAATAACAAAATAGTGAAAACCAGCAAATAATTGTAGTTGGCAATGGTGGTCCCTAAGGCCTGGCAAAGAATCCTATATCATGAAAATAGTGAGAGCCACATCCCTGAAAGGGGCAGTAAGCAAAAAACTAATAATTACAATTTGAGCTACTTATGAAATTGTTGTTGTTATTTCTGTAAATTTTTAGTGCTTTTTGGAATAAAATACTTTAAAAACAACTCTTTCTTCCCAGTTTATTAAGGTGAAAAAGTTAAGCACTGAAGAATGGAGAATGGGCAAAAATAAGTTGCCTTTGCAACACGACTTTGGCACTCGTGCATCTGGAATATGATGCAGTCCTTAATTATGCCACATACCAGTCTTTTTATGGATTCTTTTCCTCATTCAGTGCACAGGATGCGTAGTGCTCTTTGAATGAGAAGCTATTGTTCTGCTCTATGTTCAGTGCGTAATGCCATGCACTACTTACATACGCTATTCAAACACTAATGTGAAGAGACTGTTGTTAATTTTTTCTCATGGGCTCTTCTATTGGCACTCACCTCTACAGAATCTTAGTGCTTCACAAACATTAATTTGCTTTCACAAAACCTCTATGAGATGAGAGGTTATCGTCCCCACTTTATACATGGGGAACTGAAGCACTGACAGATGAAGGCCAAAGTGGTACACCTAGGACCAAATTTTTTAAAGTACTTAATGTTTTATAGCACTTTACAGATTCAAAGCACAGCTCCCATTGATTTCACTTGCAGCTGTGATTGCTCAGCACTTCTGCAGATCAGTCCCCAGGTTCTCCAGTCAGGTAGTCAGAAAATGAACAACATATAATTAGTCACTGTTATATAAAAATTGGTTTAAATGAATTACTTAGCATTGCATAGCAACTCTAGCAGAGGCAGGGGTAAAATCTACTCTCCCAGGACTGCATCTAATTGCTTTAAGCATGAGACTGTCTGTGAGAGAGCCCAGAGGGCACTCACCGAGGGCATATCCCTGCCCTGGGACACGGACCACCTCACACTGCAGTGTCCATGCTACGATGGGAACTCCCGATCTGCACCAACCCGGCTTTAACTCCATGTTAGGTGTAGCAAATTGGAGCCAATCCACAGTGCAGGCTATATCTGGAGGCCAGGGGTGGACCCGGGGAAGGAAAGACACCGAAGGAGGAGAGGCGAGGAGCCTGGGAGCCAGAAGCGTGGGTAAGCCCTTGGTCTGATTTGGAAGACGCGGTGGCACCCTCACCACAGAAGTGAAGAGAAGGGTGGAAGAGGCCAGGTGCCAGAAAGGGGATCCGGGAAAAACTTGGTGGATGGTGTAGGCAGCGGATCTGCCTGAGCCGCTCGCCGCAGTGTTTTGGGATTTTTTTCTCTCTCCCTTGGACGTATCCTGGCCAATCGAAGAGTCCAGACCAAAGCCAGGCATCTGCGCAGGAAGAGAAGGGGAGCAGGTCCCCAAAGAGGCTTCACAGCTGAGACAGGAGTGGGCAGAAACCCTAAGCAGTGAGGACTGCACCCTTTTCCCCAGCTGATTGCTCCAGAGGGAATCCCCTGCTAATTAAGTGGCACTCACTGGCAATTAAGCCCTCCACGGTTTGGTTTTAAAATGCCTGGGAGGAGACCAGGGCGAGGAAGGTGGACCGCTGAAGATCCTTGGGTAATTGCCCCAGGCAACAGCGAACCAGACCTTGAAGAAACCCAGGAGAAGAGAAAGGCAAATGTCATAGGACTTCAAATAAATAAATAAAACAAAAGAAATTAGAAAGTTGGCTCCGAGATGGTTCATCCTTCACTTCTGGATTTGAACTTCGGACACTGGGCAGCCCTCCTCCATGATTGATCTGGGCATGAGACGGGCAGTCACCACCTCCCTTTTATGAATCTCCTATATCATCAAAGTCATGGCAGGCAGGAAAAGAAAGGGCACCAGATCTCACCCAGCTCAACCGTAGGGGCACAACAACCCTGAGGGGTCAGTGAATGTCAGCAGGACATTGGGGTATATGTCCTTATATGGTGACTGCCCAACAACTTGGTGCACCGGTTGAGAATTCTGATGATGGCCTAGAAGAAACGGAGAGGATGGAAGTCCCCATGGTGTCAACTGCGGCGGGCGTGGACCCAATTCAGCAAACATTGCACCTAATAGGGCAGGTCCTCCAACAGCAGCAGCAACAATCTGCATGACAGCTGGCCTTGGAAGAGAATTGGATCCAGTAGCAGGCATGGCAACAGCGAAATGCAGGAAGTTAAAGATCCCTAAAATGACTGTGGCAGTGCACTGTGTGTGCCTGCCACTTGCAACCAGTGGGTTGCATACGGGGGGTATAGACCCCGGCCCCAGTGAGGGAGCGGCCCCAGAGAGGGGGCGGTGATGAGGCCCCAGAGATGGGGCAGTGGTGAGAACCCCCGCAGTGAGGATGTGATGAGTCCGCGGAGAGTGATGGGGGCGTGGCGCTGTGGTTGCACCGGTGGAGAGGGGATAGCAGTGTGGTGAGCTCGAGGGGATAGAATGAGGGGCTAGAGACCCAGCCCGAAGGAGACAGTACCCTCGACTGGCCCAAGCTGGGGCCAGGACTTGGAGAGTCAAAAGGGCTGGGAGCCCACCGCGAGGGACGCCCAAGAGCCGGGGGCCTGGGGTCCCGACTGGCCTGGAGGTGGGCCAGGGCTAGGTGCCGAAGGTCCCGGGGGGACCACGCCCGAGAGGGGAAGATGGCTTTGGGGGGGCAGCAACGTAGAGCCCCAAGCGACGTGGAACCCCAGTGTGAGCGGGCAGAGCCCCAGTGTGAGGGGGCAGCGACAAGGAGCCCCAGTGCGGGTGCGGAGCCCCAGTGTGAAGGGACAGCGACGAGGAACCCCAGTATGAGCGGGCAGTGATGATTAAAGCGGGGAGGTGTGTGGCAGAGCACAGGGTGTCTCTGCCACTTTAAGGGCCTGGAGCTGGCAGCCTCCAGGTGCCTGATTAGGGCAGCCCTTTT